>NC_089978.1:96935785-97245285 GCF_036417845.1 Apteryx mantelli
GAAGAAACAAAATGGTCTTTTTTGCCTTGTCTTCATGTGTTTCTAAAGTAGTCTTTTGCTTAATGGAAGCCTGGCCTACAGCACCAAAAGGATGCTGAACAGCCTGTTATGAGGACTGAATGTATTGAGGAAAGTACAGTTACTGCTTTGCAACTCAGTGCTTTTGAAATTCCCAGTCACCTCAACCTCATATGTGAGCAGTCTTCCAAGAAGTCCACAAGCTGAACCCAAGCAGAACATGCTGGCTTTTTGAATGCGAGGAAACCAGAGTCTGAGTTGACTTGTGGCCATTTGCTGTTTATATATTTTTTTCTTACATGGTAACTTGTACCAAATTCCAGGTTAATATTTGAGAATATCAGCTAAGGAGTTTGTAGAGAGTATTTTTTATCTTCCTTCAATTTACAGTGTGACTTGTAGGTATGGGGTGTCACTATTTCACCTTTTTATGGAAGGCCGGTGTTGAAGCATCACAATACACATGTGATCCAGTGTTTTCTGAAGACTGGGACCTTTGGGTGACTTAAAGCGGAAAAAGTACCTGTTATCCCAGATTCTGCCTGTGAGATGTCTTAAAAGTGTCCGTATTAAAAGCTGTCCTCTAAAACTCTTTCTCTGGGCTGGAGACCATCTTGCTACACTTGAGTGAGATATTTGAGCTGTCTCCTCAGTGAATTCAGTTACCTTTAAAGTGGAAAATGCATAGGTGTTCCAGTTTAAACCTTAGCCTTCCAAAGGTTGGTTGAATCCTGCATTCGTATTACTTGGACTTCCATAACTAAAAGATCATATTATGGTTATTCAGGAAGTAATTCTGTTTTCTTTATGGTGTTTTTCTTTTGATAGCTATGCTAGGTTTAGACCTTAACACCTTTCAAAAAGGTATACAGAAATCTTGATCTAGGTTTTGCACATGCCTTGTTTGAATAACTGAATATGCTGTCAACTGCCCTTGGTAACCTAGTAGTTCTGAATTTCCTTTATACCTGATTGAGTATTATATCGCTGTACTCTTCATGGTTCTGCAACAGGAAGAACATATTAGCTATATAGAAACTACTATTTGGGTCAGGGTTTCCACCAAGAAAAGCTGTCACTGGATGTCATCCGTGCAGTGATGTAAAGCTATGCTATTCTATATTGTAATTTGAAGTCCTGCAGTTTTAACATTATAAACTAAGTAGTCATATGTAGATTTACTTTGTACTGTTAAAGATGGCTACTATGCTGGCTGTATTGATGCTATTCTTGGAGACTGTGCTAGCCATGCACGGGATGTACCTTAGTATAACAGGCAAACCAAACATTAGATAATAATGGTATGAATATGTAACAATTCTTGATGTAGCCTTACAAGTGCAGTAGCCTGTTTGAGTTTTTTATTGATTGTAAAAAAAAATTGGTCAAATTACATAGTGGAACTGTTGCTCTTCAGTAATCCAATAGAATGGTCTTGCTCACGAACCATGACCTGATGGATTTCCCAAGTAAGTGTTAAATAAATATTGCAGCTCTTAATGTAGCTCTTACTTCAAAAGGTAAAGGAATTGTAAGGAAGAAAAGGAGTGTGTGCTGTTTTGTTTTTTTTTTTTTCCTACTGTCTTCCTAGATAGACTTGCTTAGAACAGCTAGGCTATAGTGTCTAGCTTGGGGTTCTCTGTTTTTTCTGTAGCTGATTATGGTGTAGTAATTCATAGATGCTCTGTTGTGCAATGGACTCATGGCTAAGAAAGAAATGACTTATGGAAGAGGACTCAAGCATTTAAAAATAGCTGTTCTTTGTTTTGTTGTACATGAGGAGCTGATCATGCTTGTAGTTTAACTAGCTATTGGCAGGGGAAGCATGTTAAAGGGTCTAGAGGTTTTCTGTTTAAAAAACCTGCAGTGCTCCTCTAGTATGTTAGGTAGCTTCAGCTTACTCCTTTCCATACACATACAGACCTGCTCCCTATTTTAATACTAATCCATTAGCTTTATTCTTGGGAACAAGCCAGTACAGAATTACAAGAAATGTGATAATGCATAAAAATACATGGATGACTTAATGGTAGTTTTACTTTTGAACTACTGAAGCTACAGTTTATGGAGCTCAGTATGCTGGGCTGTCTGGTCAAGAAGCCTCTTGCATTATGAACTTCAGACTCTATATCAATAAAGCATGATGATATCAGATCACTTGCTTGATAAACTTCCTGAAAGCTGCTCTTGAATATTTCAAGTGAAACCTATTGTGTAGTAGTAGATCAAGGAATAAATGCTAGAAGTATTCTCACATTTTAAAACTGATGATTGCTGCTGCATACAGTGGCTTTTCAAGTAAGCTCAGAAAGATAGGTGATAAGCATTGTAATACCTGAATGAAAATACAGTCTATCCTTTGGAAGCATGTGACAATAACTTAAAGGATTGAGAAACAGCTTGACAATACTATTCTTTAAGTGTAAGAACTGCAAAATTGCATTGGAAGTACATTAAATTCTTGAATTCAAACTTAGTCCTTCAGTGAGAAACGTGTGGTAGATTGAATCTAGCATGTATGCTTTTTATTTTTTTTAAAAAAAGGTCTTAATGTTTTAAGGAATCTTCCAATTCCTACAAGGTCCCTGGGCTGGCTTCTCTAAAGTAGACAAAACTGTCTGTGGTCTGATATGGGATGCTTTAGGTACTGCATTTCTTTTTGGCGGTGACTTTAATGTGCTGTTGGCTGTTTTAAGTTATGATGATGTCTTCTGTTAGCTGGTTGCTCTTAAGGGCTGAGTTTTATTGCCTGGACATCTGTTTTCTTCTACACCAATCAACCATTAAAATCAAAATAAGAATACCAAAATGAACGTGGAGTTAAGGGCACTGGTCAAGAAGGGTACATAGGTATTTAAGGTAGTGCAGCAACCAAGGTGTGTGGGGTTTGTTTTTTAAAACATGGCAAAGTACCAGCTTAAATTGGTGCAGCTTTAGAAAGCTAACAAGCTACATGAGAAAGCTTACTTTGTATGGCATTGGGAGTCTAAAATCTTCTTTCCATTTGGAACTGTCTGGACTTGATTGAAAGTCTTGATGTAGTACAGAGCCAGCCCAGTTTTCTGGATCTTGGCACTAATCAGTAACTAAATCTATGTTTCTGAAAATTGCCCTATTGGTATGACTGCTGTTATTTCTGGGCAGGATGACACATCTCTGATGTTCAGTGTGGCTTAGCCACCAAGTGAGAGTTACTCATACTAAAATCTGGGTTTTGGTGTCTTCTAAACAAGCATAACTTTATTTCATTCTTAGAATTAATGAGGAAGTAGTATGGTGCTCTTGTTCTTTCCTCAGAAGTCTCTTTAAAGTTAGCTTGTCCTTAAGTACTTGAGTGAATCTTTTTTCCACAAGAATTTTCACAGCAGGCTTCCATTATCTTGCATGGTAATAAACTTCATGTGTGGGTTATTGTTATCTGTTCCACTTTAGTCTGACCAAGTGAGTGATACTTATTGGACTGGCTCTAAAGGTGCCTTGTACCTGACATTTGCCCCATTCTTGTGGAGTGGAATTGCTTCCCCCCCCTCCCCCCCCCCAAAAAAAACCAAACAAACAAACCTCTTCAAAGAACACCTAACAAGTCACAGTAACTGCTGTAGCAAAAGTCTGTGAGCCCCAATTAGGGATACAGGTCTAGAAGAACCTCTTTCTCTGGAACAACTGTATTGTCTGTTACTTGCATTCTGCCACAGTGATGCAATCCAGCAGCTGAATTAGTGCTGTGGGGTTTGCAAAAAAAAAAAGTGCTTGTTGGTATGAGTGACATCTCCCTTTATTTCACTGAACTCTGCCAAAGAATTCCTCAGCTGAGACTGGGTATGTAATATATGAATGGCTATGACAGTGACAACAAGCTGAATTGCTGTGGTAGTGATCACAGTGGGTTTGCAACTAGAAGAACATCTGGATTTGATGACAGAGGTAGGTGTAGGGGAGGACACTTAAAGCTGTCATCTTTCAAGAAAAATATGAAAGTGATTATTCTTTTGAAAAACTTAATATAGTATTGTTTTCAAACTCTAACACCAAAGCAGTGTTTAATGCTCTGCTTTTTCTTCTTGTCTCACCCCTCCAGTAGCTGAACAAAAATAAGGCTTTTTATCTACTCAGTTTGTTCTTAGGATCTGTTGCAAAGTACCTCATCTTTCTCTTGGAGCTAATGTTATAGTTGCTAGCATCTGCTGTAGACAGGTTTAATGTTAAGTGCTCTGCAAAGTTCATGTGGTAATTCATGGTAAAGAACTTAAGCTCCTTATTTCTGCATGGTGTGTTTAAAATTTCTCCTTTATTCTGTCTGTATAGATTGTTCTGTGTACCTGCAGTATGACAAAACACTAACTTCTGTGTAGGATTTTTAATGCGGAGACTTTATATCAGTTGCTATACTCACCAGAGCCCTAGTTAATCTTCCCCCACAAAAATGTGTCTTTAATGTCAAGGCTCTGTGAAGGCAGAGAACTGATGTGGAACTGGAGGAAGAATTCTAAACTTGGCAGGAATTCCAGTGTCTTTAATGTTTGTTCTATTGATGTATCTGAGGTTTTAGTCCTCAGGTATTTTGGTTATTAAATTCAGGACTGGATTCTGATGGTAGTGTGTTCAGCTTGAACATGCTTGTTCAGCTTGCCCTATGTTAATAGGGCATTAAAGCTTGGGGAGGCTTATGCTGTTCAGAAACCCCCAGCCATATTGTATGTCAGCTTTAGTTTGAAGTGCCCCTGAACCTACTGTCTCTAGAACTTCTCTCTCCAAAGTAAGCAGCTTAAATGTTGGCCTAATATAAGTGTTGTTCTAAACATGATGTGCTTGTATGTTAGTGTCCTGAAAAGAGTTTTCAGCTGTCTTGTAGCTTCATGGTAAATCCTGATTGGCAAGGAAAAAAGGTTAATGGAATAACTCCTGCACTTGTACATTTTCCCTTGTTTTGATGACTACCTGCCTTTTCCTGTTGCATACACCTCACAGGGAAGATTTGCTGGGCAGAATCTCTTGCTTTTTCTTATAAATGCCTGGACTAAGAAATATTTTCTTTGCTAGGTTTTGATAGCGGTGGCTGGAGCTCTAGCAGAGACAAGGATGCATACAGCAGCTTTGGTGCACGTTCTGACCGTGGAGCAAAATCGAGCTTCTTTGACCGTGGAAATGGGTCAAGAGGAGGAAGGCAAGTACTTTCTTTGGATGATGCATAGTAATTCTGCCTCAGCACCTGTTCTGGTAGCACACCTGCTATCTCCTCTGTCAAAAATCTCTTCTAGATGTGAAGAACAGGATAAAGTAGGAGGACCTTGGGAGGGAAAGGTGGAATGAGAGAACCTTGCTTTAAAGCTACAGGTGTTCCAGGATGGGAAACTTGCTTGTGTTGAAAGATTTGCCCTATAGCCCAAGCCCAGCTACTCCCTGATGCTGTAATGACTTGCTATTTCATGAAAAAGTTGCTAGATGGGCGGCTGCTATCAGAAAATCTTTAACAGCTGTTGGAAGCACTTAACATAAAATACATCAAAACTGATTTTTTTTTGAGCTTTTTTCCCCTTGTTAAAAAGTGTAGTTAATAAAACTGGGTGAGACTCTTGCAGGTTCTCTGCCTTACTTGATCAGTCTTACACACATCATGCGTATGCACAAGTGTGGTGAGAGTGACCTTTATCGACTAGTAAAGCTGACGCTAGTCCTGTATCCAGCCTTTTCTCAAACATGGTTTACCAGACCAAAAACTAAACAGTTGAGGTAAGGATTTTTTTCCACCTTCTTTCCACGTCAGTAATACAGGTGAGCTCCCTCTTTATATAACCTCAATTATTTGTCACACTGCAAATTTTATAATTAAGTTTGGTCAGGTGAGTGGTGGGGGATTACAGGAACAAGTTGCAACGCTTAAAGATTGTGTCTCTTCTGGAGACACTTGCACATAATGTGGAACTCTGGAAAAGGTGTTATGGGGAGAGGGAGGAGACTACCAGTGTCCTCATAAGAGGTTTAATTGAAGCTCTCTCAAAACAAAAAACAAAACAAAATCCACCAAACTTGAGTTGCAGCTCTGCTGGCAGAGCACAGATTTCTTTAAGGTACACTTAACCAAATCAAAACTTTTGTATTTTGTTTGGATTTAGGTTTACATTGTTAAGAAGTTACTTTGATCTGCCAAATCATGACAGAAAAGAAACTTTCTTTCCATAATATAAAATAATATGATCTAAGGGTTGGGACTAGACTTCAGTTTTGCATGTCAAACAATCCTTTTGCCCATGTGTGGTGGTCTGATGTTCTTGCTCTGTTTAGGTATGAAGAGCGTGGAAGAGGTGGTGACTATGATAGGAGTGGCTTTGGTAGATTCGATCGTGGTGGAAGTAGCCGCTGGTCTGACAAATCAGATGAAGATGACTGGTCAAAGCCTCTTCCCCCAAGTGAACGCCTGGAACAGTAAATAATAGAGTTGTATAAATTAACATGTAAATTAAAATAGTTGATTTGACTAGCAAGTAAAATACCATCTTTTCTGCTTTTAGAGAGCTCTTTTCAGGAAGCAATACTGGCATTAACTTTGAGAAATATGATGACATTCCTGTTGAAGCAACAGGCAGCAACTGTCCTCCACATATTGAAAGTGTAAGTCGTTTATTTATAATCTGATTGGTGTCTCTGATCTTGACAATGTTAAATGTATTTTCCAGGTGAAACTTGATGTCATGCTTTCTAAGCTGGGGAGGGAAGGAAGCATAAGAATGTTCTAGCTAAGCTGTTTTGCAGGAGAGTTGCATTAAGACATGGGAGAAGCTGTATATGCTTATTCAGTAACACTTGTTCACTTAATTATGTGAGATTTGTCTTGGAACTATAAACACAAACAAGTAGAAGTGCTTAGGTGTTAGTCTATTGCAGTAACTGTTCAAGCATGGACAAATGATTTCTTGAGCCTTTCTGGTTAGGGGAGGGTTCTGGTTGAAGGGAAAGAATCCCCATTTTAACCTTTCAAATATCTTGCAGTTCAGCGATGTTGACATGGGAGAAATTATTATGGGAAACATTGAGCTCACACGATACACCCGTCCTACTCCAGTCCAGAAACATGCAATACCTATTATTAAAGAAAAGAGAGACTTGATGGCCTGTGCTCAGACAGGTAAGTTAGTAATTCTGCTTGCTACTTAGTAAGTAGTAAACTAAATAACTACTTAGCCTCCCTTAATAGAAGTAGAGTTTTATATACCTCAAACTGCAGTTAAGAGACTCCTAAGGGAGTACAACCTCATCTTCAGAGTATACTGAAACACCTCTAGTGTTGGAAACTATTAGCTTAGTCTTGCTACTGCTTTAGATGTGGCTTGAGTGTGGATTTACCATGTTTGCCTTCCCCTTGGAGGGGAGAAGTTTATGGCTTAAAACACATTCACTTCAGAGGTGTTGTGCTGAGGTGTTTCCTTTTTTCATAGATAGCATCTTTGGGCTAAAAAGAATGCTCTAATGCCATAGGTAGTGTCCTTATATCTAATACAGATATTGCTGGGGATATGTCAGTGACATAGGTTTAGGTGCCATAATTGACAGTACAACAGCTCTGATGAAAGTTACTATTAATAACACCGAATTGTGTCCCCATAGGTTCTGGAAAAACGGCTGCATTTCTTCTACCAATATTGAGCCAGATCTATGCAGATGGCCCTGGTGATGCCTTGAGAGCTATGAAGGCAAGTACTTCAGTATCTAGTCCTGCAGAATCTAAACATCTTTTTTGCCCCATAGGCTGATTTTGACTGAGAGCAACATCTGGGTTTCAGTGCAGTCATTATTTTGGGGGGCAGTAGGCAAGCTTGTTCCAACTCCAGAAGCCTCTAGCTTTTCCCTTGAAAAGTGCAGTCTGTGGAACAGCCTGTCACTTTTTTCCTATCTAAAGAATTTATATGCATGACTGTCTTTTTAAAAAAAAAAAAAAAAAAAGCCTGTTTTCAAGTGGTGCTTTCTGTGTAAGCTGTAGGAGTGCTTCACTAGCTACAAAAAAGCTACCTAGCAATAGTTGTATGTTATAGTGGCTTTAGGATAGGAAAAAACAGGCTTTCTGATATTCTGTGGCTAGAGTAGATGATGGTGCTGGTTATAGGGGACAAGCTTGTGCAGCTATATTACTGTTAACATATGAACAAGTACTTGAATCTTGGGTGCTGTAATAAGGCAAAATTTTGAGTTGCAGTGCTCAAAAGCATGGCTGAGAGGTAGCTGACAGTAGCTATCTACTTGCTTTTTGAGTACTCATTCCAAGTGTTTTTTCTTCAGGAAAATGGAAGGTATGGACGTCGTAAGCAATATCCAATCTCGCTGGTCTTGGCTCCAACTAGAGAACTGGCTGTGCAGATCTATGAGGAAGCCAGAAAGGTATATTATCTAGGTGATCAGTATTATAAAATAGTCTGAGTATGGTTTTTTTAGAGAGCTAACTTATCTTGCTTTACAGTTCGCATACCGTTCCAGAGTTCGTCCCTGTGTTGTATATGGTGGTGCAGACATTGGTCAGCAGATACGTGACTTAGAACGTGGATGTCACTTGCTTGTGGCAACTCCAGGACGACTGGTTGATATGATGGAGAGGGGAAAGATTGGACTGGATTTCTGCAAGTAAGTGAACTGCTCTTGTCTGTATACTGATGACTTGACAACTTGAAACTCCACCTTTTTGAGGGGAATCTAGAGTTAGATGACACTTAAGATCTGGCTTTCAGTTTGTAAACATGTTGAGAGAACATTTAGTCCATTGTCTGTCCTGGGTTAAGAGTTAAAGTTTTGAAGCATAACATGTTTTTTTTAATAATTATTTAGGTACCTAGTGCTAGATGAAGCTGACAGAATGCTTGATATGGGGTTTGAACCTCAAATTCGTCGAATTGTTGAACAAGATACTATGCCACCAAAAGGGGTTCGTCATACCATGATGTTCAGTGCTACTTTCCCCAAGGAAATCCAGGTATCTTCTTTGTGAAGTGCTTTAATGTTATGGCAGTTGCTAGACTTGAATTTTATCTCTGGAAGGGGAAAACCAAATTTTTTTTTTTCTGTATTTTAGATGCTTGCTCGTGACTTCCTTGATGAATATATCTTTCTGGCTGTTGGCAGAGTGGGCTCTACATCTGAGAACATCACACAGAAAGTGGTGTGGGTGGAAGAGTCAGACAAACGGTCATTTCTGCTTGATTTGCTAAATGCCACAGGTAAAGACTGTTTCAGAGAATTTCAAGGCAGATCTAATGACTGACTGAGGTGGTAACCTATATTAGGTGAAGGAAGAAACTTCCTTTTTGTTTTCTTAATGTGCAGTGGATGTCTTGCATGCAGTTTTAAGTTGGTGCAAACTTTTCTGGTACCAGAAGGTGAGGGTGGAGAGTGGGTTTGTGGTGGTGTACTTGGCTGTGCAGTTTCTGGTGCTAACCTGTGATCTAATTACTGTTAGGCAAAGATTCCTTGACTCTGGTGTTTGTGGAAACCAAAAAGGGTGCAGATGCTCTGGAGGACTTCCTCTACCATGAAGGGTATGCCTGTACAAGTATACATGGAGATCGTTCTCAAAGAGACAGAGAGGAAGCGCTGCACCAGTTCCGTTCGGGCAAGAGCCCAATTCTTGTTGCTACAGCAGTAAGTGAAATGCATGAAAATGGGAGGTGATAGGCATATTTTGCTTGTGGAATTTTTGCTAAGATATGATAAAATCTCTTCACCACTAGGTAGCAGCAAGAGGACTGGATATCTCAAATGTAAAGCATGTCATAAACTTTGACTTGCCAAGTGATATTGAAGAGTATGTACATCGTATTGGTCGTACAGGCCGTGTAGGGAACCTTGGTAAGTAAAGTCTAGAATGTCACAGACAATTTCATAAAGGAGTTGCTAAGTGTAGTATTGGCTAAGTAGGAGTTTCTAACTACAAAATATGTCAGAGAAGCCCATGCATACCCTTCTGTGACCAAAATGTATTGCTAGCAAAACTGTAGTATTGGATATAGCTTTCCTTCCTAAGGAATTTGAAAGCCTTTTTCAAGTTGTTATTTACAACTGGAAAAACACATAAAGTGAACTTAAAGTTACAGCTCTTAAACTGTGAACGAACCCAGAAAATGGAGGGTCTGTTTTTTAGTTTGTACCCTAGGAGAGCTTCCTGGAAATACCTACAGAATTGTATTGAGCTTAAAATCCCTACAAAAGGCATACAAGTACCTGGAATACTCATTGTGCTTAAGCACAGAAAAACTTGATTTGTTTAAAAGCTTACTGTAACTTTCTGGTGTCAGACCACTTCTGGTAGATCATGTAGTGTGTCTGGTTTTGGATAAATAGAGAATGGGGGAGGGTAGGGAAGAATGGTGTGTGTGGCTTTGGGTTTTTTGTTATCTTTGTTTAGCAGTTAGGCTTAAAAAGGCTCACTCATGCTCACCTGCTTATGTGAGGTCCCAGCATATCTGAACTTGAAAGTCCGCTCACCCTGTGGTGATGCTGTTAGAATGTAGTCAAAATATTAAAGCAGTATCTAAAACAAATGCTCTTGGAGCACTTCCCAGATGAGTAGCATTCGGTAAGCAGCGTCTTGGTGACACTCAAACATTTCTCAAATCAAATAACACTTTACTTGTGTTTCCTTTTACTACTGTCTAGTCAATGTGGAAAGTAACCAATGGTTTTATTATGGCTAGCACTGTCACTGCTGAGTGATGTTCTGACACCATATATAAGCTTGATTTCTGTTGCTCACATAAAGGGCAAGGGGTTATGTGAGTGAGTATGGTAGAATGCTGTTGCAGTATATTTGCTTTATGTGGGGCTAAAACTGACTATTTACTTTAGGCCTTGCCACCTCATTCTTCAATGAGAGGAATATAAACATCACCAAGGACTTGCTTGATCTTCTTGTTGAAGCTAAGCAAGAAGTACCATCTTGGCTGGAAAACATGGCTTATGAACAGCATCACAAAGGGGGTGGCAGCCGCGGGCGATCTAAGAGGTAATGATCTGAACTTGGACTAAAGGTATACAGTCTGTTGCAGTGCTGTTCTGTGACTTGTCTTCAGGTCTCAAAATAGTTAAGCTCTCATTAGATATATCAGGAGGTGACAGCTAAATGTTAATTTAGTTTTGTTTTATCCAGTCATAAAACAAATAAGATGCTTAGTTTGCTGCTTAAGAGGAGAAACAAATCTTGTGTAAGTGTTTATGAAACACTTCTAGAAATCCTTATCTGCGTGTGCCAGAGTTGTACCTTAAGAGTTATTTTGATGCTAAGGAGATGATGTATGGTTTTTGGCTTAAAGCAGAAAAGGTACGAGAGCTAGACTGCAGATGCTCCGGGATATAAGGGTAAGTAGGTAGTACTAGTTTAAAATGGAACTACATTCTGCTGGATTATAGTGGAACTTCCCTTGTAAAAGAGACTATTTGTGAAATAGTTCTGCTACAAAAACCTGAAATGCTGCTGTGAACTGGTAATGGTGAGATATGTAAATCTGTGTTTGGCTGTGAAAGTTTTGTCTTAATTCAGATAATACAATTCGACCATGTGAATCCATATAATGGATTTTTCTTAAAGTATGCATGTAAAATGGCTGTCATCTTCTGTGGTGTGATAGATGGTCATAAATGCATCACCCAAACAGATACTCCAGGTTTGGGAATTCCATGGAAAAGAGGCTGCAGTGAATCAGATCTCAGTAGGACCTGAGAAAGTAATTCTTAGTGTAACATGAAAAGTTCAACATAGTAAACTTTCCTTTGCTGTCTAGAATGTACGTGTTGCCCTTTCTGGATGCTTATGGAATGTAGCACAGTGCTTGTACTTGTTCTTTGCTAGCTCTGTCTGGTAACCTGAAATGAAGAAATTCTGTACTTCAGTCTTGACCTTTGCACTAAAGCGTGAGCAACTATACTTAAGTACTTGTTTTTTCCCCTCTATGTAGCAGTAGGTTCAGTGGAGGATTTGGCGCCAGAGACTATCGAACAAGTAGCGGTTCTGGCAGCAGTAGCTTTAGTAGCAGTCGATCAACTAGCAGCCGCAGTGGAGGAAGTAGCAGCAGAGGATTTGGAGGTAAGAAGAAAAGTGGGTAGGCATGGCTGGCAATACAAAACCAGATCCGAAATGCTTGCTGTTGTATTCCAGAGGTAATGCTTAAGCATTATTTCTCTGTGTGTTATGCAAAGTCTCTTTGACCTTTGCAGAACTAGGTTAGCACAAGTTACCTGTAGCCATCTTTTGAATAGTAGTACAACTGATGCTATCTTTCCAGCATCTTGGCTTAATGTGTGTGTTTGACAGTGCTTTGTGGGGTGGGGGGAGGAGTTCATTTAATAAATATCTTGTCTGTGCCCTGGGATTTTTCTTGTTAAGAAGATGCAAGTCTTCAGTCGGTAACTAAGCATCATTGGTTTTCTTGCCTTTCATAGGTGGTGGCTATGGAGGCTTCTACAACAGCGATGGATATGGAGGAAACTACAACTCCCAGGGGGTTGACTGGTGGGGCAACTGAATCTGCTTGCAGCAGATACCTACCAAACAAGCTAATATGGAAACCACATGTAACTTAGCCAGACTATACCTTGTGTAGCTTCAAGAACTCGCAGTACATTACCAGCTGTGATTCTCCACTGAAATTTTTTTTAAGGGAGCTCAAGGTCACAAGATGGAAACAAAGGAATAAGTAGCCCTATTTTGAAGGTGGTTTTGAAGACTCTATTGCTGTAGTCAGGATTAACTCCCCTCCCACCCATCCCCACCCAGAAACTGCATTTATAATTTTGTGACTGAGGATCATTTGTTTGTTAATGTACTGTGCCTTTAACTTTAGACAACTTTTATTTTGATGTCCTGTTGGCTCAGTAATGCTCAAGATATCAATTGTTTTGACAAAATAAAAATTACTGAACTTGGGCTAAAATCAAACCTTGGCACACAGGTGTGATACAACTTAAACAGGAATCACTGATTCATCCATAATATTACAAAGAAAAACTTATGCGGTAGCCTGCATTAGGGCTTTTGATATTTGCAGATTTGAAAAATAAAACATCTTGAAGCATATCAATGCAATTAGTTTCTAATGTGGCAAAACTGTACTAAGTTAAAGTTCTGATTTGCTCACTCTATCCTGGATAGGTACTTAGAACCTGATAGCCTTTAATAAGCCATTCCAGTCATGATGAGATGATGTATGGATACATGCATACATTAAAAGCACTGTTTTTGAAGTTAATGCAAGTAAATACAGCAATTCCTTTTTCAATATTTAGGCAGATCATTAATGTGAGCTAGCCAAATGTGGGCGGAATATTACAGGGAATGTTTAAGGTCTGATAACTTGAAATAGTTTTTAGGAGAATTCATCTATTTAGACTTTTTAAAAATGCCTGCCATATGAAATTGAAATGGTAGAATGGCTGACCATGACAGTGATTGGTCCTCCTTAAGGGCCTGACTGAATTTTTGGTCTAATAACGCATGCTAGTGTTGATGTTTTTTGGTCAAGAGGGTATGAACAGGAAGAATTATGCAGCAGGCTTTATTTTAATGCAGATTCACATTACTCTGTTCAAGCTGCATGGAGATGTTAAACTGGCTTACTGTAGACTTTGTAAAATGGCTCCAGAAGAGTAACAAACAAATCTGAGATCACAGAGGTTGGAAATGTACATAAACTGCACAAGGTTTCAATTCTGCTATTAAAGTGCAGTTTTAGTCAGTTTTAGTTGCATAGGTTTCCATTGTATTTATAGTCTGTTTATGCTAAATCTGGCCAAAGACGAGTATTGTCCACCAGAAAAATGCCTCTGCCACTTGGAATTTCTGTGCTAACTTTGTGGCCAGAGCAGGTAACAACTCTAATCTACAGTGGCATAGGAAAATGGCAAAAATTTCCTAAAGTGCAATAGATTTTTTTCAAGTGTATTGTGCCTTGTTCTAAAACTTTTATTAAGTAGGTGCACTTGACAGTATTGAGGTCATTTGTTATGGTGCTATTTCAAGTCTAGGTTTAGGCCCTTGTACATTTTGCCCATAACTTTTTACAAAATACTTCTTTTATTGCACATTCAGAGAATTTTATATATGTCTTGTGTGCGTGTCCTTAACTTCCAATCTTATTTTGTCTCTTGGAGATTGAACGCAGCTTGTTTAAGGAGAAGGAAATAGATTCTAAAACTTATTTGGGACCATGGGAATGATAGCTGGGAAGAAAACTATTTGCACACGACAGATTTCTAGATACTTTTTGCTGCTAGTTTTGTGTAATATTTATTGAACATTTTTGACAAATATTTATTTTTGTAAGCCTAAAAGTGATTCTTTGAAAGTTTAAAGAAACTTGACCAAAAGACAGTACAAAAACACTGGCACTTGAATGTTGAATGTCACCGTATGCGTGAAATTATATATTTCGGGGTAGTGTGAGCTTTTAATGTTTAAGTCATATTAAACTCTTAAGTCAAATTAAGCAGACCCGGCATTGGCAGTGTAGCCATAACTTTCTGATAGTAAAACAAAAATTGGCAACTTAAAATTGAACATGCCAAGGTTTTGATACACTTGTCTTAAGATATTAATGAAACACTTCTAAACACTGATGTGAAGTGTCCAGATTCTCAGATGTTTGTTGCGTGAGTTTTGTTTAGTTGTGTGGTTTTTTTGGTTTTTTTTTTCAGTGAATGTCTGGCACATTGCAATCCTCAAACATGTGGTTATCTTTGTTGTATTGGCGTAATCAGTGACTTGTGCATTTTAGCAAGTTTTATCAGCCAGCAATATTTTCAGTTCAGATACAAGGATTCACAACAATATGCAAGAATGGATTTAAACTTGCTGAATGTGAAAATTTGAATTTCAAGTCACTGTAGGTTTAGAATTGCTTATTGTATTAGTTTAGATGCGAGCACTGCATGTGCTGTGCATATTCTTGATTTTATTAAAATAAAAAAGTTGAACTGCACAGTCTATTCATTTGTTCAGCGTCACTCTTCTGGTTAAAATATTAGTATCCCAAGTCTCATTCACGTGCAACTCTAGAAGCAGGTGAATGCAGTGTGTGGTACATAACATCAGTGGGATTATATATAGCTGCTAAACTTAGGTTATGGCTATAGCAGCCACAATGCTGGCTACTTGTATTATGCAAGTTTTCTAGAGACAAATCCTAACCAAGTAGTTGCAGTACAGAGGAAAAGATGCTCTGCCCCCCCTCCCCCCCCACCACCCCTTGGGTACCAAGTTTGGCTTCAATGGTGTAAGCTTAAGTGAAGTTCATTGAGCTCATGCTTGGCCACTCTACTGTTAAAGCTCTTAAGTCTTATCTCAGTCTCTGAACTTAGCTTAAATGTCTTGCAGGAGAGAGCTTTAACTTTTACATCCTACCTGTTTTTTTGCTAGGCAGCCTCCCTGAAAATGAGCAAGTGTGTACTAGCCTGGGGTGATGGTAACTTTTTTTCTCCCCCCCTACCTGCTCCAAATTCTTTTGAGATTAGCAGCTCTACCTTTTGATTCTAGTTTTAAATCTGTGTTTCTAAAACTATGGGGATTTAGAGCTATTGGTAAGCTGGACTGAGCTCACGTAGTGGAATGTTCAGGAGGCTGCAGCTGAAGGAATAATTTTTGTCAGATGTCTCAAGTCCATCAGTAATGTATGTGCACTTAGAAGTGTGGGAAGGAGGAAATTGGAGCATGCTCACAAGCATGGTTTGACAGCTCTGCTCTGAATGCACTTTGTGGACCACACCAAATTTACCTGCTTTAGACTTGCACTAATCTCCATCCTGCAGGGCTTTGTGTTGTCATGCTATGTCCCTGGATGTCCAAAATGCAGTTAAATAGCTTCCAAAAGCTCTGACCTGGTAGGTTGTTCCATATATCAGCTGAAATTGTAAAAGTAATCATGAACTACAGTTTGGAGAATAGCTGGATGAAGTACTGTGCAGTGTGGAGGGTGGCTCATGGGATCCAGGAAACCAGGCCTCAAGCAGAAAGGCCTGCATTCATTGCTTTGAGTGCCAAGTCTGGTCCTGGCATTGCCTACGTGGATGGTGCAGACATGGCAGAAGTCATCAGGCAGCTGAAATTGCAGGAGCACAGTGAAGCAATTGTAAGACCTTTGGTGCTCTCTGGAACAGGGAAAACAAAGGTTAGTGGAATGATCCCTAAAACAGGGAGAACAGGACTGGAGGAGGAAGCATTTTAGTGCTATGTGTTGCAGAAATGCTTGGGAAGATGAATACAATGAAATGCTTCTATTGGGTGGGACTGGAGGAAGGAATTCACCTCTCTAATGTGAGGTTGAAAACAGGCCATTGGAGAAATGGCAGGGAGAAGTGTATGGCACTTAAAATGTGCCCTGGTAAGCTCAGACCTCAGAAGTATTGTACTTTAATTGCTTTCAGTGCACCTGGCTGTGTAATTCTCAGGATTTCTCATGACAAATAGGAAGGCATTTAGGATGGGTGGAAGAAAAAAAACTAAGCTGAAGGGAGCAGATTGAAATTAAATGATGAAAAATGACCATTCATTTACTTTGTGAAGCTGTGCTGTAGCAGGTCTTCTAAAAATGTAAGGCAGTCAGTTCTTGCTGTCCAGAAAATGGCTTCAAATACATGTAGTGATAGAGGCTATGGTAAAAGACTATAGTAAAACCTTATTCTTTCTCCCAGTGAGATTACTCTGATTAGTGCAGATAAGCAGTGATCTTCAAACATCGTTGTTTGACTATGGTGACAGGGATGGGAGCAATTTAGAGTAATATCCTATTGTGGATTTTCATGCAGACTTGGAGAGCACTGGGGTTAGAGGAATTTGGTCAGCGTTTTGTTAGATGCAAGTGTGAGGTCTAGGCAATGATGGTGTACAGAACAGATCTGGGCAAGCAGGATACAGCTGAGGCTCCCACAGTGGTGATCTAAAATCTCAGAGTTGCACTGTATACTTCATCAAAATTGTGTGCCTGTTGCCTTCAGAGTTTGTGAATCCTCCTCCCATCAAGTGCAGTGTTCATTGTTGCTCATATTGATTAGTATATTTGTGAAAATAACCTGTGACTAAGACTTGTAATTGGTCGTAGACCATAGTGATTAAACACCAGCTCTCATTCTTGGGGGGGTGGGAGGAGGGGAGCAAAGGAGAAGTCTGTAGTTCTACTCTAATTCTGCAGTGAATTCATCCACTTCAGTGAACCTGGTTAGGTCTGTTAGTGGCACGCAAGCCAACCTTACAGGCAGTCATAATTGTACTTGAGAAAAAGATTGCTAAGGCTATACAAATGACAGTGTTGCTTGAAACTTAGCTAACATATTTCATAAAACACACTAGTACAGATATTTGTGGTTCTACCAGCCTCCCAGTTTCTTGCTTTGTTCATTGAATTGTTACCTGCCTTGTATGTAGCCCTGCTCATAAGTAGCACTTGCATAAATAGTCCTCAGAAAGTAATGAGCATAATTATCTCCAGTTCACAGAAATATTACTCATCATGCTGAAGTAACTTGCTGATGATTAACAAAGCAGGCCTGGATCAGAGCCAAAACGAGAAAAGCATAAGTGGTGGCAGAGTCTGTATCTGCTCATTTGTCTACCAAAATACTGTTGTCTTCTTATGCTCTCAGTTCTTTATTTTTTCTGGCCTTCCGTAGGGAAGGCCTGGAATGCAAGGGTGTCAGCACTATGGATGTCTTAAGTCTGGCTCCTCTTGGCTATACATTTAAGATGGAAGGAAATTCTGCTGTATATTCAATTGTTAGGGGCACTGTATTTCTGCAGAGAGGTTTTGCAAACAATTAAAAACCTCTGAAGTATTTGCATTTTATCAAGAATCAGTCCCCTCTTAGTCCTGTCATTTCAGGGGAGGCTTACTGTGCATATCATCTGGATTTGTTTAGCAGAAAAATACTGCTGTGAAAGGAATGTATTGTTCAAACTATATGCACAGAGCACAAAGTGCTGAATCTGATTAGTGGCTTATACAGGTCTCAGTACACTGACAGTGTCAACTTCCTACATATTTGGTATGATGAAAGCTTGGTTCTCACCGTGATTTGTAACAGTGAAGTATAGATTTCTCAGATGAAATGTTTATCATTTCTTCAAGGGGAATGTTCTCATAGGCCAAGGAATGCAGACTTTGCATGGAAGGCTTAAATATAGGCTTAAATATAATCTGGAATAAAGTGATAGAAATCTGTTGACATTATGTAGTTTAAGAAATTCAGTGCAGAAAATGCAATAGTGTTTCTTCTAGGAGTACCAGAGTTTTTCAGTAGCCAAAGAGTTGATCTATTTGCCTTCGGTAAGTGACTCAGTGGGAAAGAAAAAGCAGTGATAAACCTGAAGAGGCAATAGTATGAATTTAAGGACTAGGCAAAGACTCAAGGCACCTGGGATCTATTCCCAGCTGTACTGCTGATTGGGGTTACCTTGGGTCGGTCACATCATCATACTGCAACCACTCTTACTGTCTCTCATTCATTCTGTCAGTGTAAAACTTCAAGCAAGGACTGCAGCATGCACATCATCTTAGCAGGGACTTCTACTTTGTATTTGCAAACAACAATCTGCAGGTAGTTTCAGCTTAAAAAAAAAACCTGCACAATACAGCTTGTGACTCCTTATATTCCTTGATTATTCTAGCATGACAAGACAGGTAAATGAGATTTCTGCTAACATTTGTTGGAAATAACAAAAAAGTATTCAATCTATTGTTTACTCTGTTTTCTATCTTTTTTGCAAATACTTGTTTCTTCTTATGCTCTAAATATAAACAGCATTGTCTTCCTTCTAACGAACACTCCTCATGGTGCTTAAGATCTCAGACATTCATGTGTTTGAAAGCATTTCATATGAAGCCAGGGAAAAGGGCACTTAGGAAGGGATATTTGCAAAGGAGGAAGGGCCAGAAACTAAAGTGGGCCAGGAGTCATAACTGAAGCTGTTTGTTTAAATACTGCTTGCATGCTAAGCTTAGTCAGAGCTTAGATTTAGGTTATGGGAAATGTTCTCTGAAAAAATGTAAAAACACTTCAAAGCTGAAGACTGGTTCATGGAAATACAGTACCTCATTATTGATCTCTTCCAACTCTATGCATGGAGAAGAGATGCTGTGGGCTCTCTGGGTGATTAAGTCATTATGTACTTAATCAGATTATTTTAGTTGCATGGGTCTAAGAGAATATAATGGGATCATGTACCTGAAAGCTTGCCTGAGTCTTCTGACTGTATAGGCTGGTCTAATGAAGGATATGTCCTCTCCTCCTACTCCTTCAACACCTGAGATATCTAATAATTAGACCACTATGGAATCACAATATGCTCTAGGGACAAAATGGAGTAATTGCCAAAGATGTTCAAGTATGTGCCTGTTTTATATGGATAAATTTAAATGATACCTCTACTGCAGCCACTAGTGCTTATGCAGTACTCATGAGTAAGTCCTGGCATGCTTTAAAAGGTCAGCATTGACAGCTTTGTTTTACAGATAGGAAAACTGAGGCACAAGCAGTCAAGCAAGAGGCCAGTGGCCAAGCTAGAAATAGCATCCAGGAGCCTGAAGTGTCAGTGCATGCTCTCCCCTAAGAGAATAACACCATGTTGCTCCTGTGTGAACATCAGCCTTTCAGAATAACCTGAGTAGCTGGGAGCAGTGTGTGGTGTGCTCTATCTTAGCATGAGAGCTAACATTCAGACTGCAACCATTCCCATTCTCCTTACAAGTGTGGTTACTCCTTTAATAGTAGCTCCTCAGGAGCCAAAATTCACCAAGTTTTATGGTGATCATCAAGGGTTTTTGGAGGCATTTTCTGCTACTGCTGGTCTGTTCCTCAGTCTAGCACCCAAAGTGATACTAAGGATTAACTTGAGGTGGATATATCCTTGCTTGAAATGACAGTTTTTTTGCTGTAAAATGCTGAGGGATTCCTAAAGGAGTTAATCATGACTTTGAGATACCCACAAAAAAAAAAAATGTGGCAGGAGCCACTCATGAAATGGAGGCAGGTTTCACAGTGCAGTACACAGCGGATTTCCTACGTCTAGTAGCAAATACAGAGCAGCACCCTGCCGAATTTTCTGGTATGGGCTTAGCCATAGGCTTAAGAATGTCTTAGTGAAATGGAAAGACAAGGAGCTTCTGTCTGTGTCCTTGTTGGTGTCTGCCTGAACAATGTGTGTGCCCAAAGAGTGTCTCTCCAATAAGCATGCCATCAGTAGCTTTTTGGGGGCTTTTACTAACTCAGTGGAGGCAAGATTCTTCCTCTGGAATACACTGGAGACCAAATAACTCTATACTTTTCAGTACCTATAGCAGAATCTTACCCCCATGTAAAGCAAGGATGATAATATTTTGACTAATTTAGCAGCTTCTGATATTAAGGGCACAGCTTTGGTTTAGAAATCTGATCGCGTTTCTCAATTCAAACCCGCATTGCCAGGCTGTAGACAGTTTACGTGCAGGTTCATCCCTACCTCAGGTTCAGGTTTTCAGCTAATGGATCAGAGGTGGAACTTGCATAAATGGAAACCTCTAAGAGCAGGTTAGGTGAAGACCTCTGAGGAATGACACAGATAACATAGATCCTGCCTGGGGATAAGAGATGATTTTCCATATAGATGATGCACTTGGAGGTCCAGGTTTGTCCGATTGGCACACCATTTTCTAGTTACCCTGGCTGTTGAGTGGCTTTTCTTCTGCAATCACGAGATGCTCTGTGACTAGGGATTACTTCTGTGCTAGGTTTTTGCCTCCATAAGTGTTTAGATGGAGTATTATCTTGCCAGCCATGAAATCAGGGACCAGCGGCCATTTATTGCCAGATATTTGTGCTATTGCATCCACTTGTCCCACTGGCTTAAAGCCTGTTTTATCTTCCTTCTGTCTTCCCTGACTCATCCTGCTAAGCCCAGAACCTATGCCCTCCCTTGATTGCCAAAGACCTGCCCTTGTTTTTCTGAACCAGGAAAGCTTTCCTTTTCTCCCAAGCTTTTTAACCCTGCAACATCTTGGTTTGAATACCCTTTGAAAACCAGAAGATCTACCTCCATCCTCACAACTCGGAAACCTCCTACTGTTGTTTTTCCTGAAGTTCCTGCTCCCAGAGGCCAGTTTCTACAATACAATATATTGCCTCAAGTGGACTATTCCATAGGGTGAAGATCTTTTAGGGATGGGGAGAGGTGCTATTGCAGCCCACAGTCCCTTTAGGGTGGCAAATCCTTGCCTATGGATGAAGAGTTTGCAGGCCCACTCAAGCAGGACCTCTTAAGGTAGCCCTTATGTGGCCCCCGGCTATATGGCTGTTTAAGATTTTTCTCAGCAGAAGAATTACTACTTAGTTTAGGTTATTTAAACACATCCCCTCCAGATCATTGAACTCTTTTCTCTTAACCAAGAGCATTAGCTGGCAGAACTGTAACTGGTATGACAGTCAAATTTGCATATAGTTCTCAAAAAATTGCATAAAGAACTACTCAGTACCTGAATTCTCATCAGTTCAGGAGAAGATACGGGCTATATGTTGAGAAGGGTTTTCTTTATTATTTCCTATAATTGCACAACACCATTTTCTTTGCCATGCTGTAACACACAATTTTTGTACCCTCTGTTACCAGTTCAGATTTGGGTGCTCTGAGCTCACGCATGGGTGACATCTAACAACAGAGAAGTGGGGGTGGGTTGTTTTACTCAAGCAAGCAGCAGGTGAATCTGCCACCTGCAGTTCTGCCTTATTTGCTGTATTTTTGTGTATTCATGTTACAAAGTTGGCACCAATTTATGAAAGTACACCATCAGCAGCCTGTGTTCAGTATATGGATTATAGCACCTGTCTAGTTTATTGCCCCGTCCTGCTCTCAGAAATGTTATAATGAAATTTTCTATTGGATTTGGAGGGGAAAAAAGTGGGTCTTTAAACTACAGACTCATTTGTCTTCTTTTGTGTACCGTATGGAGCTGATTTTGTTGAGGCCTGCACTACAATTTCAACATCTTGGTTAATGCTCTTACAAAACACTTTTCCAAGCATGGAGGAGACGGCCAAGGCAGTGCTCTAGGTAACCCTGCTTGAGCAGTGGGGTTGGACTGCATGATCTCCAGACGTCCTTTCTAGCCTCAACCATTCTGTGATTTCCAAAGTATTCTAGCTCTTGCCATATCCTTACTACTGTTTTCTTGGAAGGAATGTTTCCTACTGACATTAAACATGAAGAAAACTAGTTCAGCATTGGGCCTTTCTGAAGGCCCCTCGCCTTTTCTAATTTGTTTTTTCCTGTTGGACAGCAGAGAACTGTCCTTCTTTTGCTTGTGGGGCTTAGTTAAAGTCTGTGTCTTTTTTATGCCATGAAGGCAGTAGGTGGTTAGTAGTAGTATTTTTACTTGCTAGTGGAAGTTAGGTTTTTACTGGATCTGCCACCAGCAGGGGGGGGTACCATGTTCTGTTGACTAAAAACATGGCAGCTCCCTCCTGCCGCAGTGAGCTGTGGCAGAAACTTTGTCCTCTGATGTCAACAGCAACTCGGGAATAGGGTCAAAGCTCAGGCTAAGTGTAGATTTTCCTGTTTTAAAGATATGGGACGCGTGCAAAGATCACAATTCGGCATCCAGATCTGTGTGGCTGCATTGTTGTGAGTGAGGCTGGGAGCAGCGGAGACGCTCGTCTGCGGGGGAGGTCGCAGCGATGGCAGCTGGGTACGTTGGCACTGGCGCAAGCTGGCTGCTGACACTTGCAGGCTGGCAGGAGGATGTGCTCGATCAGCTTTCTGGGGAGAGAATGTCCTGGATTAGCTAGTGCTGGCAAGAGCTGAAGTGAGAAAAATACTACACATTTTAGTGGTAGTATTCTACTACTATACACACATATACACTACACACTCTATACACACATGTGATGTGAGTCTCTCCCGGGCGTTTTATGCAGAGCTTCCCAAAGTCCCCCCTGCCCACAAGCAACATCAGAAATTGCAGAAATTGCATTGGTTCTTTCCCGACATGGGAGTTATTTGTCTATTTAACTTGTGGGTGCCTGGCATTACCCTTCATTCCTATTGTGCCTGCAGAATGTCAGATTTGTAGTTCCTCGTGTCAGAAGGTGAGAGAGGGCTTGTGGCTGTGGGGCAACACCTCCCACCCAGCTTAATTTAACCTGCTGCCGCTGGCAACATGGAGAGAGGTGCTTGAAGTGCTGATCTGGACTAGTGCTGGGCACAGAAAAGTAAACAAAGCAGGATCTATAAAGGAGGTGTTGATGGGTTTTCATTCTTGTTCTTGTTGTACGTTGTGTCACCAGTGACTTTCAGAGCACATGTTCAAGTGTCTTGGGTGGTTTGTCTGTGTGACAGCATTATGGTATTAAAAAGGAGCAAGCAGAAAGGAAAAATATCTAGTTTTTTCCAGATGGAACTGGAAAAGAAGCAGAGAGGAAATAAGTAAATAGCGATCTCAGTGCAGCAAAGGCCATCAGACTTAGACTGCTAATTGGCAAAAAAACATATAAGAGCGGAGCTAAAGTACATCAGTGTTGGTGAGAACATTTCCAACATATGTTGTTTCCAACCTCCATAGCTCAAGTGTTGTAGGATGCACATGTGCATTGTTAAGCACCAGTAAACCAGCCTAGAGAAGATCCAGGCATATCCTGGCTGAATTAAATAGTGAAATCTTTTGTCCTCTATTGTGAAACATTAGAAATCCCAGGGCTAGCGCTCAAGTGTCTTTTGCATGATGGAAAAATTAATTCAGTTTCTAACCCAAAATAGCCGATAGTGAGATTAATTTATGCTTCAAGTTCTAACATTAATCTTTAATAAGGTCAATACCTCTTCATCCAGCTCAGAAAGCTCAGTATCTCCCGGCTGTGCTGTTTTGATCAAAGATGCTGTTCTTCAACAGCTGTATCCCTTCCCCTCACATACTACCCAGCGTAACAGTCCTAGATACAGACCTGCACTTATTTGTATGAACATGCCTGCTAGTATAGATGTTTGCTGTAAATAGCCAGTCTTCTTTGTAAAGGCAGGTGCACGTGTGCAGGAGGGTTTGGAAGCATTTACCTGGCCTCCCTTTCAGGCACTTGGCTCTCGTGTGCAGTCCCTGGGGCAGCACTTGCTCCTGGTCACGTGAAAGTCCCACCGCTGTGGCCGGGGCTGCAAACAGCCCTGAGGTATTTCTGCTCAGCCCGTCAGTCTGGTAGCTCACTGTTTTCAATCTTCCATGACTTGCAGATGGGAGAGGGCCTGCAAAATCAGCTCCATGCAGCGCACGTGCTGTTAGTTTTGGAACAGGGCACTTCTTTTATTGGTGATACTTGGTTTACCCTGGGCAAGGGCTTTGCACGTTCAAGTATAACCTTGTGCTCTTCTGTTCCAGCTTTTGCTGCTTGTGTATATTCATGTGTTATATATTTGAATACACATGTGCATTATGGCTACTCATGTGTTCACATATATTTTAATATTATATTTTTTATTATATAAATACTATATATCTATATTTTTAGTGAAGCAAGTTCAAGGAAGCCTGCAGCCCCAGTGTGCAAGGCTGTAAGGCAGAGAACTGCACCACCCTCCCAAGCTCCAGACATCTTCCATCTGCTTCACCATCTCTCTTCTATCTTGTTCTCAGGTACCTCCACTGAACACCCACAGGACCCCTGCCTAAACTCTTTCTGGACCATCTTTTGTCCCACCTTGCTGGCTGTGGGGTATGCCTCCTTTCCGTCATTTATTTCCTTAACCCAGTTGGGACTGTCTCTGCCGTTGGTGTCATGGTGTCTCTTTCCACATGTCAACCATGTGTAGCAATGAAATCATGAGATAACATGAATTCTGCATGGCATATAGGAAAATGCTGATGTCCTATAACTTTTTGTTCCATGTTTATATGGCATCTAGCGGAGAAGTGTCTTATCTGAATTGCCATACAAATACACAGGATTACTCATGACAGTACGTAGGATTAACTCCAGAATTCAAACAGGTCGTTACTAACAGGAGAGCCTCTTAGGGAGGCCATCTCGTAGCACTCTGCTAGGTCTGCTTTTCCTCTGATTTCCCCAAAGTATCACCTGTGGGCTTTGAGAGTGTGGTAGGCAAACTGTAGTCTGAGATGCTCCAGACCTCGTCTGGTGAAGTTCCTGTGTGGGGGAAATAAACAAGTGTTGTAGCATGTTTTGCTTTAGAAAATTCGGAGATTTGCTAAATCTGCATTTTAAACCTCTTCCATAAACAGGATCCAGCTGTGACAATCCTGGGATCTGCACCCTCTTGCTCCAAGCTACAGCGCCAAAATAGAAACAGGGTTTGTTCTGTAATGATCTCTCAGTTTGTGAATGTGTTTTGACTTGGCAAAAAACCCCAGTCATTTAAAATATTTACCGTGACAGCTGTGAAACTGTGCACACGGTGGTCAGGTGACTGAGTAGAGGAGTAACAAGTGGCCTCGGCAGAGCGACACAGTCAGCAGCGGAGGCAACCTTGCTGGCCTGTGAACACTTCCCCTCTCTCCTTTGTACCTGAGAAATGGAAGTGCAGCTTTTGCCGTTAGTTAGAGTAGCAGGAGATGGGAGACAAAAAGCAGGGGTCATAAAATACATTGGCAGCCTGGGAATGCATTGGTGTTTGCATTGCAGCCTTTATGTGCGAGGCTAAAATATAGAGCACTTCTGGGTGTAGATTTATAGGGACAAAGTGCCCCAGTGACCTTTCTAGGCTGTAAATTTCAGATTTGATTGTGTTGTCTATTTACAGGTAAAGAACCCAATATTTAGGCTGCAAAGACATGCTAGCAATTTGCCATGAAACCCATTCATGAACATCTCAATATAAAATTTTCCTCTTAATGAAAAAGAAAGGCCAGGAGGACAGCCAGCACTTACAACAAGCTCCATGGTAGCACGTTTATGACTGTACATGTTAGAGAGATGAATAAAAGTATTTGAAGGAATTTTCTAAAAGTTCTTGGTGGTTACTGTAGATATTCACACATGCACATATATATATATATATATATATATATATATATATATATATATAAATTTGTCCAAGCTGGAGTCACTGCTGTGCCCCCAGTTTAAACTGATGCAGCACTATAGATTATTATTCTAGGATGGTTTGGTACTTATGTTGCCTCTTCTGTTGTTTAGAGATGTTTACGTGCAACTTTCACTTATTCTTTTGCACGGACACTTGTACCCCAGGTGGAAGCACTGAGTTGTCCAGGCTCATCAAAGGATTAAAATGTCAAGGAAGTAGAAAACCCGGTCATTTCTTTTTAGCTAGCTTATGATATATAAGGAAACACTGACAAACTTCTTTTTCTCCCCAAGCGAGGAACGTCAGATAGACTATTTTCTGCCTTTTTCATCTCTCTTAAGAGCACGGAGTGGGAGGTCTCAGATGGGAGGTATAAAATTGCTTTTCCTTAATCAAAAAGACAAGAGCCTTGGAGCTGTAACAAAGACATATTTTCTTCTCAGCATTTCTCAAACATTTGCACTACATAAAGCTTAATGATAAAGGAGTTTTAAAGGGGCTGGATACATGACTTTTTTGCTCTTAATCCAGTAACACACAGCTGATATCTCCCTGGTCAGAGATCTGGTAGATTTTTTTTTTCAGGAAAAACAGCATTAAAACTGGACTGAATTTACTGTGTTTATAAAACAGAAGTGGAAAATATGCCTCATACGCACAAATGTCACCGTCAAACATAAAAATGTAAAATGTGCATGAGGTCACTTCTTTTCTTGGAGACCTCAATTATATTCATTAAGCATATTCAGCTACTAGTGGTAGCTTGGGAGACACCGGGTAGGGCGAGGAGGAGGAGGGATGGCCACACAGCAGGCCAAAGGCTGAAGCTGCCGCATGCGGCGAGCGGTGCAGGTACGAGTTACAGGGCTGGTAGGCCACAGCACAGTTCGTGCTTTCCGATTCCTGAATACCGCCCCTAAGGTGCATCTTTCCTTCGCTATTTGAATGGCTTCAGTCCCCAGGAGTGCGTGCAGCTCTAACTTGGGCACATGTATATAACAATGTTCAATCATCGGGCAGTGGCAATACCCAAACAGCTACTTCTGGGCATCATCACCTGCTTGGAGAGGCTTGACTTTGCAAAATGTGAAGGCAGGGGTATGTTGCAGGATCTTCTGGACTAGACCCTAAAGAGACGTAGTTGTTGCTAACTAGCAAGGACACAAATAGCTCTCATTTGCTTTACAGTTAAATCAAGCTTATGCTTCATTACCATGCAAATATGACAATCTGTACTTCCACCATAGTCACTCAGCTCTCATGTGTCTCTAACTTCCTCAGATGCTGCCAGTCAAGGAGAAGGAAAAATGAGAAAGCTGAAAATAAGTAAAATGATACGTTCACGCACACTGTAGATGCATCTGGTTTTTTACATACAACTCTTCTTCCCTCTCCCACTGTATTAATATTTTTTAGGTTTCAAAGCAGAAAACTCTGCAGTTGCTGATGCAAAACGACTGCCAAAGAGTGATCATGATTTACAGCAGTTATAGATAAAGGCCGAAGGGTTTATTTACATACCATAAGACTTTGCGCAAGGCCTTTTCCCAGTCTGGGGCATGGGAAATCTGGTGCTGAAGCAATGTATTTAGATTGTATTATGAAATTAGAAAGCATTCTAAAGACTTAAGGCATTACGTGCTCTTTGCATGGGGGCTACATTTATAAAATTCTCAAGCCTGTCTCTGACTGGTTGTAAATGAAATCTTGGTGAAAAAACAACATCAAAATAGAAATACAGACAGCCTGGGAGAATGTCATCCCGATTCCTCTGGAGAACTTTGTACCAATTAGCAAAGAGACTCCCAAGGCATTTATCACAGGCATCAGACCTTGCAGATGCTAGGACGGGACCTTGGTGTTTACAAAGATGATGCACAGACTCTAAGTTTGAGTGATAGGAGACAGAGGATTTGCCATGAGAATGAGGGGAATGGTATCTTTTAGAGGGGAAGATAAACAGAATTATTATTACTAAGAAAGTGGGAAGTCAGAGCTGCGTGGGCTGAGTTTTGTCCTTATTTGGCTTTAGGGAATTATGTGATTTTATTCTATGACTCACAGTTGTTTTTACAGCATTTGCGTCAGCCCTAGAAGTTGAATCTGCATAAGGCCCAGCATGTTCCAGGAGAGGATATTTTGTTCTGTAACGTGAGCTCGCTAACACAGACTGACATCTTTCATGCTCTGCCTTGTTATTGTTATTATGATTATTTAAGCATAAACCATGAAATTTCTCAGAGCCGTCAGGCTGTGTTACCACAGCAAGTACATGCAGTATCAGGGACAATCCGAAAGCTCAGAGAACTGTTTTCCGAACCAGCAATAGTGAGTTTCGTTTCCTGAGAGAACCACAAGCTTCCAGTTTCCCTGCTTTCACCTCTGTCCCACCGTGCGAAAACACAGCCTGTGCATCACCGGGGAGGCAATTTAACTGCCCCGTTCAGGTGCACCCAGCCCCGGCCCTGGTATTTCGCTTTTGGAGCACCACCCGCCATGGGTGCCGGCAGTGAGTCACTGCCCTGAAGTGCCCCCGGCGCCTGTGCTTGGGGTTGTTTTTCCACCCAGGAGGGCTGCCGCTGCGCTGGGCGTGTGATTGTGTAAGGCAACATCACCGCTGAAAGCTGAACTCTGGCGGCGGTTTGAAGATGCAGCACATCCAAATTTAGGGCCTCGGATGCAGGGCTGGAGCCAGAACGCTGCAGCCCTGCGGTGCCAAGTACTGACCCAGTGCTGGCTCCCCCGGCTTGTTCAGGCGTGTTCAAGTGTTTCTGAGAAGTTATTTTTGTGCTGGCAGGCTTTATGGCAGGTCAGGTGTTTGCTGTCCACGCGGCGCTGCGTTTCCAGGAGATTGGGTATCATCTCTCTTCCGGCAGCTGGCACTGAGCTGTCATAAAAGCATGACGCTGCCATAAACACTGCCCTGGCTAATTTGACAGAAAGGAGGTTGCATGCCCGCATCCAGCCGGGAATACATTTGTGCTGCTGGGCGACAGGGTGCTGTACAGACCTGGGTTTATTAAGGACTGTGGCACTGGCTCACCCACTCTTTCACAGCTCGGGCTTGAGGAACAGCGTGAACCTAACCAACATCCCAGTGAGATGAGATCTTTTTTTTCCAAAAATATATGTGTTTGTGGAAATGAGGGACACTTTTATGCCACCTTGACTCGCTGTAAGAGCGCTTTGCTGAAGAGCGCTGGTATTGGCACTGGACTTTGACTCTAGTCCATTATATCATTTATTCCTGTTTGGTGTTGAACTAGGGCAGGAAGGTGAGTCATCACCCTAGGAACCATTTATGTAAAGGAAACTTCCTTCTTGCTTGCTTACCTTTTTTTTTTTTTTTTTTTTAACAGCTGCTTTTCATCAGTGCTTTACTTGTGGCTTTTGTTTTTCATCTGGTCAGGATTTGCCAAGGAAAAAGGTTAAGAATGAGGGTAAGGTGCAGGCGTCTCCGACTGCAGTTTCTGGGAGGGGAAAGCACACTGCTAAGCTGCTGCTCGCTGCCTTTCCTTTTGTGTCCAAAGGAGAAGAAAATGAAGCTGCCATGATTAGCAGATAGGTAATTAACTGAATCCCAGCAGAACTGGTCACTTTGCAAATTCTTGGTGATTTAATTCCCCCGTTTAATTTATTCCTCTCCTAGAAATGATTAGCTCACATTAGAGACTAATTACCTGTTAATTTTCTGTTTGGTAATGAGTGCTCTTCTAGGCTCCACTTAAGCTTTCTTGCCTTATGTCAGATTTGTTCAAAAGCGAAGACACGTATAGCTCTGGATTTGGGTTTGTGCTGAACTTCTTCTTTCGTGTGTGGGAAGAAAGGTGCTCTTACAGTGAAGGCCACAAGCGGAGGGTGTCAGAGGGACCTTTGGGAGCTCTCGGTTCCTTCCCCATCTCTGCTACGCACTTCCCATGGACCTGGCGGAGACGAAACGGATGTGAGTACCAAAACCAGAACTTACTTCTACTCGAGCACTTTGACTTTTGCAGCTTCTGCTCCCCTGGTGCCCAAGGTCTGTGGGCCTTGATAGATAGATATTTTTTAATCTACTTCAGTTTTTGTCAGGCACACGGCCACGAGTGTACTGACCTTGAGAGGGGCTGCATGCACTGAGGGCTGGCTGCAAAGGCGTGAAAGTGGATGGGGATGGGGGATGGGGGACTTTTCTTGGGGTCTGGACTCTGCTTCTGCATTTTTATCCACAGAACAGTTGACTGCAAAATGCAGAAGCTGTCCAGGAAACAGAAGGCAATGCCTCCCCCCACCGGATGTGTTTGCAAAACCCTGTCTCCTCCTTCAGTGTCTGCTTCTGCCACACAGAAGCCTCCTGACGTTATTTATTAATTTTGCTGCACAGTGTCATCGTTTCAACAGGAGGGGGGGATAGTCCCCTTTTCATCCCTGCTGGCCTGTAGCTTATGTTGTTGGGGCGCTTCTTTAGGGGGGAGGATGGTGTGGGTTTGCCTCTCCTCAGACAGTGCAAAGCAGACTGACTTCTTAGTCAGGCTCAAAAACCCTGCTGATTGTATATGTAAACGTTGGGTAATGCCAGCACCTACTGCTGTTTACAGGAAAGCGAGCACAAGTTTTGACACGGAGCCTGACCCTGCAGAGATGCTCTGGGACACGTGGGTGCCTGAATCAGACATCTGCAGCAGCAAAGGACGATGCTGCTCGGACCAGGGCTGTTTCAGACGCAGGCAGAAGCAGAGCTCATCTAGGATGGAGGTCAGGGCTGCTTGCCCCAGAGGCTGCTCTCCTTGAGCGCGGCCGCTGGGTTGGGCTCTGCAGGAGAAATAGGTGGAGGCACACTGGGTCTGTGAGTAATGCCTGAATGGCAGCTAACTCTGAGTATGTTCGGTCTGGGCTGGTCGGTCATGCACAGGCGTGACGGAGGAAAGAGAAATGCCTAGGAGCCTTTTTTTTTTTTAAATGGAAATGCAGGCGCTTTAGATGCTTAAATAAATGTAATGCTTAGACCTCCCTCAGCCTCCAGACTCCCCACATGCTTTTGTGCCTTGGTGGCTCAAACATCCAGAGCCTCGCACGTATTTCACCACCTAAGGGCCCTTCATTTAAGGGCTGCTGACATCTCCTGGCTAATGCCTACTCCTTTAGGTGGCTCAGGTGTGAACAGAGCCACCCACACACAGGTTTGGGCTGCCCGGCACAGCCCCAAAGGGTTCCCCGGGAGGGAAGGTGTGCCCAGCACGGGGCTTTGCTGGGCAAGCGCGAACTGGCCTTGCTCTACCATGTCGCTGCCTGTCCTGTTCCTCTGCGAATGCTGCTGCCTGTCAAGCCCGGAAAGAGCAAAGTGTGCTGCAAGGCCTGATGCCTCAGCCCTTCAGCTAGAGGCCAACAGGCAGCCTGCGGCCCACAAGGGCCAGCTGGTCGCCCTGGAGGAGCTCCTCAGATCCCACGAGATGCTCTGTCGAAGTTACCTACCGAGCCTCAAACTACGCTAATGGACAGAGGGTGTCTTAGTTTGGTGCCTAAAGTCATCACTCCCATGAGCTACCCCTTGTTCTGCAGTTTCGGAGTTGCGCTGCTAAAAATCACAGCAGCAGCCCCAAGCAGCAAAGTTTTCCTGTCCACTTGAAGGGCAGGGCAAGCGCTTCTGCATATCTGTGAGCCCTTGGCGCTCAGATGGGAGCACATGCGGACGGGCTGCTGCCGAAGGAGCCTGAGGGCCACGTGCCCAGGAGGGAGTGGACGGATGCGTTTTGGGGGTCTTGCAGCACCGCTGGAGCAGGTGGGGCAGAGGATGCGGCTCTCCAGGTAGGTGCGGAGCAGGGGGCAGCAGGAGCAGGTGGCCCAGAGGCAGAGCCATGCATGGGGCGAGGGGTACAGCCTGATCCGGGGAGGGAAGGGGACGGCGGCCGCTGGTCTGATCCTGTCGTTGCAGGGACCCTTCCCCGCCTCCCTGCCACGTGTTAAATGTGTGTCCCCAGCACCACGCCACGAGTTGCCAAGGAGAGGCTTGAAAGCTCTGCCTAAATCAAAAGGAAATAGTAACCATAAGTGAGAAATCCTGGGTAGAACAAATTTCTTTCTTTCTTTTTTTTTTTTTTAAGGACTGAGGTGTCGTGCAGAGCTCTGGTGTGATTTATTTTTAATGTTGTGTGGCTTTGCATTTCCTACAGCTCAGCTCGATCAATACATTTCTGCAGCGTCTTCCCGTCCCTCTGCCTGGTATCCACGGTGTCTAGCTCTTGGTTTGTTTTTCCTTTCCCACCATGCACAGATGTTCCCTGCTCTCTGTTATAACTCAAAGCAGGCCCGGTGACTCAAACAAGCACAAACACACTTCTTGCTAGAGTACAGCTGTTGCTAACCCAGCTCCCCCGACAAATGCAACGGAGGGTGTTCCTCACCCTTCTTCTGCAGGCTCCCGCTAAGCCAGTGCAGCCTGCACAGCATCACGGGGTGGGCTGCAGTGCAGCGTAGAAATGGTTAAGAGATTTGCAGGCTGCAGCCTGGCTGCTATTGAGCTGGTGGGAGGAGAGCTTTGCCTTCGAGTTGCCTGTTGCTAGGCTTGGGAATCGGCTCAGCCCTTATCCAGGAGTGCAGTATTTGCCTTGCTGCCTAGGAGTTATTTCCTCTGGTTGCTGTTGACCCAAGTCTTAGAAAAAAGCTGTTGCACCTCTTCTCCCTCAGGTGCCTTAGTCTCCTACAGCCAGCAGGAAACAGTGTTTTGTGTGGGCAGAAGTGCTGTCCTTCTGTGATGCACAGATACCACCCCTTGTGTTGGGGGATCTGCTGCGGGGAGCTATCAGCTGCTCATAAAAATCACAGGCAGGGAAAGAGTGGCAAACAGCATATGTCGGTGTAAGAGCTTATATTAATGGGCGCACCTTAGTCTTATATGAAAGGTAATAACAACATGAGCTATGTCACACCTCTACCACTGTGGCCATGCCAGGGCTTATACAGGTGTAGAGACTCTCCCTCCCCCAAACACTGAGAGCTGTAATCTTCTATTTTAGACCAATGAGAAAACTGTGCATGCATGAGATTGTGGTTGTCTGAGCATTAAGTAATGCTTGACTTGAGCTGGAGTATCTAAACCTGTTGCAGACAAACCCTGCCGCATCCTGGGAAAAGCACCACGGCCGACCGCCGCTGCCAGCTGTGCAAGCGGCTCCCGGGGGGGGCCGCACCATTTCCCCTCCTGTACGCCCTGGAGCAGTGCCAGGGGCTCCAGCGGAGGCTCATGCTCTTCACCTTGGGTCTCCCTGAGTTTCTGGGTCCCTTAGCCATGACACATCCTTTCTCAGTGGTTCGTCCCACTCAGTTTCCGTGGGCTGTGCCATTGCAGAAAGCTTTCACTAGCACAGCTGTGGGAAGGAGCCCTGGAGACTTTCTTGTGCCTGTTTCCTTTGCTAGAAGGGGAACCAGTGAAATTAGGACAGGGTAATTTGTACTGTAACACATGTTACCTGGAAGGGGGGGCTCAGCCATAATGAACAGTTTTGTGCAGTAAATTCTCTTACTTGTGTTTACAGCCAAGTCTTTTAACTGATCTGGGTTTGTGCATTTAGTGAATGCGTTTCCATGTTGAATATGTGCTCAGGAAGGCATGATAAATTCATTTAATAACTTTTCCAGATCACCTGTAAGTATATACTGCTCAAACCTTCTGGTTAGCACACTGATCGTTATGTTACTCAAATTTATTTGTGGTTTGACGATTGGTTTCTTTTGTATCTGTCGGCATCTTTGACAGGCAACAGAATTATATTTTTACATTATACATTATACTATTAACAGGCAAGTACGGCTGCTGTGCATTATGGAGTGCTTATTGTTGCTTGGGTTTCAGAAGCATTAGTCAGGTGGGGAAATTACCATTGCAACTTTGCAGCTGAGGCAAAAGACCTTTTTTCACAGCCTGGCCCCGAGGCAGGGGTGAGACGAGGAGGCCAGCAGCAGTGCTGGGCAAGGAGTAGCCACCAAAAAGCCACTTGCAGCAAAGAACATGGCACAGGACAGCCGTCGTGCAAAGGGAGGCAGGCCCAGGGGAGGTTAAGGAAGGGAAGCTAATGAAACAAGAGAAAGAGGAGGATGAAGATGGTCCCCCGGCGTTACCCCTTCAGGTGGTCTGCTGCCAGCCCAGCTCTGCAGCGAGGCGGCCATCGGGCTCCTCCACGCTCAGGCTGGGTTTGGCCATCGCAGCGTGCTGAGCATGGCCCGCGCTCTCATTACACCAGTAGTCGCCTGTTGGGTGGCTCTGCCACTGCTGGAGTCCAGGCGGGCAGGGAAATAAGAAAACCTTGTTCCCTGGCACTTACCAGGTTTTTCTGGGACTTGCTGGCACAAGGAGGGCCCCAGGTCCTGCTGAGTTCACTTAACATCAAAGGAGGGAGAGGAGACCACCATGGGGCCCTTGGACAGGGGTTTCAAATGCAGGGGCTTTACCTGACTCAGGTAGCTGGGGGGGTCCTCCAGTTTGGTTGTTTTCTGCCTCTTAGATCTCTCCGTCTCTGCTCCCTCGCTCTCTCCTCTCCCCCAAACCTGGGATGAGGGAAGGAGCTGGGCTCCTGAGATGGGGATCACCCCAGCAATCCCTTCCCATCGCCAAGCCCAGTCAGCAAGGAGGGACTCGGCTGTCGTCCCAGCCACCCCGCAGCTCCTGCGCCGGCTGCCACCCCATCCCTCTGCAACCAACCCAGCCGGGGAAGTCATACTGGCGCAGGAAAATCAACCCAGCAGCAGAGCAGCAGAAAAAAATAATGATTTTTCACCTAGATCCATCAGTTCACAGTCACAGCTTGCGGCTGGGTTGCGTGAGTGCTTGCGCCACCACGGGGTGAGAGGACCTGGGGACATCACTGGTGGCGAAAGGGAAAGTGGTGGCTGCTGCTGGTGTGGTTTGAAGGGGCTGTGAGGCTGCAGCAGACAGTACCGAAACCTGGGCCTGCACCGCGTTCACAGCACCATGTAGCGGGCTCTTCTCCAGGCTGCCACATCTTGCCAGGCATCTGACCAAGACTTAGCTTTGCATATGTCCAGCCGCACAAATACAGACGCTTAGCAGCGGCTGCTAATGGGAACTAGGTGCCAGAAAAGCCAAGCTGGTCTGCAGGGTGAGAGGAATTTGTTTTTGAAGAATTCAAATGCAGGCACCCAACCTTTTCTTTATGAATTCAGCTCTTTCCCGGGCTGCAGCCACAGCTGCTGCAAGCCGCGTTGCCTTGCAAAGTGCTGGGGCAGCACTCAGCAGCCCCAAGTGTTGCTCGCCCAGTGCACTCCTGGGTCTCTCTGAAGGAGTAAGTGCATTTCTGCAAATAAGCAGGGCTTTTAAGAAAGTGTGGCAGTCAGGGATGGCCCTGGCTGGTTAGCAAGTCCCACGGGCTCTGACTATGGCGGGCAGAGCTGGGGCTGTTGACGGGGCTCATCGTGGGAAGCGATGACTCAGGCAAGGGCTGCCGGGGCCGCTGGGGCCCGGACACAAATCCAAGCCAGTGACTGCAGCATGCAACTAATGTCCTCTGGAGCTCAATGCCTGAACAGAGATTGGGGGCCTGAGACTCAGTCCAGCTAAAAATGAAGCCCAGCCTGCAGAAGAAAAGACACCCACTCTCCTGAGCGAGGGAAAGGGTCTTAATTCCTTGTTGCTCAATTGAAGGCTTGGTTGATTCTTCAGCTATTTCTGCATGTCCTGTAAGCAGCAACTATTGAGCGTGCATCAGCACTATTTTATTTTTGGAGGTTATCTAGGCCGTGCTGCAATCACATCTTACATGTCCTTGGAAGCTGCAGATGAGGGCAGCTGCCTCATACACAGAGCTGTGTCTCAGGTTGTTTAGGACATTGGTTAGGACCCTGTAATGGCCTAAGTGACTGAGGACATGACAACTGCATGATGCCAAGGTAGTTGCAGTTGAAGTATCCAGCAAGCAGCTTCTAGCAAAGCAGTTATGGGATACCCTTGGCCCTGAAATCCCCCCCTCCAGCCCCAGGCTTGACCTTCTGGGCCAGGACCTGCCTGATTCCCCAGCGTGCCCAGTGACAAGCTGCACTGATGGCTTTCTAAAAATTAAAAAAAAAAATCCTACTAGTTTTGCAAAATCCAAACCTACTGTACTGATCTCTTCTGTCCATTTAAAGCACAGCAGCCCTCACCACACAGAATTATATGTGTCTTTATTCCAGACCCAAGCATTTGCTGTCTGCAGCTATGTGCACAAGTTAGGTAACTTTACACATAACTCAGGGCCCAGGGGACAAAACCAACATTGGGAACCCAAGCAAGAAATACCGAGGCAAATATTTTGTTTTCTTTGAAGGTCACCACAGTGATTATGTGCACAGGAAAGGGTCCGATGTGCTATACAGCTGCTGCTGTGAGAAGAGGGAAGTATGCACCAAGCTGTAGCAGCTGTAGCTGCTATTACAGAAGCTCAGGAAACCAAGGACTGTGGCTAGTCGGGGGCGGGTGGAGAGGATGAAAACGTCTGTAGTGCAGGAACCTCACAGCCACGCACTAGTCCCACAAATGTGAGCACTCTGTAAAAAAAATAAAATAAAAACCACCGGAGCAAAGATGTTAAACCACTGCAGTCATGCAAGCAGCTCTGCCTCTTCACTGCCTTAAGGAGGCACAGCATTTGGCTGGAAGTGGCCACTTGGCATCCAGCTGACCCAGTGCTGGCATCTCCAGTGTGGACACCTCCTCTGAGTCCCACATGCTGAACTCTCTTTAGCCTCAATGGACAAAAATGGGCACTTCTGAGGCCCATTCAGGTGCCCGCAGGTAGGTGGCTAAAGCAGATCAGAAAGAAGGTCTCTCACCTTCAGTTAGCTGAGAAGATTCCCACCAGCTGTTTTTACAGCTGACCTTCGAAAGTAAAGGAGATATTTTAGCGGGCAGCTGAACCAGTGCAAGAAGTGGTGGCCAGTGTGCATTTTAAATGGCGTCAGTGCTTTTTTCTGGAGATAGGAGCCCCATTTGGCTCCTTAACCAACCTAGGGCATGCTGTCAAACGAGATGCTGCCTGACACGAAGAAAATGAGGAGTGGCCTTGCACGGAGTATGTGCGGGCTTTTACCTGGGGAGGATCGCTTCTGCCCGCCGCCAGCCAGCTGTTGAAGCTGGACGGAGGCGCGTGTCACCAGCGCACGTCACCAGCGCACACCGCAGCAGTGAAGCGGCTGCTCCCAGGCCATGGCCAAATGCTCTAGATTCTTTCTGTGGACGGTGAGGTATAAACACACTTTTTTTTTTTTTTGGTAACGGCAGTGCAGCCTCGCTACTAGGTCCACTGCTACACTGACCTCTGGCTCCTCTGAGTTTCCCAGGGGTTAAAAAGGCCGGGGCAATTCGTCATGAAGAGCTGGTGGGGAAAAAAAAAAAATTTCACAGTGCACAGTTGCAGGAGCAAAGTATGTAACTTCGGCATCTGCTTTTTGCCCAGCAGCCACAGTGGCCTTCCCAGCACTTACTGCTGGCAGTGTTTTCAACCTAAGCATTAACTGGTTATGAGTCAGGCTCTGAAAAATGCTGCGGTGTGGTTTAAAGCCTAACGTTGTTTCTTTTAAAAATAAATTGAAGCCTCTCTTATTTACCTTCTGGTATTTAAATTTAAGGGGTTTTTTTTGTTTGTTTGTTTGTTTTTTAACCTAAGAAGACTAGAAACTTCTTAGGAGGCCTCTTTCTCACATTGCCATGCCATTTCAGGGCCCAGGGGCTATCAGGAAAATAGCCAGGGTGGCCAGCTGGGTGCTACCGCAGTGCCCTGCCCCTGCCGCCCATGTAGCAATGCTCGCTGTGGGCCGGCTGCCGGCAGCGGCAGAGGAGTTTCCCAAAGGCTGTGACCTCAGACCCAGCTGCTTCGCCGCCGTGAAGGTGAGGGGATAATTGCAGCTTTTCAGCGCTGTGCTCTGGATGTGCACGTAGGTTCATGCCAGGAGGGGACACAAATATGATGCTGCAAGCCTGGGAGCTGCTGGTGGCCGCTTAGGAGCTCCTGACTTGCCAGCATGGCTTGAGAGCTGCTCCCCACCCCAGGGTGACTCCGGAGGCTGTGGGTAGCAGTGCCTCCGACCAGGCAGAAAACACTCCCTGTTTCCTCCAGCCCCGGTAGAAAAGGCACAAGGCCAGACTTGCCCCTCCAGGCCAGCTATAGCCACGCGCAAGCCATGCGTGTGGGACGCTGAGGCCAGCACCGCTGCCAGAAGCACCTGCTGTAACACTCCCGCAGAAGCTAATAACGTCTGCACTCGTCTGCAGCGTGGCTGCCCGCAGCAGCTGCTCGCGGAGATGTGCTACCAGCCTTCCTCCAGCTGAACCGTGGGCTCGTGCTGAAGCCTGTTTCAGTGACGTTATTAACTTCAATGCTGCTTGCTTCGCAGTAGACACCTACTGCTGCTGGTCCTCCCCCGCCAGTGCAACTGCTGAGGTACATACGTCCACGGTGGGCTCTCCCCCCTCGGGCTAACAACCCCTGCAAACCCTTCTGCTGTAGGTAGTGGAGGGCCCCAGCGCCCTCCTTTTCTCTGGGATCTCTGTGCCAGACCCAGTGTATCACCAGTTGGCTTAGGGATGTGAGAGGCAGCCCAGAAACAAGCTGCTGCCTCCTGCAGAGCAAAGTTTAGGAGCAGCGTTTTGCCACGAGCTGCCTCTCTGGGGGAGGCCACGCTGTAGATGATTTTCTGGTCCTTCATGGCCTGTTCCCCATGAAAGAAGAGCAGTGAGGCATAGGAGAGCCTGGGCAGAAATCTGGTGCCTTGGTGCAAAACAGCCCTGCCTTGTTTTTGATGAGCAGATTTTATATACATACACATATATATACCTTTGCAAATTAAGCAGTAGGTCTAGTCCCTGGGGAGCTACTGACTGATCGCACGCCAAATTGTCCCCGAGCCCCACGTACCCTTCTCACTGAGCCACTGCCTCAGCACCTTGGCTACCTCGTGTCTGCACCCGGGCGAAAGATAAGATTGCTGTTGCCACTGTTAGTGGTACGGTAGATGCTGGGGAAAAAGAAGGGAACAGTGCCTCCCCTCCCCCAGTTTTTTTCCTCACAATCTGAATGGCTAGTGGTTTTCTGTTTGAAAACAGAATAATTGGGTTTCCCTGGTATTCCCATGACTCTGGGAACTGGCGGCTCGCGCAGTGCTATGTGGGTCAAACCGTTCCCTCCAGCCTGCCCCAAGCACCAGCCACATTAGACACGCACACGTTTCCTGAGGTGCCAGCCAGGTGCCTGAAGCCTGGGGGAAAGCCAACACAAAATACAACTGCGGTAGCTGGGTGCTTTAATTTGCCGGAAGAGCCAAGCAGCAGGAGGCTGGATCCCAGTGAAATCTGTCCTGCTGTCTCAAGCATAAATTAATCAGGTATTTCATTTCACGAAAAAAGCAGCTTAATTCATTTAGAAACAAAGAGCAGAGCTATTTTTCCCCTCTGACATGGTGAACGCAATTATCTAAGGCATGGGAGGCTGAGATAACTCACTTATTCAGCTCCACTCTCCAAAGAAACCATCGTCATTGTATCAGAAAAGGCTTTAAATAACAATTCACATCCTGAATGCTAAAATAGCATTACGCACAGAAACTGGCCTGATGATTTCCATGCACCAGCTAGAGCATCACAAGCAAAACGCCTGCAGGCAGGGCAGAGCCTGTTGTTAGCAGGACCACATGTACCACGCAACCGCCCCGCGTTCACCAGGCCTCCTCCCAGTGTGGCTGGGCTCTGCCACTTGCATGGCCCGAGCACCCACCAGTGTCATTTAGGAGCAGCTCCCGGCAAAGCAAATCACACCGGTTTCCTGTGAGCACTGCGTGATCCACGCTGGGCCTCAGCGTGGCTGGGAAAGCACACATGTGGGACGAGCATCCTAAGCTGTGTCAGTCTGGAGAGCTCAATTAACTGAAACCATAAGCCTGTGCTTGCCCCCAGATATAATCACATTTAGGCTGCACCCTCTTCTGCCATTATATAAGAGGTACTGGCGCAATGACTTTCAGTAATGCTCTTTGAATGGCAGGTGTCCAATTCATGACTTTTTTTTTTTTTTTTATGGTGGGGGGAGAGTAGATTGGCAGAGGGGAGGAAGAGTCAGCTTGGTTTGCCTGCAATCTGTGTTTTGCTTTTGGAGCTTTAAAGGACAGGCACATTCTTCCATTTCTGCTAATCTGCCTCTGATACAGAGGATTTTCCTGCCATTAAATGATAGCTTGTGAGAAAAAAAATGCCAATGCTTCCGAGACAGACTCATATGGCTAATGGCAGACTCCTGAGCAGGAGGGAGGACACAGCCACTGCCAGGTGAGGTAGGCAATGTAGCTAAATGATTTCTGTTGGCAATTTTAGTTTTGGTTGTTCAGTGCTGTACCAGCACCTGCTGCTTGGGGAAATGGCCAGTCTCTGACTGCTGGTGATCCTCCCACAGCTCAGGTAGGAACATGCCTGCGGCACAGCTGGTGGGAAGGGTGTGGGTGAGCTGGTGAAAAAGAATAGCACAAAGCTGCAGGATTTGCTGAAAAGGCCAGTGGTGGAAGAAAGATATTTAACGGGAAGGTGTGGAGGGCTGGGGACTTGATCAGTTTGAAACCATATGGGAGAGCGCCTTTTTTGTTGCTCTTCCTTTCTAAACACAGAGCCTATTATGGGAAGATGATGCAGGCAAATGACAGAGGGTGAAACCTGTCTCTGCTCTCCCTGTCTGCTTTTAGATCCCTCAAGTTTTCCTGCCAGTCCTGAAATGCCACTAGTGAATAATCAAGATAATGTTTGCGATCATTTTAAATGGTGAGTAGTACTCTTACTCTATTTTATCCAGTAGTGGATTAGACATTGTTCTGAAAGGTGTAGGTTGAATACTCAATTATTGCGAGCATTGTTTCTTTATTCTTCTGAAAACTCTGTAAACAGTTTTTTTTGTTCTCTCACTTTTCCTTTCAAATACTGAATTACTGTGTTATTTAAAAGAGCAAAGAAAACCATGCCTGGTGGAATTTTGTTCATTTCCTAATCTCGCTAACATTCTTGATCTTACTGCTGAGTTTTCATCCTTTTTTTTTTTTTTAAACACATACTTAATTTGAGCACAAACCCTTTGTGTCAGTGAGTTGGAGGCATGTTCCAGCTGCTGTCCTGTCTGCCGCAGTGTTAAAAGCAAAAAGAACATCCTTTTCTGGGAAGGGGAAGGAATAAGGAAGGACAGATGGGAATGCTTCCTGCTATTTTCACCTGATGATACATCATTGATAACTTCTGCACTCCTTCTCCCAATTTGTTTTACAGAGAGGATCTGACCGACATCCTTCTGCTGAACACCGCCAAGTTGAGAGGCATTTTTCTTTCCTGTGCTCTGAGCAGCAGCGCTCACAAGGGTTTGGTGGTGTCCAGATGGAGGAGTTTGGTAGACTTCCTCTGCAAGATAAAGATGGAGACTGCCACAAAGCCTCCAGGGCTGAGGGGCTCCACTGAGCTCCTACTGCCTGGAGGATGTCTTGTAGTTGGACGGTCCTTGAGTGTTTGCTTGCCATATAGAGCGCAATGTGAAGAGATAGCCCTGTAAATAGAAAAGCTGGATGTGTGCTGTGAAATGCCACTAGCCATAGACCCAGCCTTAGTACTAAAAATCATTTTAAAAAATGTTAGCTTAAGGTTTAAGGAGAATAGGCTGGAAAATGGCTTGGGTTCAGATGTTTCCTTTATTGAGTGATTAGAGAGCGAACAGGGAGGGGATCTGTTAGCAGCTTGCTCACTAACGTGCTGCCCAAGAGCACCCAGAAGGAGCCTGCTCTACAAGCCAGAGATGTAACTGAGGTTGGGGTAGATGTATCTAAACTTTGAGCTGGCTTGGGACGTTCTCACTGTGGCCTATGCACATAAGCCCCTCTGGATGTCACCCTGAGCCCATGCACAGGTTCTTGTTCCAGCAGCAATATTTCCATCAGTTGTTTCTAGACAGACATCTGCAGTCAGACCTCTGGATCTCAGACCAGGCAAATCCTTAATCTGTCTGACCTCAGTTTATGCAACTGCAAAACATGAAAAACGTATGCCCCAGTTTGCATGCAACAAAGAGGAATGGTGTGAAAGGGAGCAAATGAGGCAGCCCGCTGAGCAGCCTGCGGGAAGAAAGATGTCCTGAGGCCAGAGCGTTGTCCCCCGTTTTGTCCTCGGGATCCTCACCTTCTGCCTACCCAGGGCCCTGAACATAGGGAGCTTTTCTTTAGCCGTGGCTGTTTGTTAAACAGGGGTTCAGGAAAAAAAAAAAGAGAAGATCATGCAAACAAACAAAATGACAACCTTAATAAAATCCCTCTGCCCCCTCAGAGTCCTTCACTATTGTTTATTCTTGAAGCGTCACTGTTTTGCTAATTATTCAGACAGGACAGAGTCGGACCTGAATTTTGATAGAGGCCACAACCAGAAGTCCTTCAGGGATCCTCCCTCCACCCATATCTAAATCCTTTTTCAACACCTGGTAACGACTATGGTTCAAAATGAACCATGCTGAGAGGCTCCTGGGTTCACATGATGTCAATGGGGGCCTGCTCAGCAGCTGGTTTTGCAAGTCAAGTGCATGCAGAAGCCACAGCCAGTGCAAAGTCATAAATACAGTACCATGCAGGTCACCTTTAAAAAAGATGGGAATGGGCAGAGCAACTGTGGTTCAAACTGTAGTTTGGTCTGTATATTAAAGTCTTAGGAGCTACAAAAATAAAAGATTGACACTTGCTGAAGCTGATGCTTCCTAGCAAATCACCTCATGCTGCAAAAAAAAAAAAAGTGCTGCAGTGTCTTTAAAAGTGCGGCTCAAGAATAGAGCTGTCGTGGGCAATTGCTGTACTGCAAATGCCCGGGAGAGCCAGTGCAGCTGCTGGGAGCTTCCCTTTGCAGACAGTAAGCAGGACTGCTGGGCAGAGGTAGCTCCTTGCCCTTCCGGCCCTTGGGGCTAGCCAAGCACGCTGCAGAAATCACACGATCCCAGCAATGCTGAAATACATGCGGCTGTTGGTAAAGATGATATCTCATTGAAATATAAAACAGAAATATAAAAATATAAAACAGAATTGTGCCTTCTGTGAGAACCAATAAACTGCAGTAGAAAAATCACGCAGCAATACCACCATTTCCTTCTAATGACTACATGGAGAACTTGCTCGTGTGGCTTTCCTTTTCAGTGAGTGACAGGTAGGAGGTATCTTTGAGAGCAATTATCAAATGAAATCTGTTTTCAGTTCTTGCTCTCTAACAAGTTTATTTCTCAGATGTCTGGTTGCCTAGACCTTTTTTTTTTTTTTTTTCTTTTTCACAAAAATGTCTCTCTGTGGAGGCTGATATCTGCTGGGTTTTTTTGTTCTTTGATTTGTCTCCAAGAGCTTCTTCCCTTCCTCATTGTACATCCACCTGCTTGGGGCTAACTTGTCAGGAAACCACAGCAGCCACACACTTTCAGGACTTCAGGCTGATAAAAGCACAAAGCAGTTGCTCCCATCTAGTATGAGATACCATGGTGACTCTCTTGAGAATTAGCAAAATGTTGCTGGAGGTGCAGAGTATCTCGTCTGTGATGAGATCATGAAGAAAACATCGCCAAAATGTTCCTGAATTTGCCTTTCCTCATGCATTTCCACCCAAAACACAGTGAGAATGTGTTTTTAAATACTGTACTGCATCTTTAGCAGCTGGTAGTTCCTGTAACGGTACTGCACCAGCTCTTGGCTCTGGTGTTAGTCTGAATGAACAATGAAAAAAAAAAAAGGCAAGAAGCATGGATATTAATTGTTCCCAGGCAACTAACTATTCTCCCCTGCCGGCTCCCAGACTGTCATACCCTGCCCTTCCCTTTTCCCCACCCAAAAATCGTGCAACCCATCCACAGCTACTGGCCTTCAGAGCATCTCTGCCTACTCTCCTGGCCAAACTTGGTCCCTGTCAGCATGCATCCATCATGGAGACACTGGGAAATACTCCAGTGTGGATGGTTCCTGCCCTTAGGGAGAAAAATTCAAAAGAGATGAAGTTAAAGGGATCTGACACCTTCTCGGAGGGCTTAAAAATCCCACTGGAAGATTTCTAGGAATCTTTCACAAGAGCTCCTCTGTCAGCATATGTGTATGAATACAGGGTGACAATTAGTCTGGATAGAAGAGAGGTAAAGATAGCATAATCTTTCTTTTTCTGTCATGATTACTACATTTACTAACATACTGTTTTTCTCCTCCCACCTTTTCACCATGGGGTCGGCACTTTCCTCTCTGGCAGTTATCCTTTGTGTCCCCCATGTCCAGGCGGTGTGGGCCTGTGTGAGATCCTGCCCGGCCAACTGTGTGTGTACCCAGGAGCGGAGCTGCTCTGTCCTCTGTGATCGAGCCAGTCTGGGGCATGTCCCTAGTGAATTCCCTTGCGAAGCCTCCTCTATCAACTTGGATAAAAACAACATTAAATTCCTCTCCGAGAGGGCCTTTGGTACTTTGCCTTCCCTCAAATCCCTGTCGCTCAACCACAATAATATCTCCTTCATCACCCCGGGGGCTTTCAAGGGGCTGCCCAGCTTGATCGAGCTGAAGATGGCCCACAACGAGTACATTCGCTATCTCCACCTGAGGACTTTCACTGCCCTCAGACGGCTCGTCAGGCTGGACCTGGCTGGCTGCAATCTTTTCAATATCCCGGACAGGATTTTCATTGAGCTCCCTGCTCTGCAGGAGCTTTTCTTTTTCCAGAACAATTTCCGAAGGATCCCAGGTGCAATTAGGGGCATGGAGAACTTGACCCACGTTTACCTGGAGAGAAACAGGATCGAAGCAGTCGCCTATAATTCTCTGCAGGGCCTGACCAAGCTGAAATACCTGAATCTGCAGGACAACAGGATAAACGTCATTCATGAGCGAGCTTTTCAGGGCTGCCAGAAGACGGAGTATCTGTACCTGAATGACAACTTGATCAGCGAGCTTCCAGAAAACTCCTTCGATGGCCTGAGGTGCCTGAAAATGCTCAACCTTGGGGGCAATTTCCTCAGGAACATTTCCAACACCTGGTTCCGGGACCTCGTGGAGCTGGAGGTCCTCTACCTGGATCGAAACAGGATCAGCTACATTGAGGAAGGAGCTTTCGAAAACCTCACCAGCTTGGTCATTTTGCACTTGAACAGCAACAACCTGACGACCCTGCCCTTTTCTGTCTTCCATCCTGTCTACTTTCTGGGGCGGCTGTACCTCTTCCGCAACCCCTGGGAGTGCGACTGCCGCATCGAGTGGCTGAAGGAGTGGATGGAGAGTTATAGGCTGGTCAGGGATATTCCCTGTGCCTCCCCGTCCTCAGTAGCTGGGATCGATCTGATGGATGTGCTCTACAACAGATCGCCAGAAGGTTACTGTCTTGACCCAGTGGAGCTAAACGTCACTTTCTACAGCCCGACCCCAAGTAGAGAACCTTTCTCTACCACAGAGAGCAAGTTCAGCAGCCTTATCTCGAAACTCCTGCTCCAGATGGACCTTTCCGAAGATGTGGCAAACACCACTGAAGTGTTCAGTAACACCACTCTACCGGATGGACGAACTGATGGGGTTTCTTCTGGGGCGTGGGAACACAGTATCCAAGCTGTCTCCTCTTTTTACCTCCCAGCACTTTTTACAGTGGTTATTTTGCAGAGTAAATAGTCCAAGGGTTGCCTGGAGCATGGCTCCTGCTTAAGCATTTATAGTCTCTGTACTGGTAGTCGTTCTCAGGGTCTCACGGGCACAAGCAGAGCTTTGTGGAAAATCAGCAATGAAAGAATAGCAATAAGGTTGAATTACCTTAGAGACACGTGATTTTTCCCTCCCCGAAGTGACTTGAAAAGGCACCTGTACTGAAGGCAACGTGGCACCATTTGTTCCATTGGGTCATTTCCAATTTCCTGCAGATTCATGACCACAATCCCATTGACTTTATGAGAGCAAGACAAAGCAGCAAAATTGGACCTCTCTTTATATCCTGGCACCCACACTGGGGCTGCTCTGCTGCGTGGCGGTGGTGTAATGCAGCTGGGTGCTGATGAATTATTCCTGATCTCCACCAGCGTGTGAGGGGGAGCAGGCCTATTCCTGGCAACACGTACAGCTGCCGCACCAGCCACAGCGAAAAGGAAAATAATAACGGGGGAGGTCGGCTGCCTGAGGCTGCAGGTTATTGTCAGAGACTCTGGGACGAGCACAGTGTTTTGGCTGTGACTGCAGACAGGATTTTTTTATCCTTCCTCTGCTGTTCTGGCACAGGTGCGATAAAACCAGACAGACAGATTCATTTTTGTCAAACAGTCTTCTTTAAGGAAAAGCTATTTAAACCTAACAGTTTATTTATTAGAGTCTGTTTCAAATACGTTTTTATTTTTCAAGCAATATAGTTTTCAAGGAATATATTGTTGTTATTTGTAGATTATTTCATGGCATGACAGCAGTAGCAGAATAGGATGATGACAAATGCAGCCAGGTCTTACTAAACATGCCAAGTCATTTTGTGTTTCTGCTATCAATGTATGCCACATGTTATGTCATATTGTGCCATACTAACCAACTATGCCATCATTTTCTTTAACGGCATCTTATATGCTTTATAGCTAAAATTTTTAATGAACACTGCTACCATGGCCAGAAAAAATGTCACGTGTTCTGTAACAGAGCACATCATTAACAAAACAATATTTGATGCTTTCCTCTTGAAAATAAATTAATTGCTTAGCGCACTGGTAAACAAAACATTTATTTTAAGATCCTTGAATTACTCTGGAACTCCTTTTGTAGACTACTCAAGTGGGTACACATGAAGGCTTGTTTTATATTCTAGAGCAAATGGCAAGCTGGCTCATTACAGCATAAAGAATAGAAACTTTGACTTAGAGCCCAAGACAGTGCTTACATCTGTACTAAGCAGCAACTGCTTTAAAAACTAAAAGTGTTTATGTACAAATATACTTTTGTGATATTTCAGCTACATTAAATCAAAATACATGGCTTCTTAACATAATGTGGTATACATGTTCATATGACATATGCAGTCCTCTATTACTGCTAAAATGTCATGAAATAAAAGTAAAAAAGGAAACAATTTAAGAAGAAACATTCAAACGTTTCCCTAAACCCTTTTTTCCCCCCATTCTTGCTCTTTTTTTACAAGCAATTCAGCACATGAGCTCCAGAAATGTTGAAATTTCCATGGTCTGGCAATCCCAGGCGTCAGCTGTTTCTAATGCACAGCAGAAGACGACCACAAAGGCTGGCGCTGCCATGTGACGGGCCGGCCAGCCTGCAAACGCCATGCAATTGAAACCCGCAGCATTATTCCCTCTGCAGGCAGGTCCCTGGCAGCGTGGCAAGAGCAACATGTACCCCAGCCATGGATATGTGGCCTTAGAGCTGCAATGGCAGACGTGAGCTTCCCCGGTTCACGCTTTACCATGGTGCTGCTTCAGTAGGGACAACATGTGGGCTAAAAACAACCGACTGAGCAGCTGTCCTTGCCTCTGCCCCTGCCCCCCCTTGACATACTGGTGAGTACCCACAGACACGTACCAAGGACAGGACATTTGAAGACAGGCTTTGGGCACTGAATGACTGAAAAACAGGTAATACACCAGTGCAATGCGCAAAGACCTTTTCTTAGCTTCTCTGTGTGCTTAAATCTGTGATTGACTGAGAGAATCAGGGAAATAAATAAACTTTTTTAAAAAGGGCTCAGCAATTCAGCCAAGATGCCTTGGGTCATGTCTAGTAACACCCACCAGGCCAGAGCTGTTGGGAACAGGAGTTATTACACTCAGCCTCAGACAGTGCTGGCTGCCCAAGCGTGGCAGGTGAACACCACCACAAATGGTCCCATAGCCCTCACAGTAAATAGCTGCTGTGAAAGCTAACATAAGCTCACACAAAATGACCATGCACTCCTCAACTTCCAGAACTGAAGCTTGTGAAAAGCTGAAGCCTTTTTTCTTCCACCAGGCTGTGCCTGCTGCTTTTACCAGCATGAAGCAGCATCTCCAGTGGCTTCACAACACATTCCTTTGGGCCACCTGGTTTGGTTTGCAGTGCTCTGTCCAAGGAGGTCTATTGCTCTAGAATTAGCACCCAGCAATTTTTAGAGGAAAGCTAAATACAGGAAACTCACACAATTCTTGTGGTGATGGCTCCTCAACTCTCTGTAGCGAGACAACAATTTTTTCCCAAGTGAAGAAAGATGCCAGATGGTTTGATAAATGCTTATTTATTTGACCTGTTCCATGCACTAAATTCAATGAGTTTGGATTTCCAGGCTATTTATGAATCCATTAATCTTCTTAAATGCTAAATACGTCTGTGTATTATAAAAGACTGTTTTTCAAACGTGGTCCAGCCAAATGCTGTAGAAGCGCATTATGTTAAGGATACCTTTACAGAAGCAGTATTTCATCCTGTCAGGAAAGGTTTAGCAACAGAAGTTTGACACAGATGGTAGGATATTGGGCACAAATGGTTATTTTTCACTTCCTACAGGTATGGATGCCTAGTGAGTGAATTGTTTTTATAACCTGCACTTTCATTTTCTGCTCTGAAATACATTAAAGCTGAAGATTTTCTTACTGTGTAATTGTTAGCATGACTTTCAAGTTAATAATTGCTTCAAATATATGTTTTTTTTTTTAATTTGCAAGAATAGCAGATTAGATCTGAATGTAAAATGTTTCAAAATACAGATGTTAGCAGAGATCGCGCTGTGAGGTAAAGGACAAGGGGACTGTACCTAATACTTTACTATGTGACAACCAGGTCTAGAACTGTATAATTCTGGGCCAGTGACCTTGGGCATTGATAATTTAAATGTCTCCTGTAGTCAAATACACTCCATGCTTGTCCCAGAAAGCTTTTCCCTGTGCACAGGCAGCTGTGGCTGCCTAGAAACTGCGTGGCTGGCACCGTGCTGCAAATAATGGGCTTCCCGCTTCCCTGCAGTAATGGGGACAGACCTCATTTGCTCCTGCTCTGAAAACCTCTGCTCTTGCCTCTGAGCTGAGAGATCAGCAACACGCGTTTCTAGCGGCACAGGGCTTCTGGCATGTGAGTGCTCCAATTTGATCAGAAAAAGCCTGTAAGTCTGTGCGTTACCCTTGCTTTTCTCCCCTCTCCTCCATGTCGTGCCTTCCCTGTAGCTCTCTCGCTCAGCCTGATATAATGAGCACTGTCTTTTGCATGTGCTTACCTGGATCAGCAGCCTTGTGGAAAGGACAGCAAAATATTGTCACTTCAAAAGGCCTGAAATGACTTTTAGTGCTGGGAAAGCTTGGGCTAGATTAGAAATGCCCAGTTCACTCTTCACAATTCTTGTTTCCTGGGTCTTAGCAAAGGGCTTGTTTCACTGCAGCGCTTAATTATGTGGGTAGATGCCAACACATAACTGCAACTTTTTTCTTTGTTTTGAGCCTCTTGATTAGAGAACAAATTAAATTAGAAATCTGCCTTTTGCATGAATGCTTTGACTTTTTTATTTTCGGGGCTGTAGTGCTGCTGCAAAACTGCTTCAGCTGGTAAATCTGCTGTTGTTAGTTGTGAGTCCATGGCTCAGAGTCACTTCACAAATCAACACTATTTATTTGCAAAGTCTGTCTCTGGCCTGCAGCCACCTTCGAAGACATCACAGAACTGTAGATCAAGTCCAGCTTTACTGAGAGCAATCTCCCTCCCACAAGGGAACCCTTGGGGCCTTCCCTGAGCCCAGGTGACCATTTCTATTGTGATTTCCTGCTTGCCACTTACTTACTCTGTATCATCAGCCATCCCCTCTGCAGAAGCCGGGTAGCCCTCTGGAGCTCAGCAGTGCTGTGTCCCTCTAGAGCAGGGGGCTGCAACACACACTTGCCTCTGCTCAGAGCCTAGCTGCATAATCAATTTAAACTCGTTCAAGAGAGGGTTCAGCCTAGGTGGTGGTGAGTCATGCTCCCATGGCCAGGGAAGGGGACAGTGGGTGCACCTGCCTCTTTTGATGCCAGTACCAATTTCTGCTGGCTTTAGGGTGTCCATGTTATTGGAGCATGGGCTGAGGTAGAGCTCTGAAGCAGGTTCTGCTCGAGGAGGGTGTGGTGCTGCAGGAGCCAACGCTGCCCTTCAGGCCTGAGGGCTGCATGGCTGGAAGAGCTGCTCTGAGGAAGACTGGTGGAGAGGCTTGAGGGACTAGGCACTGAGAAGAATGAGCCAGGCCTAAAGAGGACTTCAGGTCCTTTAAGCCTCAGCCAGCTCATTCTTTGGCACCATGTGAAGACACTGCTGAAAGATGAGCAGATCTAGCAGGGCTGTTGCACTGCAGTCTGCCTGCCCCAGTGTTGTCCATATCCACATGCAACAGCAGAAGGGAGACATCAGAAGTACATGGAGCACTTCATCCTTACTCAGGGACAGAATGTGTGCCATGCATCCTGATGCTACTCCCACAGGAGCACAGGGGCATAAAAGTGACAAGACATGGCTGCATTCAGATCCTCTGGTGCCCTGTGCTCCATACACGGGTGTGGGTAAACCCCTAATGTCCTGACAGTCCTGGGGTGAGCATTTCATTGGTATTTATTTGGATGTCTTTCAGTTGAAGTGATGTGATTCTGTGTGTATGGGGGAGGACATTGTCCTAGTTCTCACCCATGATATGCTTTCAGTAGTGTCCCAGTTGGCAAAATCACTGCCTTGCACTGAATGTGAATCCCTGTCCCAGGGCAGTATGGAAATACTTCTTCTGGACAGAAGATGGGGAAGGAGCTGGAAGGAAACCTTTAAAGAATTTTTTTTGACTGATTGATTCATTCATTTTGGTTGCATTTACTGCCTGTAATCCGCAAGGGACGGAACATCACTTTAACATCTGCCAAACTGGTGTCTGTCTGGATTAACCCTGAACTTCAGTAAAGCCCCAGCTGGGAGGGTTGATGGGGTTGCTAGCCTGAACCCACAGTGAACTTTCCTCTCCAGTTCTGCCCTCAGAGGCAGATGCTGGGCATTTACTTTAGGGAGTGGGGTGGGATGTTCATCTGAGTAGCCTGGTGTTAGGATGTACCTCTGGCCTGAAGGCCATTCAGAGAGCTGTGTTCCCAGACTGAGGTGTCTGAAATCCTGGGAGAAGGCAATTTGTTTTAATATACGATACCTATTAATACAATACTCTTCACTGGTGCAAGTTTTTTTATACTCACTAATAGATGCTGTTACATTAGTAGGGAGAAGGGGTCAAAGTAAATAGAAAGAAGAAATGACTTGATTTGGTACATCATCCTTGGTCCCAGAATTCTATAGTGTCTGTTTATATGTTGTATTCCTAGAGATCATACTAGGGGGTTTAACATTAACATTGGCTTTATGTCCTTTGTATTGTTTCTTTAAATTTATAGCTACTGCCAGTAACTTCCTGTGAAATACAGCTATTAGCTATTTCACTTATCTTGTGGAGTCTTACAGGATCTTTCTACTTGGGAAAAAAAGTCAAGTTCAGTGCAGGAAAAATCACTGTAAATGAAGATAACTTTTGCAATGATGGCAGAAAATGCTAGTCAGCTGGGACTCTGGAACTTATTGTCATTTTTTAAATGGGTTGTTATGTATGTAGCTAATTCTTGTCTTTACTATGTCTTGCTGTTATCCCTTAAAAAAATTAAATATTGAAACTGATGAGTTTTTCCTTGATATTTTTTTGTGATCACAAATTCAAGATGAACCAAATCAATTGAGCAAAAATTTCTTATTCGAGAAAATTGCTATTCCTCTTTTGGAATATACAAACCCTTGTGAGAAAATAGCCTGTAAAGGTCACTGTTGCCCCAGTGTGGACTTCGTAAGACAGCGTCAGTTTGGAAAATGAAAAATGCATTCCGGTTACATCGAGCATACCTTTCCAAATGCCCACTTTTGGAGAGTCAAGATAAGGTTACACTAAGGGGTTTGCTCCACAAACATTAATAGTATTTATTCCCTCTCCCTCCCTGCCCCCACCATCTGTTAGGGACCTACAGAGTTCAAAGACTTGTGGTGAACTTAAACTCCAAAACCTCCAAAAGACTGGTTTGAAAAGAGCTTTATGGAAAATATTAACCATAAAATGAAGGCCATGAATTTAAAAAAAAGAAGCAGCACAAATATTACTTTAAAGAAAAATGCATGTAATTAATTATTTAAGCATAACGAAATAATCTTTATACCAAAAATACATAAGGTCTAAGACGAAACTATGTCAAGAGACACTAACAAGTGTCCAGCTGTTGGACGAAGTCTTGTGTAAGCTTTAGATTTTACATTGCAAAGAAGCACCTATAGGTCAGAACCTAAATGACCATGACTGGTGTGAGGTGATCTTTGTCCTGGGGCAAAGCCATTCTTTTAGACTCTAATCTCTAGTATAAAAACCCAGTACAAATATGTCAAATAGCTACTTCTGGGCAGACTAGATCTTACCCAAAGCCTGATTTTGTGACTCTTTTATGTGGTTAGTCAAACCAGTCTGATCTTGTACTCTGTGGTTAGTTTTAGCCTTGAATGTGAAATGTTCATTAGTTCTGCAGTTTTTCTTGTCTTTGACCTTCACCACATCCTTTGATTTTTTTTTACTTCCCTCTTCACCTCTCTTTTTTTAAAGATTGATTTACAGTAAAGTCTTAACTTATACATAAACATAAATCTTACATTCCCTACAAAGAATCCTGAGGCATTTTAAAAAGGCCTACAACTGGCCAATAGCTTTGCTATACTCACCCATGCCATGGTTTACTTCGTACGCTCATCCTATTTACTTTTCGGCTTAAGAGCTAATTTCACTTTGTGCTTGTTCAGCATCTAAAACAAGGAGGGTTTGACTCGTGACTGGAGCCTCTTGATGTGGCTATAGGTCTGCAGTGAAGCTAGTTTAAGCTGTCTTTCTTCTAGCCTCCTCCCCTCAAAACATCTCTTTCCCCCATTGCAACTGCTTGTTCCTGTTCCAAGCTAAAGCTTGCTGCTGCCTTCATTGTGCTGCTACAGCAGGCCTGTAATGCAAACTGGCCCATTAAAATGTCCCAGCTAAAAAAACCAACTGCCTCCTTTTTGACAGTTAGAAGCCCAACTACTTTCCTAAATTTTCATGAGTTAGGTAGGACATAAGTGGTTTAAACTGGGGATGAAAAAAGGAAAATGTAATTGTTAAATTTGATGGTGGGACAATCTAAATTGGAAAGATTGCACTCAGTTACTGGTTTGCACTGTATGATTTACTCAAGCTAGCATGGTCTGGTGCCAAGGTGCAGCACAGATGTTCTCTTTTTTTCAGAATCTGAATATTAACAATTGAATTTAAGAAACACAGCAGTAGAATAAGCCCTATTTCATAGCATAAGCCACAATATAAAAATGCTGCTGTTATAGGACTTTTCTCATTAGCTCTCCTTATTGCAAACACCTTTTTTCTCTTTTTTTTTTTTTTTTGAAATTACATCTTTGTAGCTCTTCTACCTCTTCCTGCAGCTTCCTTGAAACAATACATCTGCAGTCTCCAAGTTGGTTTTAATTAAAATGATGAGCAATGAGTAAAAATCCAAAAACTGATTAGATCTGGCTGCATGCTATGTGAGTACTGGCAGAGTTATCTGGCTTCAGCCAGAGCAGGGTCAAATTATTAAGTTTTGCCCAAGTCTCATGAGAAATGAGGAAGGCAATTTTGAGCAAGGACACAGAGCTTGTATGCAAGCTGTGGCTGCGTGGCCTCTTAATCCAGCACAGCCCTGAGCTGTGCTGTAGGAGATGGAGGTCATGGGGAGTGGGTCCTGTTCTCCCTGGCTCCTGGGCACTGGTATTTGCACAACAGGCTGTGTCAGGGCCCAGGCAGAGTGTGGCAGCGAGGGCTCCCTTGGGCATGGCTCCACGGGCTGGCTCCTGTGCTGCCGAGAGCTGGCTTTGCCTCCCCGCAGCCTCCCTCCACCAAATAGAGCTGCTCTCATTGCTCGCTCCCCTTGGCTCTCGACACCCTGCTCCTAGGCCATTTATAGGCACCGCTGCTTGCGTCCCCTTCGCCTTGCGCCTCACCGCCCTCCTGGATGCTCACAGCCCTCGTGGCTGCCCAGGGCATGAGCTGGTGGCAGAAGGGACAGCAGAAGACAGGCAGTGAAGTACAGGCGGTGCAGTCTGCATCTGGCAGGCGCTTGCTCTAGCTCTGGACAAGCAAAGTGGGATTCTGCTGTGACATGCCTGTAGCTGAGAGGACATGGATTGCAGGCATTAATTTTCAAGTAACAGTTTTATTTTTTTATTTCTGTTTTGCTTAGACTGCAGGCTGACTCACAGGCAAGGCTGCTCTCTATCTGCAGACACAGGGCTTTAGCTTTGCCACCCAGCCAGGGCAGGCTGGGGAGGCACACAGTCCCGCTGGGGAGATTACAAGGAACTTGTATTTGCCTCAGTCATATGAAACTTTATATAAGGTGTCTTCCTATGAAATGTAACTTATTAGCTACAGAAAGGACATGTATACTGTAGTCCTGCACAGACACTGATTTTTGTTACTATGAGAAAAATGGGCTTATAATTCATGAAGGACTCTTGGCCCTGCATGTTTTATGATATACTCTTACACTCAGGAGAGGAGCAAGCTAGAACTATACTTACCCTGGTTTCATGTGTTGTTTACTCCAGTGTGATGGGCTTTCAAGCTGGCAAGAACATGAAAGGTATTTCAAGAGACTTTCATTTTCCTGTTGACACTCCAGGTTCAGCAGCGGCATGGTGACTCAACAGACTCAGCAGGTGAGATGTGCTTCTGGAAAGAGGAAAATAATGACGATGCCTGTTGATACACAAGAAAATGCCATCTTTACAGTAGCTGCCACAGTGCCAAGTCTCTGTTGTATTCGACAGAGGGATGCTGCAAGCAAGGAAACACTGAGTGCCAAGTGGGGTGAGGGGCTGCTGAACTTGCAGCAAACTGTTGCGCATGCATGTAGCTCAGTAGGGTTTTACTTCTGGATTTCTGATCATGAAAATAAAGCTGAGTGCACAGGGCCAGGAGTAAACAAATGGACAAGTGTGATAAATCACTAACAAAGGACAACTAGCTGCGTGCCTATAAACTGGGATGAAGTTGAGAGTAGTAATTCCTCACCACATTGAATGACTGGGTCTCAGTGTGCCATGACAAGAGGATATATATGAGTAACTATGTGAACAGGCACTTTCTTGATGTGGGGCCTGGCAAAGAGACAGAAAACAAAGTAGAAATACATGATAAACTTGCAATGAGATGATAGTAGCAGTGAAATTTGCAGGTGAAATATCTTTCTTTAGGACAGCAAGCCCTAGTAAGCCTGGATGAATTCCAAATTACCTGAAAGCCAGGTAATTTGGGGCATTATGGCAAATAAAATAGGTGTTGACAAATGTAAGGTAATACATCTTGGAAGACACAACACAAACCGTTCACAGGCATAGCTGGGCTTTGGAGGAAAGACAGACCGGAAAACTGCTGTAACAAGCAGGTAGAACAACTGTCATAAACCAAACCAAACACTAAGTGATAAAGACTGGGATAGGAGAAATACCAAATTATAATGCAATAAACTATCACGCCTTTTAGTAGTACATCCTCATCTGGAATATGTTCAGCTTAGGTCTTGGCACCTAGGAAAAGACACAGCAGAAAAAGTTTTGTGACAGAAGTAAATGAGATTAGTTACAGGACTAAGATTTCTCATTAGCCAAGGCTGAGAAGACTGGCTTAGTTTAGAAGGAGAGACCTAGAAGATGGTAAATCTTGTCAGAGCTGCAAAACTTTGTCTCATTTGAAAGTGGCTGTTAGCAAGCCAATTAACTAATGCTGCACAGACCACAGACAGTGTGGGATACAACTGGCCACAAATACTAACCGAATTTAAGCTTTGTTTTAGAGACCAAAACAGCTCTGCTCTGTGCCACAGGGCAGCACGACTGTTCATCAGAGGGGACATGGAAGTCTACTTTGGTTCAGAGGGCTCTTGCACTTTCTTCCTTGTAGTTGTCACTTTAAACAGCCAAGCTGAGTTTCCCTGTTCTCTGCTTAAGCCTTGTCTGTTGGTGGGTCCTCCAGGCACTGAGGACAACCATTTTAAGTGACTCACAATTTTGGACACTGCGACACCCAAGGACACATCTGGCCCCAAGGTCAGTGGAGCAGAGAGAGCAATTTTGCATCCCACTCCTAAGGATCTGTGTCATCTCCCTGTCTATCAGGACTGCAGTATTTGCCTATTAATTTATTTAGATCTAATCTAATTGACTAATATTGTTCAAATCCTCTCTGAAAAAGTAAATGAGTAAAAGAGACCACCAACTATTTTCAGTCAGTTACCACTATATGAAATGTCTGCTCTTGAAATAAAGTTGAAATAAAGTAAAACATGAATTGCTGCAAGCAAACAGCTATAAAGTTACCTACATCCCACAGACTGCCCAGAATTTTCAGCTATATGAGCCGCTGTCTTGGCAAAAGGAAATCTCCCCTAGTGAGCACCCTACCCTGGCCAAGGGAATCCTGCTCCCCTTCACTAGCTCAGGGAATTTCTCAGTTTTCTGTCTTCAGTCAATGGATGACCTTAAACAGTATACTGCCAGGGCAGTTGTATATTAAAAAAACCTAGTCTGTGAAGCACCTTGAATAGAGTCAGGAGTTTGTGAGGATTTGAATACTTACATCCTTCATACATCTCACCGCGGAATTGTGCCTGTCTTCTGGGCAGACTGTGGGCCTACGCCTGTCTTTACAGCACCTACTTAAATCCAGATTGGATGGAACAGTGAATGTTACTGCGATGGGGTAAAAATTCCTACCAAACCCCAAGTCACTTTATTTGGGGCATGCCTGCAAATGTCTCTCATCACAAATGTTCAGCCTAATGGTCAGTTTTAAGTACCAGAAGAATTATTATTACTGGTATCCCGGTGCTGCCTAGCAGCCTCTCCTATGCTTGATACTCTACAAACATAGTGAGTGTCAGTTCCTTATGCACATAGCTTACAATCTAAATAGATAACAAGTGACAAGGCAGGAGAGGAAATGTAGGGAGAGAGAGGTGAAGTGACTTACCCCGTGTTGCCCAGCAGATGAATATGGGAGTCAAACACAGATGCCAGCTCTCACGATTCCCAGTCTGCTGCTCCACTGAACCACTGTATTTTATCTTCTCTGCAGGCAGCCTACCTTTCTCTTTGTTGGTTTAATCCTGCTGTATAATTTATATCAACAGATACAATATGAAGCTGTCTGGTTGGGCATGAACTCTTCAAGAGAGCATGTAGATTATTTAATTAAGATTCAGGGACTGTCAAATGATAAAAGACAAAAAACCTGAGAATTAGTTTCAGTTTAAACTCTGCCTTGCTCTGTAGATTGAACCCGCAATTTACAATCACCTTGTTTCTAATCTCTGGTATCCAAACAGATGCCTAATTTTATTTTAGCAGAGCATTGTCCGTAGCAGTTGAAGTTTCACGCTTTTGTTGGAATACAATGCTGCCTCTAACAACTTACCACTGACCGTTGCTGGAGATTGAGGCCAAAATTCTCAAAGCTCTTCTCTGCTCCAATAGTCTTGTGACCAGTGTTAAGGGGGCTCTGCTCTCAGCCATGCCGGTTTCCCCAAAGATATCCCCAGGGAATGCAAACTTCCCTGTACAGAAGCTGTTAAGATTTGTCTGCCATGGACAAGGTCAGACTCTCTTTCAGGAGGCAGCAGACAGCCATCACTGAACCCTGACCCCGAGAGTCTGTAGGATTTCTTCCTATATAACATTATATAGCAGCTGTGATACCCTTCCCTCATGTCTGATTTCTCCCCGTAATCAAGAATACAGTTTGTGAGACTCAGGTAGAGAGGATCCAGTCCCTGTGGTTAGGTCTTAAAAGATCCTTTTTAGCATAAGACTAAGCATTGGACAGCACTCAACACAGCACCAGAGCTTTCAAAGCAACCCATCTGTTGCAAAAATGTGACAGAGGGCAGGAATGAGAAAGTGAAGAGCAACACCACCACTGATCTCCAACTTTCAAATTAATTGTTTTAAGGATCAAAACCAGATAAGTATGTTGAAAACACAACAGTGAAAACACAAGGCTAGAACCAAAATCAAAGCTGCTTGAAATTATTGGGAGTCTTTTCATTGCCTTGAATGGATTAATCTCACACTGAAGGAGTACTCCAAACAACAGGCAGTAGGAAAACACTGAATCAAGAAACATACAAGAAAGCTGAAGGTTTTTGTGCTGTGCCTGAAGCCCTGCTAATTTAAAATCACACATCATGACAACATAATGCAGCTGAAGTGGAACCCTCAGCCTGCCAGACTGAATTACACTCTGCCAGCACTAAACCCCTTCAGATGCAGACCCAGGCAGGGGAAGTTGTTCAAGCTGCTAAAAGAAACAAGGTATTTTCCCGGAAGCAGCAGAGATATGGAAGCAAGGTCTCTATCCAGTTTCTCTCATGAAACTTCAGAAATACTCTGAAGGCTGGACTGAAATGCTTATTTTGATAGGCAACAGTGAAAAACAAAATATTTTACTTCAGGAGAGTCATCATGATCAGATTACTTGTGAGTTTTTGAGACAAATCTTGCTTTTTATGCTTTACAGAGTTCAGTGTATGTATTTTTTCCTACCTTTAAATGAAAAAAAGCCTGTTTTGAAAGTTTTCATAATTAATATAAAATAATACTGTGGAATTTATTCTCTTTTGCCTGCTGGATAACTTTAGAAGTTTTTACCAACTTATTAAATCAATCTTTACTGATTTATGCTTTTGATACAGTGCTGTCGCTTTTGTTATATTCGCCTTGGTAAACAGAAATGGGTATAGGACAGAGTAAGGACATGCTTAAACATCTAAATTGATGAATTTAGTGAAAAAGGACTGAGTGTGAAAAAGACTTAAAAAAATATTAATTTCTGTGTAAGCCTAGGATGAACTCTTTTGTACTTAATATTATGTGCTGCAAAATTGTTGCAACTTATAGTATTTACAGTTGATTAAAATATTCTACAAAACTGTTTATCAATAACTTGCTCTTTCTGATCTCCCCCTGGTTAATATGGAGAAAATCATTCAAAGACCTTTTGTAACAGGCACACAAAGTAATAGAGAGGGGAAAGACATGTTTGCAAACTTTTAGGAAAACATACCTAAAAATCAAGTTTCCAAGTGTGATGCTGTCCCCCACCCCACAGTTGCACAAACATGGACCCCAGTATAAGACAATTTTGCTATTTCACATCAATTGGAATTTCTTCTCATACATTCAACAAATTAGTCCAATAGCAGATCTGGGCATGGGTTAAGGCCATGGAGTTCCCCCCGCTCTGCTGTGTCTTTTAAAAGTCTAGTCATGCTTGTGATATATTCCCTCATTCACAACTATGGCATTCAGCACAGTTAATGTTATCCCCCCTATTTACAAGACTTGCCATACGACCATGACCATTTTGTGAAAAACGGTGATAGTAAAGACTCCATCTGGCTGGCAACAGAGAAAACAACTCATGTTTCAGCTTCAAGATGAGTTACAGTCAAAAACACAAGCAAATTCCTCCTTTCCCCATGGGTATTTCCTTTATGCAGATGGAAAAATTAGCTGTGGCTACTGATCAGGGAAAATCTGCAATTGCTTTACTTTGCTAATACTCAACATGAACTGTTTTGAGGATACAGTATGAAATATGTATATGAAACAAAAACAAGTTCAAGGTAGATATTAGTCATAAGGACATATGATAGAGATGTTCCCAAATTTAATTTGCTTGTTACTAATCTTCCCATGCCAGTTGCTACCAAGAGATACAGCAGAATACATGGGCACACACACACACACACACACACACACACACCCTTTATTTTCTTTCTTAGAAAGAGAAGGTTAAGACTACATAAAAGTTGTTTGAGATTAATTTACTAACTCTCTAAAATCTTAACTGAGTTTACAGTTAAGGGAGACATATTTCCAAGATAAGAATATTTATGTAATGTACAGGTTTGGGAAAGAGGCTTTAAAAGCCTTTAATTCCCAGGCTAAATCATAAGAAGTCAAAAGCTTCTTTACTTGTTTCAGTACAGCTTTCACAGGATTGGAGCGGAAGACTGCATCTGACTCTAAGAATCACTTATGTGGAAGAAAGTAAAAATTTACTATTAGGTGTGCTAACAGTACTTATCAATAGGTGAAAAAAAGCATGGTAAATATTTAAATGTTGGAACTTGCTTAGTATTTATTTTTATACTGTTAGAAAAAATACACCCTGCTTTAACTTAAAAGCTTGTGCACTCATCCTCATGGTATGCACATAAGACGTAAATCATTTGGAAGAAGTTACTTTGGCGTCACTTGACTATGATGAGCTACTGTTGTGCAAAGATATTTTAGTTAATATGTATTTGACGTAATTTGAAGCAGTCTCTTTGGTAAGAGTTATGGATCGTCTCTTACCTTGTTAATAGTAGTACAGAAATGAGTTAGAGTGGCTTATTAAGAAAATGAATATGCCTTAAATAAAGATGATTTTTTGTGATCTCTCCTTTAGCTAAGACTCTGTCCCTTTAACTTATATAATTAGATGACTGTCACTTGAGTCAATCTGGAAATGTAATTTTCTTGTGGTTTTTAGAAAATCTCTTCTACCGAGTATTTTAAGACCTGAAATCAAGTTCCAGTTGCCTTTGTTAAAGATATCAAGAACCAGTCAGTGGAACAGAACAGGACCAGAACTGCTGGCATCAAATATTTCTATCTGGACTTGCAAAAAGCAATGTTAGCTTTAGCGATATTTCCAAGTATTCATACAAATAATAGTAATATTCTGAAATAATAAGATTTAAATAAAAAAAGAATAAAATAAAATAGAATAGAATAAAAATGGAACAAATACTGAAGTTAGTCTATGGATTAACTTTTCCTAATGGCTCTGGCACCCAGTTCTTAAAATATACACTCCAGTTCAATGCTGCTCAGGCTGTTATGTCTCATCTCCTAAACTGTCCTTTCAAAATCAATTGAGTAACCTTGGTAACTCAGTTTCTAAAGTAAGTAGTGATCTTTTTGCTTAGAGGATGGTGGTACAGCATCCTTCTTGACCCAAACCAAAAAAAAAAACCCCAAAAAAACAATGCTAAAATGTATGGACAAATTCAATTTTGGAGATGAGATCACAAATGTCCTTCTGACTTTGAATAAGTGCATACTTTTTAAATGAGTTGCGTGACAGTGGCCAGGATTGTCTAAACTAGGTGACCATTTCAAAACAATAATCTTATCACTCTGAGACATTGAATAACCTAGTGTACTTTTATTAAGTAAATGGAAGCAGAGGTTAATGAACATTTATTGGACCAATTTAACACCTTGAAATCACAGGCAGTCAGACTGAGAGGCAGCATACTGATAAGATCAAGTTTTCTTTACAAATCTATGAGCCCCTGTACAAAAATAAAGTATAAAAGGGGCAAACAGAAATGTTTGTTTCTTCCCAAACCCAGAGCCACTTCTGAGGTCACATTCAGCATAAATTTAGAGAAGTCCAAGAGGTGCTCTAAATTATGCAGTGATATTTATAGTACTAGGAGGACTCTTCTCCAACTGGAAATTATTAAAAAAATCGTAATGTTAGCTCTGCACCTGCATGAGTCTTCCCCACGCAAGGGAAACTTCCAGTTCAGTTTACAGCAGCTTTTTGCCTTCTATATACCATACAAGTAATATAGACAGATCAGAAGTGTTTGGGCAGGAGTTAGGGGAGGTATGGATCAGGCAGGCTAAGGAATTCTGGGTTTGCTCCACAGATTACGGAACTGTGCTGCAACTGGTTCACAGAGTTAACCGGGCTGTATGGTTTAGTTGTATTTAAAGCCTAGGTGGATTCTAAGTAAATTTTTTGCTACCTAAGGTTCTTACAAGGAAAACAGTCTATGGTAAAGAGGAGGCAGGACAGTACACTGACTGATGTGCTTTATGGTTTTGTCTTTTGATAAAGGGTTATGCAGTGAGAATATAAGACCCAAAGCTCTCCAAGTCAGAGTTTTTACTGTGTAATATTAACAGAATGAATAACTCAATTTAGAGAAGAAAAGCATATCAGTTATATTAAATCACTACTTATTTTCATCTACATAAGGCAGAAGCACCCTCATGGGCCTATGAGTTTTCTTTCCTTACAGGCTGAATATACAGAATCTTCAAGAAATTCACATTAACAGAGTCAAAAGTGTGTAGTCAAACCATTTATGGTGGGCTATACCCTAATTATCAAAACTACTTTACCTGTTTAATGTCATAAACATTTGAGATGCATAACATGTCACTGAAATCAGATACCAACGCTTACCGGAGAAGAAGTTTGTATTTCTAACATCAGAAACACTCCACTGCTTGATTTTCAGTAGGTCTTCTCATCTTTGTGCTTTACGGGGAAAAGAGGTAGTTTTGAAAGTGAATTGACCTGTCACTTCGATGAGTTCAGCTAGTGTTTAATACTACCATTGCAACAGTTGATCTACAAGAACACCTGCTAAGATTCACCCAGAACTAAAAAGACACAACACTAGTACTTGAAAAAACACCTGTTACTATATAGTTCACAGTTTGTACCTATCCCCTTTTAAAGGGGCTAAATCCAGAACAGATGAGCAGCTACTATTAATCTGATAGGCTCCTCCTTATTCACTGGCTTGTTTATGCTTGGTCTATACAAGATAATTTCTCATTATTTTAGTTGTCAGTACTCCACAGGCTAGGAAGTCAAGGGGCTGGGGTAAGATCCTTGTTCTGGGACTCAGTCACACAGTGATTCCCCTTGTAGCATCAATGAGTCCTGTACCTAGGGCAAAGCTTTGGCTTCAGCTCCCTTCTGTACTACCGACTGGGAGTTGTGTTGCAAATGCTTTGCAGAATAAACAAGTTGTCTGATTTGGAAGTGTAGTTGGACCTAGAGTTTTCCTACGGATTTGACAAGAAGAATAGAGGTTAGATCACCTCATTTGCAGGAGAAGGAGGCAGGAGAGAAGTAGCAACCTATGCACTGTATGACAAAGGTTCAGCAGGGAGAACATTTTCTGACTATATACGCAGTGGTCCCAACCAACAAACAATCTGTAGATCGATTACAGCTGATAGTTGAACTTTGAGGATAAGCCCTTCAAGAGCACTGTATAATTATAGTACAAATGCTAAACTTCATCCTATACAATAGAGCAGTCAACTGAGCTTTTAAGATAAATCATTTTAAGGAGCATCGTATTTCTGACACCTGAAAAGAAGTGGTAACGCTTGTTTCTGTTAACCACTTTCAGAAGAAATATAAACCATCTGGGCCAGTGAGGGCATGAAGAAGGGAAACAAAACATAAGGTTAGCACATGGTTAAATTTTCTTACTTGGCTCTGCTCTAATTCCAAACTAGTTCAAACTGTGCTCATAAGCAAAGCCCCTGGAATATGCTGTAGACTGTATTCCTACCAGGGCCTTCAGTTAATAGATTTTTAAGAAAAATTTTCTCACTGTAAGAGTCACTGATTTGTTCTTGAAACTCCCTGAATAAATCTGTGATGAAATGAAGGACCCAAAAGCTTGTTGTTTGAACACATAAAAGGAAGTATATTTAAAAAAAAAAAAAATTGGTCAGACTGTAGAGTTAATTACCATTTTTAAAGGAATTTACAGGGCTGTTGTAGATGAGTCTTTTGGAATAGTCAGTTTATCGCAATGCCTGAACTGGTTTCTTCATTGCACATTATTTTCTTTTAAAATGTGTGCATTTTAAAACAATTACATACATATTAAAAATCAGCATTTCTTTGCTTAAACTTAATTAAAACGTTAATACTCTCAGACAACACAGATCTGAAATGGTGAAACCAGTAATTGCCCCCTCCCACCTTACAACAAATTAAATTGAGACAAAATTACAAACACATTTCACTACATGATTATTATTAATAAAAATCATTTTTTTTTATAAAGTTGCCCAAAATGCAAGGGATGTGCATAGGTTTACAACTTAGTCAGAATAATATTTTACTTTATTCCCTTGGGTACGTTTTCCCATGAACGGAATGTACTTTGCTGTAGATTACAGTTTTTTCAACACAGATACACCAACGGCATGAACGCTTGCGACTGTCCACATGCATTAAGAGTCAAGACCCAATTTCAAATTTCCAAAAGTTTTACAGAGTTCTTCAAAGAGACAGTATCACATTACCTGGATGTTACACAAAAATACTTAAAAATACTATTCTAAAAAAAAAAAAAAAAAAAAAAAGCAAAGAAAGGCCTTTAAAATTTATGAATTTGTTTTGTAACCACTAGACTAATTATTTCAAATAAATAAAAGAGAGCAAAGTATTCCAATCCATAAAAATCAGACTCTAAAAAGAATGTAGTGTTCCACCCCCAAGTTAAGGTAACAGAATCATATTATTATTACTATTAAAATAGATTATAGACAGCAGCATCTATTTTGTGCAGTTTTTAGGGGCCTTTGAAATAAAAAGCTATGATTTCCAAAAATATAACATTCCAAAGGACTGAATAATACATATATTTAAAGATACATTTTATTAAAGTTTAGGAGAAATGATTAAAAAAAAGATACTGTCTCTTTAAATTAGTGTTTAATTTTTTTTTCCCCTCCTCCTATCTATTAGGACATGACAATAATTATAAATTTAGGTCACACTACATCTAGGTAGTCTCTAGGGGCCAAGACCTGTTGACACAAGGTCAATAACAAAGAGGTTTTCCATGTATGAGGTGGTTCCCAGTAATGGTAAGATTTTTTCTTTCTTTCTTTCTTTCTTTTTTTTTTTTTTTCCTTTTCCCCCCAAATATCTGGTGCCCAGCCTAATAGACCCAGGAGACGGGAACCCACTGTGATGCTGTACAAACAAGCTCAATGGCTTCCTCCAGGTGCCTGATTGTTTCATCAATTTCATTGTTGATAATTGTTAGATCAAAGTAGTGTGCATATGTTCTCTGTAAGATTTCAGACTCCTTTTGCAGGCGCTGAAGAGATTCGTCCTATTCAACAATCAGAAAAAGAAAACGGGAGAGGTAAGTTGGATCCTTTCATGTTCCCGCACAACAGTTTTCTAGCTGTTGCTTACAGAGAAGAAAACAGGCAAAAAGAAAGAAAAAAAAAGATTTAAGTACGTGTGGATGAGTTAGAACCCCTACATAATTCTGTGGAAATTACCAGGAAGAAATAGCACAATTTCTGTCTCAAAACTCACATTCAAACACAATTCATTAACTGACAATACTTGGGACAAAACACTTGTCTAGGATGAGAAAGGCAAGGCACAGGATGGAAGCTTAGAAAAGCAGCACAGACACAGAGCAAGAGAGAATAAAGCATACAAAGTGCACAAATACAAGCCGCTTGGCCTATGTCCAGGTAAGAATGCTACAAACAGGATGGGGTATATTGGCAAATATCAGCTGTTCCCAGTTTTGGTAATGTTTTACTGTTCAACATCAGTCTTCAGGGTTTACTTCCTTTAAAATCATTTACTGCTAAGGAACTTCTCTCTCTCTCTCTCTCACTACACCGTAGTTCCTATTTCAGAATACGCCCTTCCTAGCGTTTCATAGCGCGATACTCTGAACGCTAACCGTGCCATTCAAGCTCAAGAGGGAGAGTGACAATCAATTCCGTACTTTCATGGTTTTGTGTGGATTTCCTTACAGCACCACGTGCATCCTATTTTGTGGGTGCTCTGCCTGATTCTTTATTGCCAGCAATGCTACAGCAGTGGGCTTTGCTGGCTGGGCCTGGGGTTCTGAGAGAGACAGAGATTGCCAAAAGCTTGTTTCCAGGGTTCTGTAGCAATAAGGAAGTATGAATTTGAATTCTCTTCTTGCAAATTCCCTTAGAAACTCAACAGATCATTTGCTATATTCTGCAGATTGCTGCTTTCAGGAACTTTGAAACAGCCAGAGGAATAAATAATTCTCTCCCTTCCCACCTGGTTTGGGGCAAAACTACATATGAACAGTATTCATATGAACAGAATTGCTGCTCTGTAGTATTTACAGGGTTACCTTACTTGTTCAAACAACAAGGATGCACTTCTTGATTATAAGAAGAGCGTTAGGCTGCAGGAAGCACAGAAACCCTTCTCACAAGAAGTTATTTTAGGAACAGAATTTTATCTGCTTAATAAGAAACCCTTCTGTTAAACTTTCCAAGTATTGGTAATTACACTGACAAGCAGATGTGGAGCAGTGGCTTTCAGGTCCTCCGAAGGGAATAACCTGCACTGAGACGGTTCTCCTTCCCTATACGATGAAACCAACCACTTCCTGAGGAGCAGTTCACAGTTCTGCTGGTTTCCTGAAGCTGCAGCCCCAAATGTGGAGGGAATGTCACCTTCTTTCGATAATAACCAAAAATTCCATTTCAACAAAGCCACACAAATGCTTTTCACATGCACTTACGCATACAGGATGTTCCTTTTATGGAACAATATGCAACTGCAGCAATGCTTGGGGCTTCTGTACAAAATATGAGTGCATTCAAATTTGTTCTATGCTATTCTCAGATTGATCAATATGGATGAATACTAATACTAAATATTTCTGTGGAATATTTTAAATGGCACAGTGCCTCTGAGACAAAAACCTAGATAGGTAAACTGGCAACTTTTCAGAGATTTCAAAAGATAGACAACAGTTTACGTCAGCTGAGGATCTAATCTTTTCTGTTTAAATTAACCTATTTAAAAAAAAAAAAAAATCACACTTGTCAAGCAGAATACTTTTAGTGCCTTAAACACATCTCATTAAGATTAATTTTATTTTTAAAGCCTGTTCTAGTAAAATCATATTGTACCTTTAAGTGAGTTTTAATCTTGTGGCACAAGACTAGCATTGCCTGAAAGAAACCATGAAGACTTAGAACTCTTCACTCATATGTAGCTCTAATCGCTATTCAGATTTTCCAGTGTCATCTTTACCTACAACATGTATGAGTATGAACTTTTCTCATTAAAGCATCTATCTTACTGTGATTGACAGAATAGAAATCTGAAAAACTTATAGCTATCTCAGCTTAAAAAAACAATGAGTAGGTAAAAAAGAATGAGAGGAAAAATCCCTTTAAATATTAATATTTAACTTGCTCTCTTAGATGTCACAAAACTAAGAGTTTCAAAAATTCATTAGATTTTAATATTTTCCTGACTTAGTTGCTCCCAGATTCAACTTTACTGCATTCTAAGTGGGTTGTATTTTAGAATATCTAAATTTCCAAGCCTGTTGGAAACATAAAACATTACTTCTGTCCCATACTCTTTGGGCAGTAATACATCTGGGATAGGCCATTGCAGTAGCTCTCAAACAAGCTCAAACTTTTGCAAATTCTCTAGAAAGAAGGCAGATTACAGTTCTTGTTTTTTTGTTTTATTCTGGGGTCAAAGTTTACCTGTGTCTGTGATAGAATATCTTTTTGTACATTCAAAATAATTTTGGACTTAGCTAAGAGTTTAAGTGTGACTATTAGTTAAATGCCAAAATGCATCTGTGAAGCTAACACTTCCTCAAAATTTATGCTGTAGTAAGTTCCTTCTAATTTTTAAAAATTCCTTAATTAAATCTTGAATAGTGAAGAACACAGAATATTCTCCTAAAGAATATTCTCCAGAATTCATGCTTTCAATAGTGTCAAGAAATAAGATATTTATCAAAATATTCAGATAACTGAAGACAGACAAATGAATGGCCAATTTTTAATTTCAGATTTGGGAGCAGAGTATCTGTCTTTTCTTCTCCCCTCAGCTCTCATGTAATAGATTTTATATGTGGATTTAGTTGCAGAGTGTCCATTATTTGGAACAGACCTTTCTTCCCTATCACTAGAATTATGTTCACTTTGCTAGTCTTCTTTCCTTCTCCACCATAGCTGGGATAGAAAGGAGCGAAACATTACTTTCATCCATGAAATCTCTCCTATATGCATAATGGTCATCAGTGAAATCTTCAGTTTCTTCTATCTTTGACAGGTCCTTCCCCCCCCCCCCTTTCTTTCCTTTTTTTTTTTTTTGTTTGCCTTAAAGTAGCTTGGACAATAGCTGCCATTTGCGACAGCCAAGGCACAAAGGACTAATGCTCCCTTCTAAGATTGTGAACAAAGTATTAAGATGCCATCAAGCCTTTGCCAATTTTGCTCCAACAGCAAAAAATTCTCCTTGATTTAAACAGCTGATGGACTGCAACCATCATAAGAAAAATCCTTTCTACTCTATGGCTATAGGAAGGGAGGAAGCATAGCTAAAAGGGAGAAGAAGCTACACATGGCTCAGGGAAGATCTAGATCACAGAAGTGGAGCCTGTCAGTTCCTCTGCGTTGCTGACTGGCCAATGGAGGTGAGGTGGGGGGAAAAAAAACATCTGGAGGACAGAGGAATTACTCCTGAGTTTCCCAATGTGCCCTCTCCTCTCTTTGCTTTACCACACTGATAAACTGATATAAGTTTTCTTTGCAATGAGGCAGGTGGGCAGGCTATGGGAGATTTCCTACATGACTTAAATTGGTTTTGTCCTCTGCAGAACTGCTCATAGTGCAATGCTATATTCAACGACAAAGCATAATATTTTGTCTCCTAACTCCTACCACGTGATCCTACTGTGTGTATATTGGAATATTCTGTGTGTTTTATGACAGGCTAAATTGTCTCAAGATAGATATTTTTTAAGATCAGGCCTTTGCACTGCTGTTACCATGAAGCCCAAATGTACAGTTCTAAGAGCAGAAATTTTACTCTCTAGTTCATTTTTACTAGCAAATAATCCTTATTACATATATTTTAGCACAGATGTCTAAGGTTTTTATTACATTAAATTTTTATTCAATAATGAAAGTAATGTTGAATAGGAACAAGCATATCTACATTCTAAAACTACTAAAATAACTAGGACTACCTTATCAGCTCCTAGCTGGTACTTACAGGCAATTTTCTGCACCATTTTGGCAGCTATGTACAATTAGTACGAGTGCAGGAAAACGAAAAAAAAAAGCAAAGATGAAATTCAAGAAAAAACATGGGAGGGAAAGGACAGTCATTTACAGAAGTGTTTTCATAAGGTGCTTGTAAAATAAACAAAGATAAGAGGATAAACAGAAAGGGATACTTATTACGCATATGAAGCTTTCAGAAAGGAAGAATGAATGAGAAATATAAACATGCACTCTAGAATCATGTTTGCTGTCTCGTAAGCTGCTAATACACAGACATAATTTGCTTATCTCTTCATGCAGTACAGTAAATCTTGGAAAACAGGACACTGGATTGGGGTAAGGTCTCTTACTACTGCTGTTTCTGCCCCATCCTTTCTTTCAGCTTAACTGATTCATAAACTAGGATGATTTATAAGTGTGGCCCACGTTCAGCAGTCTATGTGCCTGAGTGAATCCCTGTGTGCACACAGACTTTAATCACTAGAACTTTTTTTCTTTTTAAAAAGAAGACGTAGTTCTAAAGCATGAACCTAAATATTTAGAATGTAATACCGCTTTATTTTGCTAATATTTTTTGCCATGAATAAACATCTCCCCACCAGTAGTAAAAAAAGGTATACTTCTCTTCTCAGTGTACTGTGGAGAACATTTTCTCCCTTATATTGACTGTGCCAAATTTCTCTCTATTCTATTCTACAGCTGGAAGACTAAAAGGCAAGTACCACTGGCAGATGAGTGAGGCCAAGGATAAGACTGTTTGGGAGCTGAGACACAGGTATGGATTAACACACACAAGCAATTACATAATTCCACAGAAAACCTAGGCCTACTTAGTGCTGCTGTAAGCAGACTGGTTGTCTGATGCAATCTAAGAATGATTTTTTTTTTTTAAGTGATGCTAAGCCATTTGCTTGCACAAAGGCAAATTCAGTATAGGGTTCTAGAATACAAAATTTTAGAATTAGAGTACAGCTGGGGTGTGGGTTCCTAAGACATAGTGATGTGACATGACATAACTTACTGCTATGGAAGTGAAAAGATCCTTCTTCCCCCTCCCATCTCTTTCTGGCTATGCGCTTTCGCTGCCTGCTGTGGCATTGGTGCTTGTCAGATCCTTTGCGAGCTGCTTGAAAACTGACAAAAATCCACTTTCGAGCTGAAGTGGCTCCCCGAAGGATCTGGCAAGTGCCATGGCCAGTGCATACAAGTGGACAGTACAGGTCCAGAAGCAAGCTAGAGAGAACCACTCCTGTCAGCAACAGTGAGCTATTAGAATAGTCAGAATTATTAGAACAGAATCATTTAGGGTGTCTGTGTTTAAATATAAGCCTATTCTATTCCTTATCTTCCTGCAAGCCTCTGCAGTGATGTCATGGTTTCGTATTTGTCATGTTGTGCCTAAATTTCTACAGAAACAGACAGGCTCTAGAGACAAAGATCACAATGACTCCCCCCCCATGATCAATGAGACATCAAGGAGATTTAGAACAGGTTCACTGTCAAATTCAATTAATTAAATACCTTAGTAGCAGGGTTCAAAAAGAGTTGAGCAGATGAAGTTTTTGGATAAATATCATTTGCATTGATGTGACCTAAATCCTGAATTGCTTGAAATCAATGGATACTCTATGAAAACTAAGTAGGAAATGTGGGCCTGTGGAAATTCAGGCTGTGGACCAGCATGAATACTTAACATTATTCCATAAGGAACTATCCCTTTGGACAAAGCTTACTTCTAATTCTTAGAGAACAGTCTTTGAAATTAATGTCTATTCCTGAAATATGTATGCTGTACAGAAAAAATATTTCAGCATAAAAGTGGAATGACAGCACAGTCATGCACACTCATTTCTTAAGCTCAGGCCAGCTGTAATCTGGTGTTAGCACTACGACTCACAATGGAGTCATTTGTGTTAATTATTTGTCAAGGATTTGAAAATGGAACCTTTGGCTAGAGCAGAGATCGAAATAAAACAATACGTGTTTTTAGCATACATCCTCCAATTTGAAGCTCATATTTTGAATTAGAAAAATCAGTCATTAAATGATAAACACATCTCAGTCAAGTTCATAATGTTGTTATGGAACTTTCCTTCTGCCTCTCTATTTACGGACAAAGAAACAATTGAAAACTCTTATCTGCATATTGGAATCCCATCCTTAATTCTGTCTCTGGTAAGACATTAGGTTGTAACATGTCTTACCTCATTAATGCCTGGGGTAATTGTAGGTGCAGCAATAAAAACAACAAAAGGAGCAAACTCTGCAGTTCTCAGGACCTTCAGCGCCTAAGTTAAAAAAAAAAACAAACAAAAAAAACAGATACTTTAGAAGAATCCCCAATCAATGTGAAATAAGCTTAGTCACAAGGGCAAAAGATAAAAAAACATGATTTAGAAAAGCTGGTATTTGTTTTTAATTGATCTGGAGTCAAGTACCTAGTAATGCAAACACTTCACTTGTAGTATCATTCTGATTTCGGGGGGTTCAAACTGTACATTTGTCATTAAAGTGATTATTAAGAGTTTTCAAGACAGTTGAGGCTTCAGCATTTTCAGAGAGGTTCTTCCCATAGACAGAGTACAGACTTCTGTTTACATGTAAAATGAATGGTTAATGCTAGTTAAAAAAAAATTCATAGTAATGCCAAAAATGGTGTGGGGAAAAAAAAAAAGAACTATTTAGAATAAACGTTGATTAGAATCTCATTTTTTTCTTGTCTGACTCATTCTACCTGTTTTTATTATTATTTTCCTGGAACAAACAAAAATATTGTGAAATGAGAGGTACAAAGCTTTTAAAAGCACAAAGGGTAGTAAGCACAGCACTAATGCAGTAAATGCAGAACAGAGCTCCTCTGAACCAAATCTCTGCAAAAGGAATGAGAGTTCTCAATGTAAGCTGACTCAGTCATGATTTAATGAGTGACACAAAGAGCTACTGTAAGTGAAACTTTGCTCCAGATCCAAGTCAGACTGAAGTGTAGAACAGCAAGTAAACATACCTCAGCTGAACTCAAATGCCTGGATAATATAAAGTAAGACTGCTAAGAGCCCCTTTTCTTCCTTTTTCTCCTTCCACTTCCTGCCCTCTCCAAAGTATTTTCTTTTTTTGGCTTTTTTATTATTATTATTTTTTACATCCATCTTGTTCCCAAGCTGAAAAGGTCTTCATCTCTGCTGCCTGAAACCCACCTATAGATATCACCAATGCAAACTCCTCTAAACAAAAGAGAGGAACTCCATCTGTGAAAGTCAAGGAAACTCACATAACTAAAAATACCTTACTGAAAACAGGCAAGTGGTGTAAAACAACTAGGGATAGGTCCATGGCCTTAAAAGAGTTGAGACTGATGCAGGAGGAAGACGGTTAAGAAAGAAGTTTACTAGAGAAGTGTTGGAGAAGTGTAGCAAAGGCAGCAGTTACCAAATGTAAATTGGCTTGACTAAAATTAGTGCTTATCACTGCATGTGACCTTGCATTTCCATAACAAGTAAAAAATTATATTACAGTCAAGAATTAAAATGGCACCTGAGAATTGCACTGCTTCTGAGCGTAACAGAAGCAAGTTAAAAAGGTTTATCATAACAGTTCACTTTTAACAACCGCTCCATTTGAACAAACCATAAAAGTTCCTTTCCCTGAAAACTCTTAAATGTGTGATTTTATTTTTTCAAAACAGTACCACACCAGCATACTATATGAATTGTGCTGAATAACTTAGTCAGGTATCTTATTTCTGTTATGATATTCTTACTAAAGAATTTTAATTTCTTGAATCCACTCACTCAGAAGAAAGAGAGGAGCAAATTTAAAGAGACAACACTAGTCACAATTTTAATTTTGATCAGTGTTTGATAACCTGCAGACCTACTTTGTAGTTGGCAAGACAGAACAGTTACTCCAGGAAAGAGAGTTTTCTTATGAATTAAATTGCTTTTTCTCTCAATCACCTTTCAAATTATTTCAGTCTGTCTTTCCTCCCATTTTCTTTAATCTGCTATAATAATACAAGCATCGCATTTGTTCATATTTTTATTTCAGTTAGAAAACACATAAATACATCCCTGTGAACTGAAAGTCATGACTACATGTGTGTTTCAAAGAAAATGTATCAGAGTATTCCACTGAAGATTTTATATTATGAATGAACAAACTATTGATGTTTCTTGAATTCCTGATTTCCCTTCCCTCCCTCTTTCAGAAAGCTATAATACCGTAACACACTAAGGACTATAAAGTAACCAGACTGATCTGGTCATTCTGCAAACAGCATCAGCATCAGTGATTGACCCCACAGACTTTCTGATATGGAGCCAGGAGGCAGTTAGAGAATGAGGTTACCCTATAATACAGAATCAAAAGAGAAAATTTTCAACATACTAAAATCTTACTGTTGGCAGCCATTGACAGTCAGCTGTTTTGAGTCATTTCACTGGAGAAAAGATTCATACATTAAAAATTTACACAGTAAGTTGATTTTCAAGTAATAGCAGTCCTCTACCAAGCTAAACTATGAACTTTTTCTGCTGTATGTTCTTCTAACCCGATGACTAGCAGAAGTCTACTTCACAAATTGATACCTCGGTGTTCCAGGGACTTTTGTCCCATATTGCTATATGCATGACTTATATAGCATACAATCTATGAAAAAAATTAGATGTATCTCAATAAAACAAGGTTCAAGGATTTGTGATGAGTCCCATTTTTATATAAATTACCTGAGGTTCTACATCAAGTATTGCAATTAGTCCCTGCTCATGGATCTTCCGTATTGTTTCCAGTTTTGTCCCATACATTGCATCCTCATGGCTGCCATATTCCAAATATTCATTGTTGGATATATCCTGCATCATTTGGTCATGTGATACGAAGTAGTAATTTTTCCCATTCTCTTCATCTTTCTTTGGAGGTCGGGTTGTGTCTGAAATTTCAAAGAATACAAAAGCAATATTAAGCTTAAATATGGCATTTTGGTTGGTCATTCTGCTATATCTCCCTCAAATGTTGTTCTTTTGTCAAAACATTTGTCTAGTTTTCTTTATTTATATTCTTATGAGGTTTTCCCCTTGTGAATGCAAATGTTGTAAAAAATATGTTGTAAAAACGTTGTAAGTGTCATAAATAAAACCTCACCTGCAATTTTAGAGTAAAGCACAAACAAGGTATAAAAATTACTTACTAGAAAGTTACTTAGCAATAATTTACTTTCTGAATATATTTATTTTGCAGATCTACCTGGTACAGGCTGTATGGCCTACTAACCCTTTTAATTAACTACTGTCAGGTGTGCACATGACCTTTAAGAACAAGTTTTCAGCAGCTAGATATTCTCTTCATTAAGCATGCCTCCAAATTCCACACTCAACTAAAGCTTATCTCAAACACTGCCTTCTTCTTCCATGGTCTTGTGAAAGAATGCAGAAAATGCAGTCAAAATCCATTCCTGAGAGTTGGAGAGAATAAATTCAATTACCTGGACTCATGTGAAAGAGAGGTCAGATTCCCTTAACACTTAAAATACCTGCAAGATATTTGTATTATCTATTTTAGATATCTAACCTAAGAGAGTATTTTGGGTCCCTAAACATCAGTTCAAAGTGCTATTTTAAATGCCCTCAAATACCTAATACATCCACACAGGTCTGGCAGATATGACACAGGACTTAAAGGAGACCACCGCTCTTCTGGAGTGGGACTGGAGATCAGGTGGTGTCTAAAACAGGTGTCTAAATTTAACACTGATGTTTAACACCTGAATTGCATCTGGATTTGCAGTAAAGTCTTTTTAGTCTTCTTATGTAATTGGAGAAGCAATTTAAGTACTTCCACAGAGCAGGAACCTAATGCAGGAATAGGTGAGTCCATTTAATAGGGGTCTGAAGACAAAAGAACTGGTTCACCCCATATAGCTTCCCCTCCAGCAGCACAACCTGAGAAGGCTTGGGTGAAAGACACATTGTAAAACATGTATTACTCTTCCTTTAGGTCTTTGTAATAGAGGACAGATTAGCTGGGTTCCTAACCCCCATATAATCTTGTCTATACAGGATAACATAGGTGCAGTGTACATCATACACTTTTGGCACCACACTGTTACGTGCCTAATTCAGGATTTTAGTATCTAGATATAGTCAGTAGAGTGGCATATAATGCAGTTTCACATTACAGCTAAGGTGATTTAATGGCTACCGCTTCCAAAAGGACTAGCTCTTTCTGTTTTCCTTGTGCTTGTCATGGGGCATCTGACCCCTTAGTGAGTCCAGGGAGCTTAAACCAGCAGCTGACTAACCCTTCTCCCTCCTCCAAACAGGTTTACAGATACATTCTTAAAAGCAATACTTTTTAGCAGCCACAAAATCCTTAGAAAAAAACACTCATCTGCAATTTTAAAGTAAAGCACTAACAAGGTATAAAAATATTTAAATTAATGTGCAATGGCCATCAATGTCATTTCTGAGCAATGTATGGTGTTTCTGAAGACAGCCTGAAATAGAGTGGACAGATTTAGCTGGTAGATGCTCTCATTTCAGAATACTTAGTTTTAGGAAAACGGGTACACATCTAACAGATCATTTACTAGGATATGCAATTCCTACAGTGGTACTGGCAGAGACCGTCACGAAGGGCAATCATTCCAGTGCTCCTGTTAACAACCCACTTGTAAGCAGCAAAGTTAATTGCATTTTTTCCTTATTGTCATGTCTGGAAACATGGAGTTATTTTAATATATTACTAGTCCTCAAGGCTGGGCTGTGAAAAGTGATTTAAAACATTTAGGCATGGTACACTTAATAAAGATTTCCTCTAAATTCAGTTTATATTTCTTTTCATGGGAACCATGCACACTTTTTAACCTCAGTTAACAGCTGTTCCTGTTTTAACTAAACTGTAAGAGTAAAATTAGCACTTGCAAGATGAAAATGCGTAAAAAATGTTTCAGTCTTCATTCTAAATTAGCAGACATTTGGAAAAGAGAGAAATACGCTTAATAGGAAGCTTTGTGAATACTACGAAATATTCAACATAAAAGTGGTGTTATTTACTACCCTTCCTTCTGAAAAAAGAAAAAAAGAAATATATCCAGCACTAACACATTTCACTCCTCCTTAACATAAGCTTCATCTCAGTACAACTGACCATATGTAATACTACAATGGGTATGCTGTCAAAGATGCTACATACAATTTTGTACTACATTTAATATTGCTACTTACGAGGAATAGGGTATGCAAATCTGTCTGGGTGTTTTGTGATGAGCGTGTTTTTTATGTGTCTTCTTCCAACGCCATGTGCACCTAATCCACAACACAAAAATGAATTATAAATTTGCCACCAGAAGAGGTTCAAAACTAGCTGTTATGTTCAGAATAATAATTCAAAATTACCTAGTAAGACTAGTGTTTTCCTTTTGAATGCTGGCAGTTTTACTACTTCTTCATATGTGACGAGATCTAATTGATCGAACACTAAAACACACAAAAAAAAACCCCGCAGGGATAAGAGAAAAAGGCATATTAAGGGAGATAATTAACTGTGCTAAAATTTAATAAATTCACAAGTGTTAGATTTACAATACAAAGTAATATAGTAAGGAAAATGAAACCACTTTATTAAGCAATTTTAACAAAAATGTTCATTTAAAAACTGTTAAAAAGCAGTAACAAAGCAATTGAAATGCTCAGAAAAGTTTGCATGTCCTTTCATGCAGTATTCAGCAGACCACAAAAATCAGCTAAAAAGGCATGCCATTCACATGTTTGCATTCCTAAGGGATAGCAATACTAAAAAAAAAAAAAAATCTGTAGACAGTGACCAACATGAATACAATATGAGAACATCTATTTACACAAAGGTAGGGCATACTTTCATAACTGTGTTTGAATAAGATTTATGAGAAAGAATAAAGAAGAGGGCTAATTCTTTGCGAAATTTCTTCTTCAAAACAACTACCACATTAATTGTAATTAGAGTTCTCTTTAAACACAAGCGCTAGTTAAATTCACATGCTTTTAAAACTTGTGACAGAATGAAAAGTTTTAATGAAAAGTGCTGACATTACATAAAAGAATCTCCACTGTTGTAAAAATAAGTATTATTTCAGAAATAATTTCAACTGCAATGTATGAATTCCATCCTGCTTATCAATCCATTGTCAATTGCCAAGGTATATAATGTTTGTCAAATCGAGTTTTGTTCATTAAAATCAGCTTGTTTCTCCTTGTGCCCAATAACACATCATTTTTGGTTATTTCTGCAGAATTCTAATGAAAAATATAAGCTAGGAGGCAGTTAATTATATTTTTAAAGATTATAGCAATCAGCAAGAGTGACAAGAAGAATAACTAACAAGAGTTTCCAGTTCGGTATTTGTCGTTGCTGTAAAAAGGAGGGAGAGGAGACTGCATCTAATGTATGGGATCTTTGAATGTTTCCAGCCCCCGAGCTGGTGTATTTGCTTCAGCTACATCCTGTCCATCTTTCAGGAAGAGACTGGGTTCCTCCTTCCTCCTCTCCCCCCTCCCCAAAACCCCTCTGAGTAGGCAGTGGGGGAACTTCAGTTCACTTGCTCCAGAAGTCTTCAGCCACTAAGATCAGGGGACGTTAAGACTGTGGAGCCTACTAGAGAGCACACATTCTTTGCAGCGTATTCCCAGTTAAAGAAAGAAAATATGGTAAAGGGTTTAATCAATATATTCCTTTTTATAGGGCAGGGGTTTTTTTTGTACTTTGTATTCAACTGCAGCCTTTTTACCCCGGAGAAAAGGTACAACTCTTTCACTGTGGTCAAACTACAAATTAGTCAACTGACATAATAGATCTGAAAACTTCCCAGTCCATTCGCAACGTTTTGAATTTCAACCTGAAGAAAAATCTTTCAGTCTTTCTCTAAATATTACAATGCATTTTGGAGCGCAAATTTAGTCCTATTTTTCTTCCATTCCACACACCTGCAAACACAGAATTCTTCCTACTGCCCTTTTGGCAACTTCACAGTATTTAAATTAACTAATAAGTTCATTTCATATTAGAAGGAGCTAAAGATCTACAAATGCTCAACAGTTCTACCGTTCTAACCATCTAGCCCTGCAAGTATCTTTTCCTATTACCAAAAAAAAAAACCAAACAAAAAAACCCTTTATATTCTTCCTGAACAAAACCACATTATGTTAGATACAAACAGGAACAAACAACAAAAATGATACATATTAATGCCTTCATCACAAGCCAGGAGCATGGAGAAGATATGTCTCAGTCTACATGGAGATATCTAATGATTGTAGGGTTTTCAAACACAAAAGGAACATTATTTTTTCCTTATACACAAGATACGAGGAATACAGGACACATTTAAAGACTGAACAGTTAATGCTTCTGTGTTACTAGCTAATAAAGAAAAGGAGTTCTTGAAAGGAAACAGTAAGAAGCAAATAAAGAGGCATTGTCACTTGACAGGTTACTTACATGCACAGAGGCCATTGGGAGTAAGACAGCATGAAAAATGTACAGGGGTCATTGAGATATGGCTCGTAATATATTAGTAAAATAAAAAGTATATGCACAAAATAAACTTTACCATGCAATAGTCTAAACACAAGGCAAATAAATCACATTAAGAAATGATAAACATATTTTATAAAATAAGCTTGGCAATTTTTTACATTAGTTTAAGCATAATATGAAGCATAGTTCTAGTATGTTCTCTTTGAGTGTTCTTTTATGAAGTCCTGCAATAACATTTCAGTAAAATAAAAAAATATATCTAAATCTCACTACAGTATGTCTTTAGAGCACTTATAAAAATGTCAGTGAACCTAATATGGAAAAAAATATATATATTTTTTGTGGGCTTTGGTTTAAAACAGACTTTAGAATGCTGAGACATATGATCGTGAAATTGCCTCTGGAAGGATACAATACTCTAAGGCCAAATATGGAGTGAAGAAAAGCGTGATGACGAATATTTTTTGTAAAAGAGAAAATATTGACTTTTATTTATAAAAAGTAACACCAATATTTTCCTCTTGGCTTCAAAAACTGTATCTGATATGCAGAATAATCTCTTTTATAGTTCCAGAAACATCATGGACATACCATACCACGACCTTAGCTCTCAAATCATTAGCTAGCCACAGAAATCTTAACTGAGTGCAAAGTGTTTTACCAACTCATTTCTCAGTACCCCAGTCCAATCTCATCCCTAAGAGACGTAACAGAAGACCCCAAATGCATTACATATTGCTAAACAATTTAATAAATCATATGCTAATATTTAGGAGAAATAAATTCTACTTTCTTGTGAGATCAAGATTACGACATCTGGATTAGACTTCTCAGTCCAAATTAATTACACTCATTTTGGATCCAACAGAAGAAAAGATCAGTTTTTAGTTCTGAGACAGATGCACTGAAAGCTTGCAGAAACCAGCGTTGTAGTATTTATGGCTAATGATACCATATGTGAAACAACATTCTGGAGAAGCTAAATTCAGTACCACCTTAGTTAATGAACTCACGTGAGCATTAGAACATTTCAGTGAACCTCCTGATATCCTACATTTTTCTTCATTCCCTGGAGCATTACTGGCATCACATATAATACCTCATGGACCCTAAGATGAATAAACATTTCTAAGAGGAATTCTGACTCCAGCCTGTGCTTTGGTTCACCTTCTGACTTTTTAGGGGAAAGGGGAAGTGTCAGATGGCATTCTAAAAAGAATAGTTACTTTCTTTTATACCTATTCTGATAATTTTTTGTGTTCATGTTTCTAATTTTTGGCAAACATTGCGCTCTGATGAAAAACGAACAATAGCACTGATAAAGGCAAGCACTGAGGCAGGCAAACTGTGCAAGCCAAAGAGCCATCAACCTATTTCAAAATGTCCCTCCTACGTCAATCTAGAAAAGTCCAAATTATCCTCCTCTGACTGGGATTTAATCTGTTCAGTGTCTTCAGGAACAAAGCTAGCTTAATGCATTGCCTGCTCCTTCCCTGGCCATCCTCTTTGCTTATTCCTTTGTAGCACGCCACACTCAGTCCCACTGTGCTGTGAACTGGATTAAAAAAATTGTCTGCCCTAAAGAAAAAGAATCCACGTTTCTCATTGGGTTGATTTTTGCCCAGGTCAGAACCTCAATCCAGTTCATAGCATGGCCACGCAAACAGTTACAGAGGCACACCTGAGAGGAGCAGCCTGTCTTGGGAATGTATGCTGCCAACAATTGATAATACTTTAAAATCAGTATTGTCAAAGACTTTAGGTCATAAAATCCAGTTTATTCTCAACAGTTTTTGTTATGGTCATAATTAGTAAAACATGGTTTAATATTACTGCAGTGAAGTGAAAGCTTTAAAAACATTCAGAATGATAAGCCAGCAAAAGAATGAAAACAAGTTAAAACTATCAATCTATATTTGTCTCAATCACAGACAGTACAAAACAGGTCTTGGAGTAATGAGCAATTTTATATTCAGCTGTGAAAATCCTAAATGTGACTGGGAATTAAGGCATATAAGAGACAATTACTGTTCCTTGACTTTCTTAATTGTAATTTCAAATCGATTTTAAGTTAATTTAAATTTTGTAGTACTAATATATTATGAGATCTGATACTGCCCTAAGATTATACAGATAAAAAGAAATGTGAAAATACATATTTGTATTTTTTTAATTCATGTGTTTAAGAACACAACTGTAGCCGCCCTACCTCCCAATTAATGCAATATATAAAATACTTTCATTATAATAATTGGACAAATACATCCTTTAATTCTGATAATCTCAGTCTCTCAAGACACCACCACAATATATTTATCATCATAGTGTGTGATATCAATGAAAAAGCAGTAAAAGTAGATTCTATACTATTTTATATTTAAAAACAAGATGAACTAACTTCCTCTTCTCATGAAGAATGGGTTCTTCCTTCCTTCCTGCTAAAACTAATGAAATTTCCTCAGCAAAGATAGCTTAGTCTACAAGCTTTTGTTTTCAAAACTTTCTAAAACAATTAATTTTTTCAGCAATCTAGAGAGAATTCAAAAACTCAGGATTCAGACATAAATCACTGTGAGGAGAAAAACTTTCAGTTTGCCCAATTTGGTAACTGTGAAATTACACGCTGAACACACAGTGATTCTTATTCTCCTTCCAGCTGTAAGTCTTCAAGAAAAATGTTCCTTCATGATGTTTTCACATATATAATCTATAACTATAAACACTTATTAACAGTGATGGTACTGGAAAGTCTTCTGTAGTGCACAGTACAATATAAAATAGATCATACAGATCGCAAAATTCATATCCTGTTGTTTCTATTGCTCCTTTAAATATAGAAACCAAAGCAATGTAAGCCTGTATTAGTGTATGTTATGATGCGTTTATTTTGTTGCAGCTTGCTTGCATTTACTCTCACCGGCTAAGTACTATGTTTAAATAGCAAAGAACAAGCAGAGTGATGTTGGCATAAAAAGGATTTTACTTATCTTTTTCTAAGTAACTCATTAGGTTTGCATAACAGTGCCAGCTGAGCAATTAATGGCAAGGCTTAGATTGCAAAAATTTTAACCTGTTAAAGATACTTGAATTTTTTTTTTTCATACCTGCGTTGTGCTTTGCCAAATATTTGTCTTTGTACTGCTTTTTTTTCTTTCCAAACCAAGTACAGCTGGCCTGTTGCTCCTGTTTGGTCTTCTCCATGGCAATACAAGCGACTCGCCTGGCATATGGAGTAGAAAAATATGTTTTGTTGCAATAAATGTATTTTTAAAAGCCATTAGAATTAGAAAAAGAAGGCTGTTTAATGTACAAGAATACAGTAAAACTTTTCAAAACTTTATTTTGATGACTGAAAAGCACTTATTTACAGAGATACTTTGCTATAGAGATTGTGGTAGATCATAAAGCTCACAGATCAAGGGAGCATGGGAGGAGGGGAAACTAAAATGGCTGTAGACCACTTTGCAGCAGTCTGGACTGGAAGACTACAAAGTCTGGAAAGGCCACTATGGTCTGAATTATTTCAGGGCAAGCTGTGGAAGTCTCCTGACATTGACCTTTAAGATGAAGTACTGCATGAATTCCTGCTGTGATGTATACCAGTGTCTCCCCTACGCCAGGGAGCTCTTGAAACGCAATGCAACGGCCATCTACCCTTGCTCCTCCTCTAGCAAAATCTCCCTCAGCCAGTATGGGTGCTTTTAAACTCTTAAAGCACTCTAGTTCTTTTACATGGCCAATCTTGTATGAAATATTTTGGGCTAGATTACCCATACTGATAAACTCTCTTGAGTTATGGCCATAACACTCACGGTATAGCACTTGCACTTGCCCAAACTCTGGCCAACACTTTGGACGTTTACTAAACAGGCTGTTTTCTGCCAGAGGTGGGTTAAACGCTTCACACTGTTCTTGCAGTAATGGCTGCCATTACTGTTCATTGATCCTATCATCCATGAATCTCTGTGCTATGATTTCTCTCTACTTTTTGGCTTTCACAAGAATAAGGAAAAGGGGAGGAAGGACCCAGCTCCCTCTATGACCTTTGTGCTCCACAGCTGTCTAACACCTCATTCTTGCAGCATGTACATGCATGCCAGCAGGACTGGTGAAAACAGTGTTTAGAACCTAAAAAAGAAATTGATTTGATACCCTCATAGAAACATTTGCATTTAACCTTCAGTCCTAGTTCCCTGAAGCATATCAGAATGCACAAATGATGTTTATTAAAATAGGTGTTTATTTTTCTAATGTAACTATACACTTGATATTGCATGCAACTTTTGCTGCTATGCATATATGAAAACATAATCAATAGCACAGAATCTGGGGCAACATAGTCTTTTTTTTTAAAAGGGAAAAATTACATAAAAACTAGCTGTACATGAATGGAAAAGTATGAAAGACAGAAATACAAGCAAAGCTAGATTCATTTCTGTAGAAAACCTAAGTCATACCATTCTTGAAGTTCAGGAGAAGGAATAAGACCTGCAGTACCATTTTTGGAGTTCTCCAGTTTACCCTGCCACCAGTTGTGATCATCTTTGCTAATGATCTGGATAATATCACCAACTCGGAATCTGATGCCAGCTTCTTTGCAGGGGATGAGGTCATCCTTTGCTGGATCATATTCAAATTGTGCTCTTACATATATCTATAAAGAAGAGTTTTTAAAAGACACTGCCATATTATTACTGATACAGATATTACTGTTACAGAATAACAGATGAAAATTTGATATGTGCATGTAGTTACACACACAGTTTGCAAACAAGCAGAGGAAGAAACTGAGTGGCAAAAGCATACGTGATAGTTGAAAATGAAAAGAAAAACAATCAGTGAACAATGGAGATGTGATGTTATTTTAAATGCTCATGTCTTCTACATACTGTAAAACCTGAACAGCAACAGCAAATACATTTACACTTTTGAAGACTCTATGTGGATCTGCAGTAAACTGGTAGAGTCCCTCAGATCAATATTATTTGTCATAAATCATTATAGATTGAAAGCTAGCACCTTATAACTTGAGCTGTAGTTTATTACCAACTAAAGTTGCACAATAAATTTAAAAAAATTGATGACAAGAAATATTATTGAACAGTGTAATGGACTTGTGCTACATTATCGATCATTAGTATTTAGCCTGAAATTTTAATACCAATTTTCTTTAGATTAAATAGGAAATCCAGGGTTGTGCCCACCACGTAGAGTTGTTTAGGGGGAATGTGGGAAATCTCTGCATAGTTTTTTCAGTAAAAGTCTGCTCCCATAGAAATGAAAACTAATGGTTTGAGTAAGTTATTTTCCAAGGCACATAAACAGTAAGAATGGGGACTTTGACTTCACAATTTTAATAATATACCAATCCTTGCTTTATGTGTTAGTGAGGTCCTCAACACTAGGAAATAGAAAGAAAACAACCTTAGGAAATAAAAAGAAAACTGAAATCCAGTTTTGGTTGCTAACTACAGTCCTGATGTATCCAAGGATCTTAAAAATCAGAGTTAAATGTCATGAACACAATGATACAGAATGAAGAGGAAAAATCAGATGCCCATTTCAATAATTACGTTACTTACAAGACCAGATGTAAGGGTTTGAGTAATTTGTACAGTTTATGAACTTCACACATCACCCTGCAGAGACTCAGCCATGTGTACTCTGCTATTTTCTAACTAAAAACTGACTAGACTTTTAAAAATTTGTTTCATATTGCAAAGTAATATCCTTTATTTGAACTGTACCAAACACTTTTCAACCTTGCTCAAATTCTGCTCCAGAAAAAGCTGCAAATATCCAGTATTAGCACTACTTATGGCACTTTAAAAAGTTCGTTTCTACAGTAAGCCAAATATGCAACCCAACTATATGAATAAATTAACTTAAAATGACTAATCTCCACTATCTTGTACCTGAAGTACTTATATCTGTTTAAAGTGAGAGCATCTGATGATAATACTAATACAGAACTCAACATTTAATATTCTAAACCTGATCCTTGTTCTGCTACGTATTGAGTGTGTGATTTTAGACAAGTCACCCAACCTCTTCATTTATTTTTTAAATCTGAAAAATAGGATATTTTAAAACCAGGTGCTTTTACTTACTAATTTGCTTTCTATGAGGTAGTCAAATACTGCTCTGACCCCCTGTTTAATCCGAGTCTAGAAAAGTGAGCAGTATTTTTACCATCTAGAAGCTTTTCCTTTCTTTTAAACTGCTTGCTCCAGTTTGAGCCCTACTTATCCATTTTATTCTCATCCAGAGATAACAGTGGCTGTTGATGGAATGTTGCAGGCTTCCTTACATATACCAGTGTACCTGTTATCCAAGCCCTTACTGTCTCAAGGATGACAAGCTACCAGAAAAACATGCTGGCTCAACGGGAAAAGAATCTTAAAAAAAGGTATAAATGGTTTAAGTCTGAGGAGAACCATCATGCTGATATTGTCTTGAACTAACTCTTTTCTCCTGGGAAAAGTGCTTCAGGAGTGGGGGGAGTGGGGGGGAAGGGTGGAGCAGAGAGAGCTAACAGCATGGAAGGTCTTTTACAGAGCCTTCCCGGAACTATATTCAAGCAGCCTTGAAACTTCAGAAGACATCAGAAAGATGAAAGAACCATGTAGCTGTAGATTTAAAAATGTGAAATAAAATGAGAGCAATGCATTTGTGTAATAGATATTACAGCTGAGCTAGTAGTACAAAAAGAGTTTCAAAGACTATAGATCACGGAGTCCATTGACTTTTGGATGAAGATAAATTGCAAGAAATATTATTAAAACCCTTGGTAGAGTAAGAGCTTGAGTCCATAGTTAAAGATTCAGAGGCAGATTCTGGAAATGCTACATATAAAAAGAGCAGTTATTGAAGATGAATCACAAATCACCTGATGCTATGTGCTCAAAAAAAATTCTTAAAATTGCATAGAGAATGACGGGGAACCATCTGCAAAGCCCTAAAGGGATTTCTTGGAATTCTCTGGAGAGGGAAGATCTTTCTTTGGTTTATGATGACATGTACAACTGGTTTATTCAGGTGCAGGTTACACAGTTTAGGCATCTTAGTGAATCTGGTCCTTAGGACTGAAAACATATGAGGTTATCTTCAGACTTACCAACTCTTAATGGAAACTGTCCTTAGTTTATTCTTTGAAAAGCTTTGTAGGTCACTGTTTGCTTGTGCAACAGTAAGTATATTAATGCATTCTTAATTAAAACAACATCTCAAGTTAAATTTACAATGACAGCTGTCACATGTATGGACACATGAAAAAATGCTATTTTAATTAGCCACATACAAATGAGTTAAAAAGAAAAATGGAAAAATGGAATAAATTTCCCAAGCTCAAATGTTTTAGTCCAGCACATACAGAATATGGAGGGAAAAAGATAAGCAGGGGTGTTCACTAGCAGCTAAGTTTATAAAAATTCCCGTGGAGGATATCTATTCACCTGTCGTCCTTTTGGTTGTGTTGTCGATGGCAAGTCCTGCAGAATAAAGTCAACCCAGGAAAAGAAATTTTCATTTTACTTTTTAAGGGTATACAGCATCATTTGTTAGTGATTCATATTACATAATAATAAAATGGTAAGTCAGACAAAAGTATAAAGCATTGACCCATTTTTAGAAATACTTTTTTCTTAAAGAAAACTCAAACCCAGGCTGTTTAGCAGCAAGCTGAAGAAAGCAGGTAAAAAGTTTAAGCAGGTAGAAAATGTGCTTTTTAATAAACAATGCAGCATCTTCAACACAAAAGCACCTGTAAGTGAAAGAGGCTTTTGATGTGAATGCCTTTTTCCACTTAATGCTTAGACTTGTTTTTAAAACAGAAGGATGCTATAATAAATACTGAAAATTTTATGATAAAAAATGTATAAAGTGATAAATTGTGCCAAGGAATAAGATAACTACTACGAATCATGTTACAAATTCAATTGAATTCACCAAAATTTCTTATTTTTTTCATCCATATAATTACTTTCCATTGTAGTAATTGAAGTACTTTACCCTGTGGCAAATCATTTCTAAGTTGTAATTTTCTTATTAGTTAAAGGCGTAGTTATTCTGTTTTCTTTTTTTAGCCAGTCCCAAGAACTCACAATACTGACAGCACTGACTGAAGGAACTTGCATATACAGTTACTACATTAGTCAGAACAATGACAAATGATGAACAACACAAATTTCAGCATCTACTAGGCTTTCCAAATACAGGAGATCGACAGCACCTTTCTACCTGAATACATAGGAAACAGGAAGTACTTTGTGTTAAAGATGTGATGATAGTAGCTTGGCTTGTAGTGCAGTTTAAAGCCACTTCCTTTTGCTTTTCATATCCAGGCAAGGCTCATATTTCACAAAGTATGTGCACGTACCACAACAGCAGAGGGCACACCAATTCATTAACTCAGATAGCGGAAACCAGGACACATTCCAGAGGTCTCTCAAAACACAAAACTTAAGAGTCTAAGATGTCTTGGAATACCAACTGCACAATTATTCTTTCTTCAAACACTGCTTCCAAAGTTTAGGATGGAAATAAAACTCCCTCTTTAAACCTTTGCTTCACTTTGAGGAAACCGCTAACAATGTTTTAAAGATGGCTGAAGTGTCACATTACAGTTATTAACATTTAACTTACTGTATGGCTTTTAATGAGAAGAATATGTTGGAAAAAAACCTTAAAAAAGAAAATGGGGAGTTATATACGTAATAACCTTGGTTCTATCAGTAGAACATAATTTTCCACTGAGCACACGATAAGTATAACAGTAATGGTAGATGAGCACCAACAAAACTTTCACACTTTCTCTGTGTGGAACTGGAAATCTTACCGAAACAGAATTGTTAGTGCTGCTATGACCATTAGCTGGGGACTGTCTGGATGTAGAGGGGGAATCTCTCTGAAATAAGACACAAGGTTCATTAACAACACAACACTATCACAGGAACACAGATATAAGTAAATGAACAGTTACATCCACAGCCTTATAACCGTTTACTTAGCTGCTTCGTCTGTGAAAGCTTCCACACAACAAACTCCATAAATCTGAACATTTTTCACAGCTGGAGATTCAGATTTGACATTTTGATGTATCCTATGGAATAACTATTTTTATATTGCCTTAGCAATCAAACAGATTTTTAATTACTGAATGTTTGGGACCTCTTAATTCTTACGCGGTTGACAAGGCTAAAGGCTATTAGCCACATTGGAGTCTTTGTTAAAGGTAATTACCTAAAAGTTATATGCTGAATAGTTGGAATGGAATGAGGCACATATTGCATTTTAAACAAGCTTTCAAATCTTTTTTCAGATATGCTGAGGTCAATGTCGCTCAGTTTCTACTCCGTAAGATGGATCTATATGCAGTGTCTGAAAGACAGTTGAAGCTGACATATGAGAAGAAAGTTGGATACTCTCTTCCCCCTCCTCATCCATTCTACAGCTTATTAAGTTTTTTTTCCTCCAATATTCTTATGGGAGTTAACATTAAACTTTGCCAAAACGTATCAAATAAAAAAGGCACCTTTCTTGACTCAGACTACCGGTGTAGCCCTACACTTCAGTGAGAACAGAACAGATGCAGAGTGTGCACTAGAAAATGTTATGGAAAGGAGAATAGGAATTTGTGACTGGGTCTTACAAAGGCAAAAAAGTCACTTGTTGAGCAATCTTTTTCCCATTTTTTTAAAGTATAGTACTTAATTCCATAAGATCAGAAAACTGAATTTAATTAGCCACATCTTCAGGAAATCAAATAATTAACTCGCACATTGTTTTAAAAAAATCCCCTTATCCCCCAAAGGAATTTTGGAATATAATGTTCCACGTCAAAGGTCCATTGAAGAATGTTTGCTAACATAAAATCAAGGATAGCAGAATAAAGGGCTGAGAGAGTTTCCAAAGAAACAAGTCATCCCTGCCACATTTTATCAACACAAGTGCCCTTAGTGAACACATTAGATATCAGAATTGCAGCTAAACTGTTCATGCAACAACATTCATCAAGTTAATCTCTGCCATTAATATTCACTAACGTACAGTAATTACATGATAGAACTCACAGCTATTTTAAGGCATCAACAAACAATTAAAATAACAAGCAATACTTTATCACTCTTGCTGCCCATATGCTTCATGTGTAACAAACTCATTTAGAGCTTCTGGACTTTTTGTTAGACTCATTTGATCTGACTTCATATGAAGTCCCACACATAGCTATCTAGATGCATGCTTTGATTTTAATACAGCTGAGCACAGATTTAACAGTATTATGGCTGTAAAGTCTTTGTGGTTCAAAGTAAGAAGGTCTGTATATTTCTGCTACATGTCTAAGAACAAAATGCATGCTCATTTAGCTCTCGCAGTTATTTGCAATATATAAGAGCTTGGGGGAAAATCAGTTCTAGTTCTATTAACAAAATCATTCCAGCATAACAAATTTCAAACATTCAAATGAGACCACATAAGCTACTTTTTATTGCAAAAAAAGATTATATATGCCTAAAGGGACTGTTACTCCATTTTTTGTATACGGTATATCATCTGCACCTTTAATATCAAATAGTGAGATGACAGACTTTCCAAAAAAGCAGCAGTTTCCTTCTCATAAATAGATCTTCCACTTATATCAATCTCCTCCACAAAGCAGCTGGGCCTTCAGCTCAACAATTCTGGTTTTGCCAATTTTTCTCACTTTCAAGATGAGGTAAAGGATTAATTTTACTTTGGTGGGATTTTTTAAATTTATTTTTTAAATCTAGTTTGTTATGATCTACATGCTATGATCTAGTCAAGTGATGGTTTGGCATGGGAAGACTTTGAAAATGCTGTAAGCACCAAAGTGATTTGGAGAAAAACAAGTTGAGTCCTGTGAAGAATGCCATGTATTTCTGAACTCTGTTGATGGCTTCTCCCTTTGAAGGAAATTTTCCTGGTTTGAGAATATTTTGATTCATATTCCTCAAACAACTCTCAGAAGACAGCATATTACTCGAGGCATATGTTCATCATGAGAAACTGGGGGGGGGGAAAATCTACATTTTTCACTACTATTGGTGACTTCAGTACTAACTGTAAGAAATAAATAAATGGAGCTAGTCAAGAAGCATCTGTACAGTTTTTAAATATCTAGTCATTTTACCCACAATTTCAAAGGCATTTAGATTCTTATTTCCTAGAAACCTGACCTTTCTTTCTGAAAATATCAGGCTCAAAGGTAAGAGAAAAACTGTATATTATGCACAGTCTAATGAGACAGAATGGAATGAGTAGAGACTCCCTTGTAGAATGCTAGGACTTCTTAGAACTAGAGTGGAAAACTTCAGCTTGCATCTTGAGTTTGTTTCTCCACTAAATGAGAAAGTGTCTTAGTCCTCTTGGGGATAAGAGCAGAAAAACATTTGGAGGATCAGATGATTCTGAGTCGTGCAGAAGGGCTATCATCTTATTTCAGTATTACTTGAATATCTACAGTTCTCAAACTTGTCTAACCCCAAGCCAAATAACAAAGCAGCAGACTTTTGGATTCTTGCTCTTCAGTTCAAGCACCACAGCCGAATCCTTAGAGGAAACAATCACAGCCATTTCCAAATGATGGCAAAACTAGTTTCCCAGGACTGATTCCTTGTTCTTATGTATTGATTACGAATGATAAATTAAAAAGTTTGAGATGCAATCCTATAACAAGTCAATTACGTCTACTGGATATGACCTTATCAGCTTAGATCCTGACAAGAACAACTTGATTAATGACATGGTTGTCAGATCCCCAGAAGAATGAGAGAGACTTTTGAAAAATCTGCAAATACATTTCAGTTCCAGTTTTGCTCAAGGAATCTTCCTGGAAGTATTTTTAATACAACTGTAAAAGGTTTACATTCTAAAAAGGTTTACAGTCTTAGCAATAATGGAAACACTGCAAGGCTAAAGAAAAGCTACATAAATATTATTCTTAAATCCATGATGATTACCATTGGATTTTAAAAATCTTATATATATGCATATAAAGGCTTTTCTTCTTAGTGAAGCAATGGAAATGTTTCACAGAGACAACCATAAGAGTTGTTGTTTATATGGAAAGTTCCTTGTAAAACAAATGTACTTCCCTTGGCATTCTCACAAATCCAAAACTATAAAAAGTTACTCAGAGGTTTTTGTCAGTGGTAGGTAAGAATGCACATGTAGCTAGAGCAAAATGTTTACTCAGTTGGACCTAGTATCAGGCGAAATGTCTGCATGGCATATAGTCATCAGCCATTAGAAGAATGTTGTAATTAATACTTAAGTTCACATTTATGCATCAGTCTGCAATTTGCTTGGTATCTGAAGCAGAAAAACCAACATCCTGGCCAATGTGCTATATAGATATATGAATAACTCAGGCTGTGCACCACACTGACTACTAAACAACAGATGTTCTCACAGTAGATCACTGATCAAGACTCTATGGGAACTCACAAGTATTATGTTTTCAAGCAAAGTCTACTCTGCAAAATCAGAACTGTGTGTTAGTGATCAAAAGCTTCTAAGTCTTAAACTGACTGTCAAGATGACAGACTATAAATCCAAACCCAGCCTTAAAACCAGTTTCTTGCACCAGTTTCTACTTTCTTTGTAGAAATTAGAGTAGGGACATGTTTTCAAATTTTGTGGAAAAAAGAATTAGTGTGGCTGATTTGAAAAATTACACAGCAAATAAGTCAAAGAGCACTTCTGAAGCACGGAAGTGTTCCTAAATAATCTCCAGGGATATTAGTGTTTCAATGTGTTCAATTAGTGTTCAATGAATAGTTTATCTTAATTGATAACTCCTATATTCCTTTTGCATCAGAGATTTGGTAGCTAAAGCTATTTGCTTTTAAGAATACCTGCACTGCTTCTCTTAAAAATTAACAAACATTAGGTAAGAAAAATAAAATTCAAGATGAAGTATAGTTGCAATATGCATAACATGGAAGTTCAAAAGTTAAAAACAAAAAACAATGCCCCCAAAACCACCAGCTCCTTCAAAAAAGCCTTAAGAATGCCTTGGAAGCCCTGATAACTGAATGGAAGGCATGGGTGCATGAATCCCTAAAAAACTTGAAATTTTTCACTTGAGATTTTGAAAACTTCCCAGTGACACTGAAGTATTGTTACATCCTGTAAGGACAAGACTTCCCTGTATATGCAAAAGTGGCTTGATATTCAGGAAGCGTCACCTCAACACTCCTCTTAAATGTCCACGAAAGAGGAAAAATATGACAAGTGAGATGCAAATCTCAGTTACTTGAAAATAGGTTCCCCTTAACCTTCCCCCCGCCCCATACCTCTGTATATAAGGGCATATAGGCAGATTCTGTATAAAAGGGGATGTAGGCAGATTATCTCTGATTCTATGAACATTTAATTCTGCATATTTAAGATTAACAAGATATTTTGCAATCCAATGATGTGATCATGGCAGGAGACTTGAAAAAATGGCTGATTCATTTTATATTCCACTGCTGGTAAAACTACACTACATTAGCAACTGTCCATGATGGAAGGCAGGAAAAAAACACCCAACAGAGAGTTCTAGAAATATCTGAAGTACTGCCAAAATTAGCTCAACTAGTAAAATAGCAACAAACCAGTGAAGACCAGATATCTCTGTATATATTCTGCCAGAGAGCACTAGAAGGAATGCTTTTTGTGGCTTACTAATGACATTCAACATCCATTTTTGGCCTCTGTGAATGGCTAAGAACTTGATTCCTCATCTGAATCACAATCCTGAAAAATTCTGAGAAAGAAACTATCTATTTGTAACAAGGACTAGAGATGATTTATTAGGATGAATTTAAAACGTTAGCTTTTTGTGTATACTCTTAACACTTGAAAAGCTAGTCAAAGTCATAGCTGTGACAGAGCAGTTGGAATAGACTCACGTGCCTCTGACTGAAAGAATGCAAAAAAAAGCCACAAACTGTGATAAATATACATGCTTATTTTTTTCCCTGCCTTTGATCACCCATTTCTAGTTTTCCTGTTTTGTCCACATGAAGATAAGAGTCCATGTTCCTCTTTCCTGTGGAATAAATATTGTGAAGAACCTATAGACAGAAAACTAAGGAAAAGAGACGACCCACTACTACTAAAATGACACTTAATGGTATTAATTTAAATTCATATGCTGGACTTATTTTTCTCCAAATAATCATCTTCCTTGGAAGTATATAGTTTTGCCAGTTCCTTTATTTTAATACTGGGAAACAAGGTACTTTTCATTATTATTGCTAGTTACAGCATAGGAGTCAATACATAAATTCCTCAACACACTCTAAAATTTTTATTTGAGATTTTTTTACAAAAGCATTTGAATCTCATGAAAAATGTTTGCTTTTATATTTATACCTCTTAAGGAAATTAGACCTCATAGGTGAAAATCTGTCAAACCTTCTTTCTCTAAAATCTTAACCTTTTATTTCTTGATGACTTCTATTAAAAGTACAGAAGGCAAATAAAAAGAAGTATTTTTTTTCCAAACTGATTGTTCTGAATCACAATAGCAGTTTCTATATGTTCTAGCATCTGCTGAGACATAAAAACAATTAAGATGAAATCCCAGGTCTAATTAAGCTAAGGTGCTTGACTTCAACATGGATTGTGACTTCACTCTTGTAATTCTAATTTGGGAACTGCTTGCGCAGTTAAGCACGTGGCACAGAAAGACTGGCACCAAATACATAGGGCATATGCCATCTGTATGCTTACGCTGGAACCGTATCTCTCAAGTAGCCATTTTCTAGAATTTAATTTCCTTCAAATGAAATCTGGAACATAACTTTGTGAGCAAAAAAGAATCAATCTCAGTTTTACTGTGCAAAAACTATAACATCAAGTTTCTAGCTCAATGAGAACTGAACCCTAAACCTATTTTTCTTCCGCAATGACAAAATATTAATTTTGCATGGGAACATAATATTAAGCCACATGTAACTGCTACAGACAACCATCACAAATTTACCTGAACAGGGTTATACGGAAACAGATTCTTCAATTAACCCTTAACAGCCCAAAGCAATGAAATAATGTTTTATGCTTAAAAAAGGAGGAACATTCCTCAGCTTAGGAACTCTAATAGACTTCCTGGAGAATGCATTTTAAAATGTCATTTTTAAAGGGACTTCCTAAATGCATGAGTTGAAGGAACTCTAGAGGATCCCCTCCTTCTCCCCATTTTTTAAAACAGGCTGTAAAGAGTTAGTTAAGGTGCTGATGAGATGAATATGAAGGCAGGGCTGAGTAGGTAGGTGGGACCTACTCACGTTCCGTTATCTTTGTTGTAAAATTGGTGTGCGTGATCTAACAGGACAGGCAGAAACAATTTCCCAGAAAGCAGTAACATTCAGCCATCAGCAGGCAGTTAGTTACAGGACTGAGGAAGAAATGGGATGGTTCATTAAATTCATTACCTCACAGGATGATGACTGCGTGCGATAACTTGGCACAATCTTGAAGGTGATACTCCCTCGCATTTCCCTCTGCAAGAAGAGGAACACTTCTTTAATGACTAGGACATTGAAGATAAAATCCCCAAATCGCTAATGTTTGAAAGGAAACCATCATAGCTAGTTTAGGAGCAGCAGTACTTTTTCCTGAAGTAAATACTTAGAAAAGCTAAAATATTATGGCAAATTTATCACTTCACTTGGAAACAAACTTTTAGATGGTCTCTTAATAATCTAAAAAGCAAACATACATTATCAGTTTGTTCGCCTGTTTTTTAAATGTCTAGAAAATAGAACTGTATTTTCAGGGAAGAAATGCACAGGTGCATAGGCTTCCTCCGTTTCAGCCTTTTCTTTGTAGCTATATTCTTGTGATCTACACTGTCTCTACTACAAAAGTGACATTTTCTTTCCTTTTAAAACAATATTCAGGCTTTCTGAAAGAGTTGCATGTCACTCCACTATGGGTAGAAACAAGATAGCCTCTCATCAGGACAGAAGATGGGACCTGCTAGTTTGCATTTATTATAGTAAAGAATATTCGTAACAGGTAGTAACTGCAGAATAGCTGTGCATCGTGGCAACATATTTGCATAACCATATTTTCCTAAATGTCAGGTAGCATATAAATGCCACCACATGGCTGACAACTGCAGGATTTGATTTGGGCAGAAAGGTAAGCAGACCACTTCAAGTGAGTCCTTGGTGCCTTTTCCCTTTCTCTCTCTGGCTGGCTTACTGTGAGCCAACAAAATGCAATTTGCCTGGACTTACTTAAGCTTGTCCATCTGGTTTTAGACACAACAAAATGAATAGCGATACCATCCAAGATCCCAGGATTAGGGTTGTACACAGAAAAAAAAAAATGTTATGGAATATAAAACTGACCATCAGCAAGGCTCAAGATGGAGTTTTTCTGCAAAGAACCAGAGAGAGTTTGAAGTATTTTTGCTTTCTTTGTAACATCAATAACCATGTACAATCATCTTTGCAACTTGTCACTACTTTAGTGTATGGCATGATAGGACATACTGAATACAGTAATGGAGTTCAGTCAAGTCAGGAAGCCAAAAGTCAGTTGACAGGAGTAGTCTGGTGAGCCTTGACATCTGGATTCAGGATTTATGCAGATGACGACTTATTTTTCACTCTAAATGTTCCCAACATGGACTGAAGAAGGAATTTGGTATAACGGGGCCATTTGCACATGTGAGAATCCTGTCCCAGATCATATGACACAATTTATGTCTTAGGAATTTATTTTTCTGGCTACAAATAGAAGTGCATCCTACTGTTCGATCCCACTTCAGTGTGTGCTTCTCTCTCCCTCTTTTTTTTTAAAATCATTTAACAATAGGTGGTGTGAGAGAGAAGTGAATTTATAATTTATCACACACTGCTTTAGGGCAGGATTGCCATTCAGAGATAACTAGGCAGGCTGGAGGAATGGGCCAGCAGGAACCTCATGAAATTCAACAAGGCCAAATGCAAAGTCCTGCGCCTGGTGAGGAAGAACCATTTGCTGCGATACTGACTGGGCACTCATTGGCTAAGTAGCAGCTCTGCAGAAAAGGACGGGGGGTGGCCTGATGGACAGTGAGCTACATAGGAACCAACAACGCACCATAGCAGCCATGAAGGCTAACAGCGTACTGGGCTGTATCAACAGGACTGCAGCCAGCAGATTGAGGGAAGTGATTTTTCCCCCTTTTTTGGCATACATTAAACCACAACTGAAATACTGTGCCCAGTTTTGGGCCCCCCAGTGCAAGTGTGTTGATAAAGTTCAGCGAGTTCAGCAGAGGGCTACCAAGATGGTCAGAGGTCTGGAGCACATGATGTATGAGGAGAGGCTGAGGGAAACTGGCTTGTTCAGCCTGGAGAGGGGAAGGCTTAGGGAGGACTTCCTAGTAGTCATCCAGTACCTAAGAAGAGGTTACCAAGAAGATGGAGCCAGACTCTTTACTGAGGTGTATGGTGGGAGAATGAGCTACGATAGTTATAAATTGAAATAGGGGAGGTTTCAGCTGGATACAAGCAAAACTTTTTTCCCCTATGATGATAAACAAGTATTGGAACAGGCGGCCCAAAGAGGCACCTGTCCTGTCAAATCTCTGTCCTTGAAGATTTTCAAGACTCAACTAGACAAAGTCCTGAGCAACCTGGGCTGAATTCAATGCTGACCCTGTACTGAGCAGGAGATTGGACTGGAGACCTCCTGAGGTTACTGTTATTGTCTTTGGATTTGCATAGCAATTATACCAATAGGAATGCAAAGTTTCTTTTCTTGCACAGTATACTCAGTGACCACAATTGGTTTAGATTGAAGATATGAAGAATCAGAGCATAATCTTCATAGACTAACTATGAGTAGCAGAAAGTAGGCAGTATTTTTTCTGTCATGTCCATGAGAGACAAGACAAGAAATTACTGCATTGCAACAAAGGAGATGTAGACATTAGAAAAAAATTTCTAAAACGTAAGACAGTTATACACTAAAGTCGATTGCCCAGAGTTTGGGGAACCTCCATCATTCAATTTTTTTTAAGAGCTGGTCAGACATATATTTGTCAGGAATGATTTGGTGACTATGAAATTCTCCCTGGGACTAAAGGGAATAAACAAAATGGTATCCGGAGGGGCCTTCTTGTATAATGTGCAAAAGACTGTATAATGTGCAAAAAAGACACTAGACACTATAATGTGCAAAAAAGACACTAGGAAAAGAAAAGGGAAGAGCCTGTTCCCTGAATGCTATAACAGTAAGATTTTACAGGCCCATGCAGACTGTCAAGAAAAAGGAGAAGCCACACTGCAGTGAAGAGTTTTGTCAAAAGACGACACTTCTATAAAGAACATCAGCAAGCTTTCAGGCACTTACAAGCATTTTTTGTAGTTGCTCTACAGTTTGATTTGCCACACTGATCCCATTTATTTCTCGGATTTCATCCCCTACATGTAGCGTACCTGCAGATTTAACAAAACAGATGATCACCACATACAGTTATGAGAAAACTGTAAGACAATACTAACATTCATACAAAGCCATAATTATGAAACAACACTGAAGTAAGAATTTGAGCTAAATTCAGAAAAGGACAATAGTAGCTATGCATTAGGAATTGGTCTTTCAGAGTGAAGTCAATAAGCCAGCATAAGATGCCCTGGCACCATATATAGTACAGGGAAAAAACAACAGTCCGCTTACCAGGACACTCCAAAAACCTACATGCTGAATAGAAAGCCACCTGCAGCTAGTCAGCTGGAAACGTTCAGAAATATCTATCCGAAATCACCAAACCCAAATATTAGAGACAAGTATTTTATCAAATGATTACTTAATGTAGTTTGGTCTCTGGCCACACACTCAATTTTATCTGTCAGCTGTTTTATTTCTTCATTTCTGTGATTTTGAAATGCATTTTATGTATGTACAGGTAACGCCAAGTTGAATGCAGATGCCTGGTGTGACTCTCTACAACCTCAGACCATGAAGCAAATCTCTGCTTATCTTAGAAGAGTCATAAATTGATCTGCTGAAGCTGAAATGGGAATGGCATGCCCTGAGTTAGAATGACAGGACTTTTAAGACACTACAAGAGATCAACAGGGATGCACCAATGAATTACATATTCTCCAGACTAGGAGCAATCTAGCAGGCTCTTTTTGGACCATAATTTTAGACTTGAGTAGTTCAAGCCCCTCTAATTTTCTAGTAGTTCTTCAAAAAACCTCCACGACTTATTATTAGCCAGAAGATGTTTTTCCTCTATAACGAAATAATGTGACAAGACCATCATTCCACACAGATACAACATTAACTTCATGTACATTACTTTCTGCTGTATGACCTAAATAATTTATGCAAGTATCCTTTTCTGAATGATGTACCTGATACAATCAATTTTACTTGGAAAACAAATAGCTCACAAACTTCCCCCCTCCAAAAGTATATCTATAGAACATCACCTGAAAAAAGCAAGTCAACTAGAATTCTGAAGGTTTTTTTAAATTCTTAAACTTTTTCCTGGATTAAAATAGTCACTTTTCCAAAGAACACCCACACTAGTAAAACATTGAGCCTGACAAACATATGAAATTCAAACTGTGTGTCTGATAAACCCAAGCAGAGCCTGAATGAAGGAGAACAATCCCGAACTGCCTTGCTGCTGTGCCAACCTCACGCAGCAGTACTGCAGAAGAGAGTCCAAAGTTTACAAAAACTTTCAGTACATTCAGGATTAAGTCCTTCAGTCACATTAAGTGCTCTGAGCAATTCTACAGAAGCTAATCTGTTGATAATGATAAAAAAAGAAAGATTCATCACAATTCTTCCACTCTTCAGCAGAAAATTTATTGCAATTAATACTTTACTGAATGTGAATGCAACAATCCTGCATTTGAATTTCAAATTAATCTAGTTCACATCTAGAATATTAATGACCAAATCTCTAGTGAAACATTTGGAGAATTTAGTTTTGGCAGACTTTCTCAGGAAGCCATTCAATACCCAATTCTCAAAAAATATTCTAAAAGAAATGTGGCCCTGTTTTTATTGTATCATGTCAAACCTAAATTGTATTTGAAGTGAGTGTAATTGTTATGAAACAATAACACTGAATTACAAAGAGCACATGCCCTGGAATAGTATCTACTTTTTTTGGCATTATTCAAAACATAAATCTGATGAAGTTAAATAGTAGAATGAGAATCTGACTCTCTAGTAGCTTTGTATCAAATCATTTCAAGAGTGCACTTAAATAAAATCCCCTCTTCTGGAACATTTCCCATTTCTTTTACTCTGACAGAAGTGAACTTTGTTCTGTATGTGACTGGAATGTAGCAGTATTCATAAAAGTGGGGAATAGAGAATGGCCATTTAACATCAGAGGGTCATTTTGTTGTAAGGGGTGGATGGGTTGGTAAAGCACAGGAAGAAATTTCCAAACTGAGGGAAGAGGCTTTTATTATTTGCAGAATTCTTCTTTTCTTTATATATATTCTTGTTGGAAAAGAGTATACTTGACATCTCTAAATATGAATCTTCCCATTTGTTGCTCCCATGACCTGTTACAGATATGCTTAACCATCTAACTTGGGTTCCTTTTCAACTGGTTGTATTGTGTTTATTCAAAACTTTGAATATAAGCTATTCATGATTTATTCATGTAATAATAAAGGATAAATGGATTTCTGGAGTAAATGATTTCCTTCGTTGTCTTTGCACGCCACAGTGAAGACATTTTTAGAAAGTGCGTGCTGCTGCTCTACACAGAATTAGAAGAGCTCCTACCCTATTAGGGAGAAGGAGGAACAAATTTTCAGAGTCTCTATTCAGAAATATGTTTTGTAGCCAAAGGAAAATTCTGTAGCTTGGAGACTATGAGGCTGTGAATACACCATCATACTTTCACCAAGTCGTCACATGGATTTTGTTAGAATTGCATAAACCTTATCCAAGGGTATCAGTGACTTAAAATCACAGTGTAATTCTATTTTGGTGAGATTGACATTAAGTCACTTTGAGAAAGTAGCATACATAATGTACAACTGCTGTTTTTCCTGTTGGGTTAAATGGGCAGACAGTAAGTCCTCTCTCTTCTTTGGGAATTTGATTTTTCAAAAAATGCCACATTGGGACCTCTTCTAAAACAAATCTTAAAGTGAATTCACCTTTTGGCATACATACCCCAAAACCAGTCAGTCATCAGGAAAAAAATCTGTGGGTTATGACAGTGAGACCTGTTAAGAGCTCAGACTATATGCAGCAGATCCCCTGAAAATATATTTACAACATAAGAAGTCTAAACAGATTACATGGATAATAAATGAATGGACACTTGAGCTAAGTTAAAGCACAGATGTGAGAGTGAAAACCAAGACGTACTTAAGCCTAAGATCCAAGATGCAATTCATATACTTACCCTAAAAAAGCAGACAGGTCAATGAACTGACAAATTTTAACAACTAAAACTGATATTTCATATTCATCAAGCTGAATCCTCTAGAACATGAAAGCAGATAGCATCTTTACAATCCTATCTTCCTACTTCAACTTCCTCATCCTTTCAGTAAGGATAATTTTAATCAGCAGGACCAGACTCAGCTGGCATATAAATGATAGGCAGACTTCACAGCAGCTACAGTATTTTGTGATTTGGAATTGCGCAGTTTGCACTTAATAGCACTAAGTGAAATTATACAGTTCCTGTAACGCTCCCAGTACTATTAAGTTATTGTCATTACTGCCTGGCAGTCTACCATACAAAAAGAGGAGAAAGCAGAAATAATAACATTTTTAAAACAAAATAAAAAAAGCCACAGACCCTGTCAAGGGAGTTCAAAAGATATGTTGTGCTTGAGATCACTGTCAGCTTACATTTGTGCTGTTCTGTTCAGTAAAAATATCCTAAATACAGTCATTTTGAATGAAGCAGTGAAGTAACAGGTATCTATAGAGTGCTAACGAAATTAAAAACACTCAAAAAAAAGATGACAAGACTACAGAAAAACTGAAGTATGGTTCATTTCCCACCTAAACCTATGTGCAGAAGAGCTACCTTAACTAGACAAAGTACACAGAATGGAATTTTCAGAAATAAAAGGTGCTGCATAATAAAAAGGAAATAAAACAGAGTTCTAATGGACATAACTGGAACTCTTTAACAGGTTTTGAAAGGTTTTTATTACCCAGTAATGGAACACAGTCACTTGAAACAATACTCTGTAGAGGATCACCATTACCTAAGTATATTTAGAAAAACCCTTCTTCCTGCAAATCTTAGAGGACAATCTCCTTTTAAAAGTCTCTTTTAGAATCCAATTAAATTTCAGTTCAGAGAGTCCTTTAAAGGAATATACAAATCTATATAAATTCTCATCTTTGCTTGTATGAAAAGCAACTTTTATACTTTTTGATTTGGTCAAGGAATCTAAATGAACATATCTTGGAAAGCATCACTACATTTTTCCCGGTTTTGTATTTTGTTTTCCTAATGATCTGCTCCTAACTTCTTTTGAAATAGGGTTATTTCAAAAGGCTACAAGGAACTTTGGTCTAACAAATTATGACAATTTTTGTCTTTATCAAAAGAAAAAGTTCACAAAACGGAAAAACTAAAGTAAACCTTTTAAAGGTGCGATCCAAACTTGCAGCTAACAACCTAACAGGGAAGCTTATATCTGTTTAAAGTAGAACAAAGTCCAGCTATTAGTTATTTCTGACATCTGATCTGTATATACAAAATAGGAAAAGGAGTAGACCGGAGATGAGAAAAGATGCGTGTCTGCAGGGTTTGCTATAGTAGTGAAAACTGAAAATAAAAATTCAAGTTGTAGGCACAAGAAATATTTCTGTTTCCCAAATCATTTTTACAAGCCTCAACACTGAATGTACAAAGATCCCCAGGAATTCTGTGAAAAGACATGGAGAAGCCTGAATTTTTTGCTGAACAAAGCTCTTTCATTTTGCAAGGAAAAGTACTGTAACTATCCTAAAGATTTTTTTTTTTAAAACAGTATTTTATAAGTATGGCTTAAAAAAAACTATTGGCACTTCAATCTCTTGATCAGCTATAATCCTGTTCCCCTAATTAAGGAAACATATGGGCCCTTATCTGAAAACACTGGCAGACCTCTAAAACTGCAAGGTGATAAAGGCAGTAAACAGGACTCCATCCAGATAGAGAGGTCTACTACTACAGAATCGTAGCAATCAAAATGAATAATATGTTTTGCTACATTTTGTACAAAATAATCTAAATAATCCTATTTGAAAATAAAACTACTTACGACAGATGATTACCTTGCCTGTGAATCATTCCTCCATGCATAATTCTTGCCACGATGCAATGGTTCAGCTCATTCATTTTCAAAGTGATTCCCTAGAGACAGAAATTGTTATACTCTTAAGATAAAACATTAAAACATTCAGCACTGTAATTCTTCAGTGGTTAAGAATGGTCACTTTTCCTGAAAGTCTGAAGATAGGGTACAAATTTTAACATAAAAACCTTTACTTAAATATGCCACTTAAATATGGGCAGGGTATATATTTAATTTTACAGATGGATTACCTTGCAGTGAAAACAGATGCCATTTATCAGATGAAGATGCAATAATTTAATACACAAGCATATAAGATTCTGGTTTGTTAAAAATGTAATTTTGCATTGAAGTGCAAACAGTCCAGCACAGTTTTGTTTTTAAGCTTGATCTAGCATAACTACTGCAAGGTCGTTTTTCAACAAAATCAGTTACAGTGGTACAGCCTGTAGTGTGAATACATGCATAGCATTTTAAAATATCTTCCTTCACAGGAGGATATACACAGAAGGATAAGTGTATACACTGGATGCTGAACTATTCCAACTATATGGGCAGCTCTACTTCAAAGTGAAGAAACTTGCTTTGAAATCACCATAACACTGGTCTTTAACAGTAAAGGGTCAAGAAAAATACTAAAGTTCCCTCCATACCATTGGTTCATCTGTGTTCTTCTGGAACTGTACCAGTCGAACTCGTGTTACATTCTCCATATCCATGTCGCCGTTGGCGCTTTCTGGAGAATCTCCGTTTAAGTATGGAGAGGTGGGAGGAGGTGTAACTCTCAGCGCTTCATCACTGTAAACTTCATGTGCCACTACATCATGAGTTTGAAGTAAGGCCTAGAGGAAATCACAGTAACAAAATATGAGACTTTCATAATCTCAGATGTCCCTGCTCATTCTTTGTTAAGTGTTTTTGTATTTCTCCAAAAATTAGAGCAAATCCAAGATACTACTGCCTCACTTTCTATATAGGAACTTTTCTCTTAAAGGAATCTAATATAAACTTCAGCAGACTTCAAATGCATACACACATGCCCAGCCTTTGAAATCTGCACGAGTGAATCTAGCTTTCTAATGCAGATATCCCAGTGAGAATGCTGCTGCTCCCCTTCTCCCTTACCTTCTTAACACCTGCAAGGTTTATTGAAACTAATGGGAACTGTTAAGGTCAGAATTAGGCTATCTCTATTTACATGCCTAGACATAGAAATTAGGAAGCTGATTTTTAGTGCAAACTATTCTATAATGAATATCCTTGTAAAATGAAAATTTATTCAGATCCCGTAGTAGTTCACTATAACAAAGACAGACTGTGGGTCAGTACTGACTGAAAAAATGAAATACTGCTTTTTATTGTTTACTAACATAACCACTTCCATATTCTCCCTGTCCCCTCAAAGCACAGACCCAGCACAATCACACCAAATTCCAAATGCCTGATAAAAATTAGTCTAAAACAATAAATTGCTCAATTACTACTTCATTATTTTTACTCTGTTTCCTGCTGTAATGAAAGGCACAACTGCAACTGATTAAATGTACTTAAATATCTTTGATAAGCACAGCAACTGACTGTGTAAGCATTCTAAGCTAGGGCAAAGACATTAAGCCTATACAACTGTAACACATTATTATGAGATAAAGTTGGACAAAGTGTAAACATTTGCAAAGCAGTATTCAAAGAGTATCAGGCTTTTCTGTAGTACTCATCCCAGGGGATCTTTAAGAACTCTGTGGATCATCTCCATTTCATATTTGCATTGCACTCTTACTAATGAAGATATTATGGCTAGCTTGCTTCTGTCTGAAAACTAAATAGGATTTATACATGAACGTGCTAATACTATACCTCTATTAATTCATCAAGGACCAAACAGAGAAGGGCTTCTCAGTTCAGGATTGAAAAATCAAACCATGTTTTTACAATATATAATGCAGAATATCAGTCACCACAGCAGTTTGGTCAATCTATGTTATAGTTAATGTGTTGATAATTTTCATTTAACAATACACCGAATGCTCGTAACTTCTTAACTTGCAAAACCCAGTCTCGCAAGGCTTGAGACTGACTGCCTAGAATTTGCTTTGGCAGAGAAATCTGACTTTGCAACTGCTCAGTCTTCAATTAAAATGTTTAAGGGGGACTTAAACTGAAATGAGTGATACAAAAACATCCCTACAAAATGTATTTCTGAAGTGGAATTCAAGGCAGTAATGGGATTTTCATGGCTTCTATAAAATCCTAAGTTTGTTCTCATGATAGCACTTCTGAAGTGTACCATATTCTAAAGGATAATTTCATAAATTTATCAAAACTATTTAGTCCTCATCAAAAATACTTTTTATGGAACTGCAGCAAGAGAATTCTGACAGCTGGTTTTAAATTTATGAGGATATCAGTTGGAAATAGAGATACCTATAAAAGATGATTTCAGACTCACTTTTTTTGTTGCTTGATTTAACATATTAAATTTTGATATGCCACAATGAAAATAATTTATACTTAAAAAGTGGTCTTTCTTCATAGGGTAAAATGTTTTTTGCAATTCTGTGTAGTACTTAGGCAAAAAAGATAAATAAGATTAATTTGTCAGATTCCAAAAAAGGAGCTGAGTACCAGTTAGTACCGTTTCTGTTTTCTTTCTTTCTTTTTTTTTCAATCTGTCCTAGAACATGGCTGAGTACCATTGTACCTTGTTTTATTGTCTATTTCAAGCATGTATCCCTGTTAAATGTTGAACCACATCTGCTACAGATTCAGGATTGGTATTATCCTCAGGCAGTGGCATATCAGGGTGTTGCAGAGAACAGAGGAGAAAAACCATATGTCTGCGTTAGCAGTTAGTGCAATGAATTAGGAATGGTCAGCAGGGTAGACAGCTTTGGGTGCTGAGGACCTGATGTTCACACTGTATGCGTTTCAGGCGCTTTTAATTCTGACAGCTTCTGTCCTGTCCTGTGGACTGAATGCCCATTAGCAGCTGGATTACACTGGATAAGCTTCTGGAGCACATCTTCAAGTTTAATTTTATCTGAAGGGAGTCTAGTTTGCATGCTTTGAGACCTGTACGTGATACCAGCCAAAGCATTGTAAAGGGATAATCAGGAGAGTCAATTCATTTGGCACCGCAAACATTAAAACAGATGCACCCAAAGCTACTCTGGTCATCAAAAGAACATACTGGGACATGCAGCTATCCAGATTTCATCTTATACCTGAATATGAGGGTGGTTTCAGCTCACTCTTTCTTGGAAATTAGGTTTATCCTTCAGGCTTTTTACAAGACCGTAATTCAGCTTTCAGGTGAGCAAACTCCACAAAGCCCACAGCATATAATCCTTGGGTTAGGGAGAGTCACAATACATTATTTTAAACTGACAATAATGTATATCAGATTTAAGAAAACAGTGTTTTATTTCTGAAGCTTGTGAACTTTATCCACAGCATAAACAAAAGAAATTCTTCAGCTAATTTCAAAAGATTGTGAACTTCAGTGATTTGAATTAGGTTATTAAGTGGTCACATCCCTGAGCTTAGGATCAATACTGCCCACAAATCAGGTTTGTGAAACAGTAGCTGATAGGTAATACAAATTCACTAGACAGTGTACGCTATTGATTTATTGTGATCTAATGTTAAATAATCATGTATTTCAGAACAAATTCACATATTTTTATCCTAACGAGACCTTGGGAAAAAAAGAATAGAGGATCCCAGTTCTGGCTACGGAGATCCAAAAGGCTTCTTTGCTCTTTTCATATCCCTCCCAGCTAGTCCCAAAAGACCATGAAACTGTGAGCATAATTTGTATTACTCCAAATTGAAGCACTAAACTAGAGGCCTTTGGGCTGGCCCAATGAAGTTTCAGTTGCCTAACTAGTCAAATAATTCTACTTAAGAAACAACTGATTTATGTTTTGTATGGGAGGGAAAAAAAGGGCTACTGCATTGCCATTATAAAGGGTTAGTGAAAATATTAGAGTTCAACCAATAATACATAACTCCTGTTATCAGCATGATTTTCATATTTTTCATGCTGTTTTCTCTTATGATTCCTCTTTGGAACAAAAGGAAGGAAAATAAAATCAAAATAAAACATCTGAAGAACTGTCCTATCTGATGAGCACTGGCCCTTTGAATAAGCATTCCTAAAAACTGTTGCTTAGCCTTGTAACAGCTGCATGCTATGCAATCGCTTGCAAATATATTAGTCCCACAGTAATTGTAGCTATTTTGCCAGTTAGTAGATTAGAAATATTTACGAATAGGTATATTGTATTTGTATGAAGTTTCATCACTTGTAGGTTTTAGGGATAACTTACTGAATTAAAGTTTTTTGTTTTTTTTTAATAATGATGAACATATTTAAAAACAACAAGAGCATTATTTGCTTACCATGAAATGAGGTTGTGTTAAAATACGCTTTAGTTCCTTTGCATCATTGTTCTCTGGGTAACATGAAATTTCTTCCAATACCTGCAAAACAAGCAGGAAAAAAGTCAATAACTTTCTTTTAAAATAAAACTATTAAACAAACAAATGGAAACCCTCATTGGTTGATCAAAATACCTTCTAATGATAATACAAAAAAAGGTTATGACAGAAAAGGGCTTAGGAGAATGTCCCCCCACAGAGTCTAAGAGAATATACATCTCACTTCAATTTTCTTTCTGTGAGATGAAAGAAATTTGAAGGAAACAGTTGCTCTTTTTTCAATCAATGACACTAACAGTAAGTATCATGGAGACAGAAGTGAAGCACTAACCACAGGTGACATATATCAACCCCATCAATTGCTACTTTCACACACAGTCTCAAACTTAATAAACAATCAGTATAAAAGCAAAATTAAAAATACATATAAAATATCCTCTCTGCAAATTAAACTGTTACAAACATGAAATGTAGATGGTCCATCTGCTGCACCACCTCCAAGCTCCAGATTTTATAAAATCTGGGCCATATTTCAGCTTACCATTGGGGGAAGGAGGAGGGAGTAAATGTTTTAACTCATTTGCTTGCAGCATGATATTTTCACCTGTATTTTCAACATGTAACTATTCAGACAATGAAAGCAGAGCATTTTGGAAGCACCTCTCAGGACATACAGCTAGGAAATTTTGCAGAATAGAACTTTGGGGCTTCTATCAGTGTGACTTCAGTTATTACACACTGTTTTACAGTCTTCTTGTTCACTCTTTTATAATAGCACTGTAAACAAGTTTTTCCTATGACATCACCCTGAACAATTGTACTATTTTTACTGATGATATATAATAGAACTATTTATTTATTACTTGTCTTGCATTTGTTAGGTATAAGAATTAAGAAATTCTGTGGTGTATTTATCTTTGGTTGCTATGGCCAAACTTTATTGCATCTCTAGGTTCGCTTTTCTTAGAACTACTATTGATACTCCTGTTTTTTCAATTGAAAAAGCTGATACCTAAAAAAATATATATGTATTTTAGGAAGAAGTCGTACAAACATAAAACTTTTGCTGCAGGGGATTGTTTTGAGCACAAAAGATATTGCATTTGCCCAACAGGAGTACTCCTTTTAATACTGCTGTTATTATGTCAAAGGTTAAATGATGAAACTGAATAATATATATAATCCTTACAGACATAATGGAATTCTGCAAGTTTATGCAACATGTTATGTAACTTAAGTAAGTAAAGTTAGAAGTAATTCCAGAGATTAATTAAGATTAAAAGCCAGAATACCTATCTGTATTTTAAACGATGATGAAAATGTTCCACAATAAGACTTTCAAAGTCAGAAATATATTTTAAAACCATTACCTCTTTGGCTCTCTGTACAGCATCACTTGGAGGATTCCTGATTTGCGGTGAAGATTTTGTGTTAATTTTGTCGTAAAGCTGAAATAACAAGAGAACAAACTGTTGAAATCACATGCTTTGTATAGTTATGATGAGCCCTAACAAAAGTCTGCCTACATTACCATAAGTAAGGTGAACTGGTGAACTGCAAGTCTAACTAAAAACTATTCAGAATTCTACAGATATCTTCAAAGGGAAGTACTCAAATACAGAAAATAAAAATGTAAACAAGCATTCAAAATACACAAGGGAACCTAACAGTAATAGTTTTAATGGAATATATTTAGATGACAAACAGCGAGTGCCAAGAAAAAACCCAGACACATCGATTCAGCACCGAATCACAGCACTGTAAAGGATGAGTTGGTAAGAACTCCAAATTTCCGTTGCTCAACAGAGCTGTCAGGAGCTCTCCTTTGCGAAACTGCCGTCCCCACTGTTTGGGACAGGACTGGCCTCGGGCATTTGAAAAAAAGAATCCCCCACACTATAGGAGTATTGTCTTCTCTTTGTCACATGAAACATCATTCGGTTTTAGAAGAGATCTAAATTACAATAAATACAACCCTATCACACCATCATTTTAACTGTGTTCCTTAACAGTCTAATGAAAACATTGAACATTTCAAATCTATGCTCATATAAGAACTAAAAGGGGAAACAACATCATTTACAGAAACATTGCCCATGCAACAGATGTACCAGCGTCTTGGAGAAAGAAGAGTAGAAAAGTCAAGCTAAACCAGTTTCCTCCACATCCAACAACTTTACTTTCTCCTGTCAAAAACAATTCTGTACTCAATAGTTTAAGAAGCAACAGCCTTTGGCCAGTGTTAAAAGCTCTTGAAATCAAGGCTTTCTGCTAGCTTATAGTTCAAGAAATAATTTAGCTGCACATACAATTATTCGTTTTCACCTTTTCTTAAATAAGCAAACAAAACCCACCAAAACCCCAGCAACCCCAAATTACTAAGTTTCATATTTATATGCCACTTGAGAAACAGCATCAAGCACTGTGTGGGAGAAGCTGTTGGAAATGCATGATACACAACATGAATGTTACTACTGAGTATATTTTTCTAAACAGTCGCACACGCATCCTGTTTAACATTAATGAAATTCCAGAAAAGTTAGGATGAAAATACAATTTATTAGTTATCTCTCACAACTGTTTAAAAGCTAAGTATTTCATTGAAGTGGCTTTGTTATGCTGATCCAAACCAACTGGCAGATTACAAAAACAGATATATATATTTTTGACACTGTCATGGGAGAGGATCCGGTATCTTCTGAGAAAAGGAAGGACACAACAAAGAAAGCAGGAAGGGAAGTGCCTGGAAGGACATTTAGGAAAAAAAACTCAACAGAAAGTTCAAACTAAACAAGGTTGTATTTATTTTTCTGTAGCTTACTGAGCATACTATATAACTTCATACTGAGGTATACATTTAAATTTGATCTCCTAGGACAGCTATTTACTGAGATTTGCTTCCAAGGCACCAACTTGTTAGAGAGAGACTCTGACAATACTTACAAGAAAAACCTTCATATTTTCCTTAAGGCCTAAGGCCTATATATTACCCAAGCCCTGGGATTCCTCCATTATTTCTGGAGGAAGAACACAGCCTGAACTGGGGAAAGTATATTTTGGGGAGCTTTGCCAGCACCAACAGATCTCTTCTAGAGAATCTTCTTTCGTATTCTACCGCCAAAGCCCATTGCAGTGGAAGGACCGGTTCATGTATCTAATAGAAACACTGGTGTAAGCAGTGCATTACATTTTTACCAGGAGTATAACGTGCTTTTCCCTAACATTCTGTCCAACCTTAACTCTAAAAAACAAGAAGCCACCAAAACCCCAAACAAATCTGAAGAGAAACTTGAACCTCTCAAACTTCAAATGAATTTTAAAGTGGTAAGTTCCTAATTAAAATCAGGAACATTTCATGAAGCAATACCGATTCAAGAAAAAAAATATATATACCTTTACTTTTTCTTTCTTTAACTGAGTTACCATCATTTTAACCTCTGCATGCAAGGAAAAAGAAAAGTGTATTTTCTGGCCAAATGGAAGATCATACATATAGAGAGCAAAGAAGGTAAGTAATACATACACAGGAGGAACTATCTTGACGGGGGGAAGAGGGGATCTCAGACAGTCAGAAAGCATAAAGTCACCTGAATATGAGTTTCTAACAGTGCAACACTATGGCCAAAGGCCATAATATAATGGCAACATCAACTAAGAAATAAGAAGATTATATGTTGTTTATGGTGGGACCACAACAAATCACTGTTCTGTCCTAGCATTCAATATACAGGAAGGATGTTAAAAGAAAGCTCAGAGAAGCCTTCCAAAAAGATATCTCCCTCCCCTTGAGTATTATAAAAGGCTTAAAGACAGAAGTTTGATAATATAGGGGTATTTAGTTTAAGTGACAAAACTATGACATAATCCGTTGAAAGGAAATAGTTGGGACAAATTCAGAGTAGAACTAAAGCACAAATGTCAACATTGCCAGTAACTGAGGGTGGGACTGATTTTCTCGCTTTGGAATTTTTAAAGTCAGAAGTAGATATTTTTGCAATGGTATACTCTAATTGAAATTCATGCAATTTCCAGCTTACCATGGGATCAGGCTACATCACTACAATTGCTTCTCCTAGCCACATATTCTATGAACAACAGATCAAGCTTTAAAACTCCAGTGCAAGTCACTTGTTTTGTAATTTGTTGAAAAAAGATATCTATGGAAACTGGTGTTTCAAGAACCATCCTCAAAGAAGCCAGTGACAATACCAATGAACTGCTTTTGTATGTGAAGCTATCAATGGTCAAATAAGCTTTCCACATCTGAAAGCCAAAATGACATGGAAAAAAATGTAGTCCATCAATTTCTGTAAAAGCTAAAACAAACAAAACATGGATGATCAGCTAGTCATTGCTATCTCTGTTCTGAATTACTTTTAAATCAGGAGCTGACTGAAGCTTTTTTTTTTTTTTTTTTTTAATAGGCCACAATGCTTAGGTTTTAACTGTGGTTCTTTCAAATGGCGACACACGCTGTCTTGGCCTAAAACTGTATTCAATCCATTTTTAAAAACAAATCAAATGTAGTCAACACTGAAATTTGGTGTTAGCAACAGAAAAGTTTCCTAGTAGAGACAATTATCAGTATTGTTACCAAACCATCTCAACATCTATTTTAAAATCTCATCTGGAAACAATCTTCTCTTCTTTAGGCCACAGAATTTCTCTCTGGTATAATGCATTACCAGAATAAATTACTTTGGTGTGGGTGGCACAAAATACAATACATGAGACAAATGCAATTGAAGACAGTATACATTATTATTGTAGTATTGAAGTATTGAAGTATTATTATGCATTGAAGACAGTAAAATGACAAGACTATTTTCAAATCTATAAATGCATATACAAGAATACTCCACGGACCACTCATCTTGTCCACGTTCACATGTCCTTATATATTTCTAATGCATCCTTAAGAGATACTAAAATAATGATATATACAAGATAGTATCAGAAGTAATATCTTCACATTAACTGTTAATATAGTCACAGCAAAAATAAGAAAATACAAGATACGATATGTATCTTTAGAAAGATGTGAAGTCCAAAAACCATGAAAGGATGTTATTTTGTTTAGCAATTAACCTATTACAGAATGGTATTCACTTTATTTCTTCTGATGGTCTTACAGTCATTTGTTGGGACAAAATCTGTTCTACATACACAAAGGTTGGACAGCTGGGTGTTGTCAAGTTTGAGAAATAAATCATACTCAACTTCAAACAAAGGGGAAGAGAGCTCATACGTTTATAGACAGTCAAGCTGTTTGGCTTCCTCTATGGTCAGAGAAAAGAGATAAACCTCTCCAGAGGGTAATTCAAAACATTTAAATTCCTCCTGCTTTGAACAGCCCCTCTATAAAAGCCTCTCTCTTTCTATTCCTCGATTGGAGGTGGCTAAATGAAATACATGATTTTGTATGTTATGAATTCCACCAATGTCCTTACAGTTCATGTGACAGATTTTAGTAAAGAAAAACCAGTTACAGTTCCTTCTTACTACTGAAATCATTGCTGGAATCAAAAGAACAGTAAAAGTCAATTTTTTTTCCCCCCTTCCCCTCTATCTAATCTATCTACTGCTATCTATTCCCTACCTAGTCTATCCTACTACTATTACCTTACATTGGCTAACACAGGATGATAATGATAACTTCAGTAGCCAGGACTATGGTGCAATGTAAATACACTTGAACTTTGTATTTGATGCACCCAAGAATTCCAGCAAATCTTTCCATTTTATTACTGTAGCTTTTAATTAATGCAATTTTTAAGTAAACCCAGAAACACAGACTGCATTAGTACTTCTTAGTACTTGCTTTATGTGTTTAATTTTGTTAATATACTGTTTCAACAATACTTTCACACAATTTTGGGGAACATTAAAAAAAGGTCTGCTTCTGAAGTGCTTTGCATTTGGTACGTATTCATATAACCAGAAGGAAGAATCAAGAATATTATTTTGTATTTTTCATTCCTAACTTTAACAATCAGTGTGTTAAGTCTGGACGGAATTTTTTAGCAGTATGTAATTAAGTCTATTTGAAAAAACACATTGACTCCATCCATAATTAGTCTTTACTGGTTACAGATGATGGTAAGAAGCTTTCAGATAGAACAAACCAGGAGCTGGCAAGAGAGAGAAAAGCTTATACTATGCATTAACACAAGAAGAACTGGTGAAGCACTCCTACCTACTTTACAATCTTCTACAAAAGACTGTTTTGCAATATTCTTCAAATAGTTTTGCACTTAAACTATGGTTACAGCAGAAGCAGACACTTTTAAGCTCATGTATATGCATTTGGAATTTACAGCCTAATACTCCATCCCTGAGAGCATTTGAATTAATAGTGTTGTTTCATGTATACACATCAACAGGAACTTTTGTTTCCTTGAACATAAGGAGAAAAAAAAAATCCAAAACATCTTTATACGGACATTTTGCAAAACGTGCACGAAAACTTTGAATGTAACTTGTTTGCACACAACGTAGATTAAAGTAAACATTATTGCCAATTACATCCAGGTTTTATATGCTCCTGTAGTACAGAACACATTACTATGTGCAGCTAGCTAAAAGGCTTTATTCACATAAAAAGGTATTTTTCCAATGTGTTGTCTTTCAGTAGTCCTGCAAATCTAGGTCCTTCAGGAGACATACCAAAGGTGGTTACTTACAGCAGGGCAAAATCCGCATGTGCCCAGCTGAGGGGCTTTCTTTTGCTGGAGCACTTTGTTTGGAAGTAATAGCAACTAATCCCTGTCCCTTCCCCAACAGCCCAACCTCCAACAGTTTCACTCAGCAAAAAGCATAAATATAACAATTAAAAATTTATAATGATTAAAAAATTGTAAAACCTAACCTACATATATCATGAACAATTTGGGACATTAACTTATTTTTGAAAGTATAACATAAAGTGATTGTTTGTATTTAAGATTTATGGGATATGGCATTCTTAAAATTTTAAGTCATTTAAACAATTTTTGCTGAGCAGTCCATTTCTCTTTTATTGCACAGTTCTGAAACTTTAAAAAAGAGGTGTCTTTATTTCAATTTTAAATTTAACATAATCTTTACTTGGTCTATATTATTTCCCATCAGTTCTGACCTAGATAATTTCCACTTCTCCACCAACTGCCAAACTTTTTTTGTAATAGAATTTATCTTTCCCCAATGGACTTTTAACTACATACTAGAGACTGGCATCATATTTTTGTTCTAGATGTATATAGTGTCTAGTATATAGACACCATGATCCATAACTGCAATCCTCAGCCCTAGTAAGAATGAAATAAAAGACTGTATTAAGATTGTATTAACATTATATTGAAAAGGCCTTATTAAAATTATATATACATATATATATATAAATGACTGGACACACATAAACACACACTGCTGAATATAAACAATTTACTTATTTCACATTGTTCTATATTAAAAAAAGCATACAGCATAAAGCATCTTGAATCTACAAAGCCTCCTTTTCTTTTAGGGACTAGAGCCCAGGTTAACAGAACATCCATGCACATACTACGAATCCTGAAAATCACAACTGAGACTATCATACAATTCTTAGAAATACAACCCCAAATCCCCAAATTCTGTACATAAAATGTAGTTTCTGTTTAAAGCTCTTGATAAACTTTACTTTAGTGAAACTCTAATTGCTTTCTGAAGCCATTTATACTTTTGCTTTCCAACTCTAGCTGATCATCTCACTTCCTTCACTCCATTTCTTCTCATTTTTCTGATATCAAAAATTATAGAAAATGAAAAAACCTGAAAGTTTAGCATAAGTTCTCAATCTGCTATAGCAATGTAAATGATAAAAAAAGAAACAAAATGAACTCAATCAAGTTGTACTTTTCTGCTTCACTATTTTCTGACTTGTTAAATGCTAAGAATGCATTTCTTTTATAAAACATTATGAAACAAAGAGTGAACAATGTAATTGTTGTAAAATGCCACAGCAGTTGCAACCTTTGAGATTGCCAGGCTTCTGAATACTTTGCATCTCAGTCTCACTCCTTCCTCAGCACCAGTTTTCTTCATTTGCTACACAGAAAATTAAGAGTTTCACTTTAAAAGCTTAACAATTGCACCCGATACATTAACAAAGCTTAATACACCAAGCAAACATAAACTAACATTAGAGCGAATTAACAGAATAGTACTGCTCCTTAAAAAGTCAAGTGTTATTTTAAATTGTGTAGGCTACAACACAAGTGTTGTGAAGAGCATACCCGCGAGTCAAGCAGTCTCACTCAGCTGAGCAGCTTTCTCCGTAGGAGTCGAGACTTTTTGCCTTCTGCCTGTATAAAGGGAACGCGTTTCTTCTGATATTTAAAAGCAGACTACGCAAAAGCCTAATCCACAATCAGGCAGGCAAGACAAAACAAACTTTTCTCCTCTGACTAGTTTTTCAGATGTGCACAAATTCCTTCTTAACTGTTTCCTGTAACAGGAGTCAGCATACTGTCTGACACAATCCCCCTTTCATGTCACAGTCAAAAATTTAGATCCTTCACAAGCAGCACAAATTTAGCCTCACTGTCTGGTCTAATCTTGAATGCAATCAAAGTTAGATTACACAGTAAAATCAGTAACTGTTTTATCTCTCCAGAATCTGGGAGTTTCTGTGATGCAAAGGAGAAACTTTTTTATACTCAAAACGAGAACTACTGAACTGCTAGAGCAGAAATAAACATGATCTATCAACACAACTACACATCAGGGAGGATTTAGTTATAGTTCAAACAGACATATACAGGGCTGCCAACCTCAAATATTAAATCCCCAAATTGAAATATCTAGAAATAATTATTAAAAATTTATGTCCTTATATATTTGACTTTGACTTTCTGAACAATACAATAATTTGCAACTCTGTGATGTTTGTTAATCTTTGTTAACTTTCACAAACCCTTAGAGTGACACTCCACTGACCACAAAAGCTTCACGAGCCAAAAGCTGAAAGAAACCTGTGACATACTGAATGAAGCAATATTCACCAGCAATAAAATCAAGGAAGCTCTAAAATTTAAGAGCCAACTAGATAATTGATAAATCCCCTCGTTCTTTCCTCTCCCACTTCAGTTTCACTGTCTCTTTTTCCATGCAAAACGTTCTAAACTTTGATGCCTGCTTGTTTCCCTGGGGTTCTACACCCTCATGGAAATGCTTCTCTGAAGGTAACAAATCCTACTGGCAAACACACTAGATAATGAAGGTCATGGTCAGCTGGGGCTTTATCTTTACCTTGTGTTTAAAGGCAGTTTGTTCTTTTAAACCCTCTGCTTCTCACCGTTACAGACTATGCTTGAAGTTGACTATTAGCTTTTAGCATCAGAGAGCTACCATTCATTTTCCAGCACAAATCTACAGCGCATATTACTGTCTCAGCCTGTATGGAAGTCCAAACCATATTTAAGACTCTACATGTTACAGCCCTCCACAGCTTTGAACCTTTTTCTCTGCGATACCGTTGTCATAGTATAGGAGTATGATCAACCTTTATATTCAAGTTCTTCATATAGTGAAATGCTGTGCTATTTAACTGCTCCAGTATAAGGTTTGAAGAAGTAGTTTATTAAATAAAACAGGTTTCTCAGCATGTACTCACAGCACAAGGTAGTTTGAAGCACTACACAAATTCCATCTGGACAGACAAATGTTTGCTTCTGCATATGTCATAGCACAGAACTGAGACTGTCATTGCAGCTTGTTGCTTCAGGCACTCACACTTTTGATAACCCTGACAGAGGTTACGCTAATTAGAAATACTCAACTTCTTTCTACATTCATGCAACACAAATTATCTTTAATGTAAGAAAAATTCTTCTAGTAGCAAACAGAATCCTGCAATTTCACTTTATTCATGGTCGTTTATGTAATGGAACTGAAATGCACATATTCTCTTACTTTTTTAACAGGAACTTCTATCTGCAAAATGTAGGCCAACTGCAATTTGTTTATAAAAGTCACTTGTATTGTCACATATTCTTAATTTGTTACTTTTAGAACAGAACTACACCTGTTGCTACATGTCTTGGAAGTTAACATTAAAACAGATTTTGCTTATTCCTTTTCTAAAACAACTGCTAAAAAAGAATGCTGCCATGTAAACTCAATAAACTCTATGGAATTTCAACATCTACTCTAAATGGCTTCCCTTTTATGAGACCATCCCATATTTGGGCTTTTTTGCTTGTTTTATTTTAAATCAATAACTTAACCGTTTAGGTGAGGGAGGAGGGAGAAGAACTCAAGCAAACCGAGCAAAACATTTTTCTTCCGCATTTAGTTTCATTCCCACTGCACACAGCTGGCAAACATTGTCTTCTATGGAGAATAAGAGTGACAAATTTTGCTTAGTTAGATACACAAAAAATGAAATTCTGACCATGCAAACTTGACATAACACTGAGGCTAAATGCCAATTGGAAATTGTTTAATAGATGTTAGCAGGTTGTTAATAACTACATTTCTGAAGTGTGCAGAGGATACGACATGCTTATTAGTGGATAATGCCTTACCATTTGGAGAAGGAGGAAATACATTAACCCATCTACTTAAAGAACTGCTAGAACAGAATCCCCGACCCTTCAGTGAGCCAGACATGACAACAACCACTGCCTGCCAGATGTGGTCCTACTGAGTTGCCAGAAGAGCATCTTAGTAAAATCCAGACAAGAAGGCTCTTTTCTACTGAGGATGATTATAGCTTAAAAGACAGATGATGACAGGTATGGTAACAGTCTTATTAAGGCAGAATTCTGAAATTATCATAGGCTTCCTTTCAAAGGGAAAACACATCCTCTAACTCCTAAAAGGTGCAGAGCAAAAGGAATGTATATGCATTGCCCTGTATAACCTGTCCAAGGGTTAAAAAGGAACACAGAAAGAAACCCTCCTCATTGCGTTCACAGGGTCTGTCTATTGGTAGCAATTTGATTACAGGAGCAGGTGGAAGGAAAGCATATGGCCCTTTGCCAGTGGGCAAAGATGCCAAGTGGCATTACATTACCCCCCAGTATTTTATCATCTAAATCTTGTATTGACATCAAATTATTTATTAACAACACGTGCATGTCTAACTCCCTCAAATTTCTTGCTATGTAGTGTAAGATCCATGTCAAGGTTGAAGAGGAAGCTTGCTTATGCAATTTTTTACTTCCATACTTTATGGAGTTACAAGATTTTAAGTACTCAGTAACTCTTTTTCTAATAAAGTCTAAAGTAATCTGTCACAGAAACACTAGAGCATACAGTTAGTTTAGCTGAACAAATTTGGTTGAATGAACAATGGAGTGGATGCCACTGCCAAGAGATCTAAAAATTATTACAGCTGAATTTAAAGCAATCCAATCAGATATTTCAAATTTCGATTCCCCCCCTTGACTTTTTTTCTCACGAGCCTTTTCCCCTTCTTTTCCTGACAGCCTCTTCTTCACCCAATCTGTCAGTCTCTCCATTTTTTTGCTACTGCCTTTTTTATTACTTTTATCAGTATTTTTTTTTAAATCTTTCCCCCATTTTGTGTTCTTTACCTACCAACCCAGTGATCAATTCAGACAAAAGCAGCTTTTGTTTCCACTTATTCAGACCACAGAAGATGACCATGAATAATGACATAGTTCAGTGCAGCAATCCTACAACAATTTGTAAATATAACTGGACAAATCAGTCAAAATAAAATAGCGGTCCAAATGCTTTTTCTCAGTCCTAACTTCTGTTTAGCTCTGGAAAAGTCTCACTACTCTTTCCGCAGAGCAGTTCCAAAACTAGTATTAAGAGTGACAAAAAAAATCAGATAACAATTTAAGTCAGTCACCCTTCAGCACCTGGATGCGTCCAACTACTAAAATCAAAGAGAAAGATCACCCTCACCATAGTAAGCTATTCAATCATGCTATACTGCACAGTATGTGATTTTTTTTTTTCCTTTTGACAATTTACATAAAACCTTACAGGCACAAAGTTTAATCTTACTTTAGCATAATTTATTTTACTATTTACACTGTAAATTCAGCAGGAACACACCACTTTATCCATTTTGACAGTACTTAAAATGGGAAGGGCGAGAGAGGAGCTAACTGCGATTGTTGCTTTCAGACTCAATCACACTACAGATTTGAGACAAACAGGGAATAGAACTAGGATGTCTCCAGGTGACAAGGCACAGACAAATAGGTATAACACTTCCTAAAAGAGCATCTTTCTGAAACACTTCAAAAAACTGGACTAAAGAAGCTGCAACATGGAGCTGTGTGCTAAGACTAGCTCCCAGGAAATCCAAGGGAACTCAAAAGTTAAGGTATGGAGCATTGAAAAAGTTTTTCCATTTTGCTGTGTACCTAAATGTTGTGATATCCACAGCATCGAAACTTGTTTTGATCAAAACAAAAAACAGAAAATGTATCTAGCTTTAAATCCTGTCAAGAGATAACAATCCTGGAGCAGAACTGCAGCAGGCACAAACTGTAGGGAAACTGCACAAAATTCAACCTGAAACCAAAACTATACAAACCAAGACAGCTCCATACACTAAGCCCACTATGCTTGTGTATGTGGGTGTATCCATTTTTACATTGTCATGCTTATACTGCTAGCATTCTGGGCAAGTAGCAATTTTAGCCTGTGCAATGATAAAGGAAATATTTCTACTTATGCACATTACACGGCACATTGCTTTTTACAGTCTTCATAGAACACCAAATTTTTTCAATTTGTTCACCTTTGACCTATTTTTTAAGATGATATATAGATATCTGATAGCTGATAATAGCAGCTTCAAAGACACACTCATGCTTACGCTGGCTCAGACCACATGATCAGGTGCCAAGATGTCCAGTAATATCTGACTTGTATGTTCTATTTCTGTGCAAGGTACTAACATTTTATACTCAGCAAAGATTAGCTATTAACAAATTTTAGCTCTACAGGAGGACTTATTCCTTCTCAGCAGAAGCCACTATGTGCTGTGTGCTTATTATTTAAATTCAAAGATTTCACACTTGAGACATAAAGAGCTGAGAAAAGGACTAACATTATCTGACTAGTCTCTCAGCACATTTCACTGTATGTTTTATTATGAAGATTAACTTACAGATACAATAAATTAGGACTCTAACCTAGTAATTAGTCTCAGATTTTAAGAAAAATTTAACTTAATGCTTATATAAAAATAATTTACATTATGTGATTCTATTGACTGTGAAAGCAGCAATTCTCAACACCCGACAGCAGAAGTTAAAAGATATACCAGACAGCACACGCACATAGCTTGCCAAAGAGGAATAGGGTGCAATTTAGCAAAATTCTACCTCATCCATGATATATATGGGCAAACATATGTTCTTTCAGATTGGAAAGTGTGGTAAGCAAAGCCTGGATTGAATAATCTTAACTAAATACATGTAACACTTTAAATGATAGTGCCAAAACAAAAAACATTTAGATTTGAGCAGACTAAGACATTTTCTTGTCTCCTCCAAGGAGGTGGAAACTCTTTAATTCCTGCTGCCCTGAGCTCACTGCAGACATTCAGAGCACCCTTCATCCCCCTACTCTACACCACCAGATATCTTCTGTATGCCATCTAATCTCTTTCTGTTTCAGGGACTCCTTGCCACCAGTCCCTCCAGCCATTTTTTATTATTATTTTTGTCTCAACTCCACTCCTATTCCATATCCCAGAGGTTTCTTTGTTTTCATTGTCAGTGTTTTAACTTCTGTTGGAAAGATGAAAGAACTGAAATTAGGATGCAGCAAGGTTACTGCTATGCACACAACAGTACCAACAGAGCTGGCATAGCAGTCTGAAAAATCAACACAACAATGAAATTTTATGGTCCACATAAAAAGAAAAAACCCTCACCCTCATTCTGGGATGCACCAGGAGTAGTGTTTTGAAAGACATGGGTGATAATTATGTAGTTTTCGATAGTATTAAACGATGCTCCTCCTACATTATTGTTTGGTTTTGAGCATTATCCTTTAAGATAAATATCAATAAACTTGAGAGATCCAAGTGGAGAGCAATAAGTACAGAGGAATTTAGAAAACATGATTATAAGGATTATCTGAAGGAACCGGATTTCTCTCATGTAACAAAAGAAACTGAAGGGGCAAAAAAAATCAAAATGTTGACAGTTTTCCTTTGCAAAAGTGTCAATGATCAGTTGCTCTTCATGTTTGCTGATAACAAAACAAGAAGAAATTTGCTTAACATGCAGCAAAAATGCTGGAGGTGCTGGAGAAAATTTTATAATTAAAAAGTCAATGAAACATTGGAATGGGCTACAGTGAGAAGGGAATTTCCTTTACTGTAATTTTTAATAACATAGTAGCAAAATATTAATGGCGGCCCCTTCCGTTCTGTTTCTGTGAGTTCATGTGTTACCTGTTTTCTTGAAAAAAGCATTGGAACCTGACAGCCAAAAAATGAGAGTATAAACACTAAATCATCTTCTGTTTTAAGTTTTTCTTTGTTTTTGACACTTGTATCAGATTTAACTCAGGTACTTTAACATATTTGCAAACTCAAGGCCACAAACAATTCCAATATTTCAGGAAAGCTATAGAGTCACTTAATTATGTAGCTGAATCAGAAATCTGAATTAAAGCTGATCTTAGGAACAAAAAACAAGGCACACCACCTTCTTAAGATGACACCCAGAAGTTAATCAGATAAGAGTAAACATAAGTCAAAAAGTCCCCCAATCCCTCAATACAGGGAAGGGTATAAAAGGGCTTAGTTTACACGGAACATGCCCTGAGATACCTGCAGACGAAGCCTTGTTGTCCCCCTCCTGCCCACCCCCCCAAACATGACCTGCTGCATTAACTACAAACTCAGGCTAAACCTAAACAGGCTTCAACCCCTATTCTGTCAGGTGAATTAAACTTTTCAGGGTCAGATCACCATCTTGAACAAAAGGATGCCAATGACCACCGGCCTCATTCCAGACAGAGAAGACAAATAAAACTGGATAAAGCCACAGTGATTACAGAGGGCCTGAAAAGGACACAGCTTCTCACCTGTTACGTGACAAGGACGCATCTTGCGCCAGGAGGTACTAACGTGGGAGTTACAGCTATTTTTTGTTTCTCCCTACTCTGGTAAACTTTACCTAATGATATATTGAAAATGAAAATACACTGCAATGAGCTCTGCAGTACCCAGAACAGTCAACTTGTACCAGCCAACTACTTGAGTAATTGGAAGTAGGATGCAACGAAGCCTGACTGACTTCAAAGACAAGAGTGTATTCTACTAGGATGTTACTACGCTGCCTTTGGGTATTTTAATGTAAACTACGTGTAGACTGAAATTCCATTCTGAAGGAAACTCCCAGCACCAACAAACCCAAAATGTTGTTTAATATTTGTGAACTGTATCTCAGGCACTGCAGCATTTCTTTACTTTTGTCAAATATCAGAGTACGCAAGTCCCAAGCTCCTGCAGAAATAAGATCATCCAAGAATCTCAAGTCTTATAAATATAAATAAATATAAAATAAATATAAATAAAACCAGGTAGCTCTCATGATTATTAAAAAAAAAAGTATTGAAGTTAACTTGAATTACATTCAACAGTAAAAAATTTAAAGGAAATGTATGAATTCAAATATGAAGATGATTCTGTATACCTCAAAATAGTATCAGTGAAATTAATTAAAAGTTCTACAAGTGCCAGGAAGACAATTTTATGGTTCTTTGCCAGACCAGGACCCAATACTGCAAAATACACTGAAATAAAAGAAATTCTTAGTTTCTGTATGCTAAAAATGTCTGTGCTTTTATAATAAGATATGTTGGCACAAAGACACACACACTCACAATGATACACTATTGACACAGGGAAGATGACATTAGGCCAAGTGGAACAGGCTAAATAGTGCTATTGTCATTTAAAATACGTATTTTATTAAGTTGAATTTCACTTGATTTACCACATCAGTACTATGCTTGTAAATATTCAGAATGACAAAACATTAGTTAGGGGGAAAAAAAAAAGATTAAAGGCAACAAAACAACTATTACAGAGTCATGTGACTTGACCCAAAATTTTGCATTCTTGACAGGTGGTAGATATGTATATTTCTCAAAGATGAATCTTAATCAACATAAATATTACTGTTAGCTCTTATTTTTATTACTCATGTTTAACAGACCCTGTCATAAACCAGTATTACAGCAGAGATTATAAAAATGCGGAACAAAAAATGGTTCCTGCTCTGAAGTCTAAATATAAGCAAAATCTACATAAATTTTTAAGACAGAGAAACAGGGAGAACAAGAAAACAATGAGATGATGCTGACTAGCACAGTGGTCTAAATATCCTAGGAGAACAGGAAGTAAAATTCAAAGATATGAGCGAAGTTGAAAATGGAAGGTATTTTAGAGACTGGTTATGAAACAACACAGAAGACATTCCAAAATAGTCTCTGCTTTTTAGTTTTCTTTCAGATACAGCCTTTTTCAGAGAAGTTACCTTTTAGAGAAAAAGCATACAGTGGTGACGATGACGATCCAGTCCACCTGCTGAAGGAAATCTTCGAGCAGTTCTCTCTAAGGTTTGGTCAGCGCTCCCCCTACACTACTTGCGAAAGGAGCTTCCATTGCAGAGCGAGAGCGAGTCCCTCCCACGCCCTGGGGCTGAGCATGCTGCCTCTGCTGGACTGGGATAAAAGCCAGATTCGGCTCCCCAAATAGCAAGGTGCTTTCTTGCCAACAGAGTTCCTTTTTTCTTTATTTTTTTAAACAAATATTTTCGCTTACTTTTGTCTTACAAACGTATCTATTAAAGGATAATTAAAAATAGGAAAACAAGGTGATTTAAAAATGAGAAAGGTTTATTTTGCGTAAACATAACACTTTCTGGGGGAGGTTAGCAAGACATCTAGTACACGTACGCTTTCTCATTACTATTTGCAAAAGAAATACGTTTATGCTTCACTAAAACACGCTCCATTTATTAGTTTTAGCATAATCAGTATTCAAGAGAGTAAGGACAAGTGTTGATCCAACAAACTTGAACCACACTGTGTTCTTTATGGAAAAAAAACAACCATTCCTATTCAGATCAAAACATAGAAAAATAAGACAATTAATGAAAATGTTAAAGCTTTTTATAGACAGTTGTTTTTGTTGTTCTTTTCTGTGTCATATGACAGATTAAAACATTTTCAAATATAGAATTACGGTATGAATCATGGCTGGACACTGTTGAATAACTGATGCTTTTGTAAAAGACATTCAGATTTATCCTGCCAACATCTAACATTGACAGAGTAAACAGAACAAAACAAAACAAAATCAGTAAAAAGTTTTAGCCAACCATGTCTAAGAGACTAAATCGAGGTTCCAACAACATTCTTCTTAGCAAAGGAGAAAATGTGTTTCCTTAAATGTCTGGATTTCAGGACCAAATTCATTTGGATGACTGAGTTTAAAATAAATATTAAGGGAACTCCAAAGTGTGTATGTATGCATATGTGTATGTATGTGTATTCCTTCGAAACATTACCATTAGCCGCAAAGGATAACAGACACAGGAGCAATATTCTCTTCAAAAATCAGTATGCCTCGAATATGTGCACTATGGATATAAATTAATCTCTGAAAGGAAGAAGTGACTACACATATGATAGATATATCTATTCAAAAATTATTTAATCTCATTTTAATCTCACTTACCTTAAAGATTCCAGCTATGAAAATAACGTAACAAACTTCTTAAACTAACAGCCAAAACATATCTGCCTAGAGAGCTATCTGACTCAGGACAGACAGACACAGACAAAGCTAGCAGCGTAGAAAGGCCCCCGTCACACAAAAGCCGATATTGTTCTCCTGCTGAGTGAAAATTTCCCTTGTAAATTGAACGACATCTGCATTCAGAATCACTCACAGAAACCGTCCCCAAAGAGGTGACCAAACTACTTGACTCAACAAGAGAAAGATTTCTGTTGTTTCCTTCAGCGTAGGCAGCTGTGTAGTATAGCAGCTTCTGTTTTTACTTTTTAGCAAACCTGGCTTCCTTTGATGCATTGATAGAGATGAAACACAACTGTTAAGATCTTCCCCATTAAGCGCAGCCTTGAAGCCCAGTATACTTTTCAAAACAAATAATCATTAAAGTAAAATCTTTTGTCATGATACAGAAAATAACCAAACACCAATGCCTCCAAAACCAGTAATCTCATTTATTTCTTACTTCTGTATCAGTTCTGCTGACAGAAGACAGCAATGCCTCCCAGGATCTCTTTCTTGAAAGTCAATAAAAAAATCTTAATCAAAGCATTTGATAAGGTTTCTAACAATTTATTAGTGGTAATAATAAAGTTTTTCACAACATAAATCTGTTTTTCCAGGAAACTACTTATATCCTATACTTAACTTTATTACATTCTTTATGATCTAAATTGGATACCAGAATGAAACACTCTGTAAAGTTTTATACAGAAACAAAATCAGGAATATCTGAGTCACATGCAGGAACATCCTGCAGGATTCACCCAAATTTTGATCATCATGTTTCTGAAAGAAGTGAGAAAGAATACTTGGCAAAAATGTCCATTGTCCAACCCAAAAGCTACTCTTTTCCTTTACAAGAAATATCAATTATTAAACAATAATAACATATTTCTTTTAGGTATTGACTATTTCTAAATGTTTTTAGAAGGCCCTTTTCTTTACTCTCCCTGGTAAACAAAATTGAATTTTTAATAATGAATCATTTAACTTCTGTAAAGCAAAAACCACTCAACACAAAAAAAAGGGATTCTGTAAAATTATTAAAAATCATACAGTGAAACTGTGCAATAAGCTCTCATGGGGATATGCTGGTATATTGCAGGTTTGGATCCAGAGTGAATATAAATTACTTCGTAAGCTGTTGACGTCTTTTTTGCTGCGTAAAAAATTAATCCATAATTCTTATTACGAACAAATAGTGGTGAACTAAAAAAAATTTACTCAAGAGTAAAAAATAAACAAGTGATTATTAACCAAATCATTCCTTGTCAACATAATCTTTGTACTCACAGAAAATTAAAAATTTGAAATGGAGGCCAGACAATCAATGTTGCCCAGAGCACACTTCTTGCTTACTATTATTGCTTTGGGGCCAGCAAGTTAGGGACCACTCTCATAGGAAAAGGTGCTATCACAAAACTATGCTGGAATTTCCAGAAAAAACTTACAAATATGGTATGCTTGTTTTTCTGAATCTAGCATCTTAATTTACAAAGGACAAACATCCATGGGTTTTCAAATATTTAAGTAATCAACAAAAGAGTTGATTTTCCACTCTCCATATTAATGTTTCTCTTTATGTCATATCATACTAGTGCACCGGATTTCTCTTTATACCTCAACTATACAAAAACAAGCTATACTTTTAACTTAGAACAATGATTGTAGTAAAAATAATGTAAAAAACATAAATATCAAGGAAAACATAAGACTAGATGCTGATCACCTATGAGTAATAAATATACTACTTGAAGAAACAGATAAAATTAACACAGGCGCTACCATTACTGTAAAAATATTTCAGCTGTAAGGACTGTGCTATTAAATCCTAACAAACATCAGCATTTCATGAAATGTTCTTTTGAACAGCTTTGGCACCTGAGGAAGGTGGAAGAGAGTCTTACAATAGCTATCTAAATAGACATATGGAAATGAATCAGTTAAAAACAATCAACGGAATGATAGGAATCCTGCGTTCTATAGCCTTCAGAGATGACACCTCATAACGCCTAAGTTAATAAATTACTGAGAAAGAATCAATCTTCTAGTTTGTGATCTATATTATCTGGAAAAACACCCCCACAAGTAGGTAACTTGCACTCTTAGCATAAAGACAGTTCTCCTTTTTTTGCTTTTCAGTTCAGAAGCAAAAGGAGGTATTTCAGCAGCAGGAATCATCTATCATGTGCCTAATCTAAAAATAAGAATGACTCTTGAGAAAGAGTAGGAACATGAGAACAAATTTAACTGTGGAAAAAGGCCAAGAAAAAGGAACAGCAGTTTTTAATGCAATCTGACAGCCACAACTTCATGACAGATTATAAAATTCTTACTTAGTGGAATATAGTGCTTCACAGGTAACCTGTTCTGGTGGCCTCATTAACCTCAAATACTGTGAGAGGAATAAACAGTTTCCCTGGCAGCACTTCACTCAAGCACAAGAAATGATTTTTTCAGAGTTCTGAGAAAAAACGGCCTAGTACTGATAGATCCACAGAAACCAAGCTGCCTCATCCAAGTTATGAAATGAAAAACTTGCCCTTTTAAATAATACTGCCTATAACTTGCTCCAGCACTTTCAAATACATATTTTGTAACATTGGAATCTTTTAAAATTTTATTTTGTATTATTGTAATCGGAATATCTTTGGGAAGATTCTATCATTCTCCCCTTCAACACAGCACAATAAAACAAAATTGCTTTTTCATATTGTTTTGTTTGCACAAATGTGTTGCTATAGGGTGCATTTAAATGAATGTCTTTGTCTCTCTAAGAGAATGACCATGGCTTTTAAAAAAATGGTAAAATTGTATAAATTCATTGCATTTTTTTCTTGTTTAAAAGTCTACAGCAGATTACAGAAATATGCGATCATTACTGAAATACTATGAACAGACTGGTACTGAAAAAGTACAGAGAAAAAAAGTGAAAACATTGCAGAAGGATGATTTAATGTCTAGAAGACATAAGAAGGCATACCATCCACTGAAATATTTAAACTAAGGTCACCTGGTTTATCAAAAAATAAGAAGTTATAAGATGACCTAATAATGATTAATATATATCTGAAATATTTCTCCATAAGCGATACAGGTGTTTAGGTTCTTATATTACACTTATATCATTCTTTTTCTGTCCAGACTTTTATATCTTGCTCACACTATCTGACCGCCTTTCTACACTGCAGCATACAGTATAGAAAGATGTACCAATTTAAGTGTCTGTAACAGAAGCTAAATGCACTCACATTGGATAAACAGGTTCATATTTTTAACACAAATAGAAAGGTACTTCTAAATGAGTTGGTGGAGATGTAATTCAGGAAAGTCATGAGCTCCCAATCCCTTCTTCCTTAGCACCTCATAATTGTAATCCAATGCTTGTTTAATGTAAAATGCACAAACAGTTACTGAGAACACAGATTAGAACTGTGGACTCTTGTGCCAGGGGAATGTCCTCATTGCTTAACAGCTAGCTTACTATCTCTGCTTCCTTGACTCTTGCATGGTTAGCTACGTTGTGGGAAAGCTGTACCCAAAAGCTTATATTTTCACACAGGCTGGTTCAGAACCTTGTGATTTGGGTACTCTTCTGAAAGGAAGCATGTGTGGATTTGAATACTTTAAAGTTGAAGGATGCACAGAATCCAGGTGGCCCACTATTCACTAACCACTAAACAGTTTGTAAGGAGTGTATATGTCTTCTATTGTGTTTTAAAGAAAGAGTTTGGACACTGGAAGAAATAAGGCACCATTTATATTTGGATCCTACCAATGCAAGGGTGTAGGTGGGAACTAAAAGATTCAACGTTTTTTCTGAAACTGTTCAGAATTTCCACTACCATAACCATCTACCTGATGAGCACAATAACTGGAATGAATCCTACTTCTGGGTGCCTTTCACTGTGCAAAAAACACAGATGTCTTGTTAGAATTATAATATTCACTGAGGGATCCAAGCTGTTAAATTTAAGATGTAGTATCCAAAGGATCATCTATATGGTCACATGAGCATTTTGGTTTGGTTCAGGAGTGCATTTTTGAAATGAATCTTCTGATTATCCCCACCTACCATTCTTTGGTTTTCACAGTAGAGTGTTCCCAGAGCATATTTAATTTCAAATGACACTAAATGAGAAAATGTGGTTCACCCACCAGTGGTTATTCAGTCCACAGGAGTAGAGTACAAATTGTTTAAAGTAAAACCTTTCAAAACACCCAGAAGTGTAGAGGTTAAGTCCTCAGTGTCAGCCTCAACTTCGTTTTAGGCGAAGTTTATCTTGCCTGAAAAGAAGTACTTTGTTTTCAACATGAAATATCCACATATCCCAGAAACAAAGTTGGGAAAGTCTTCTGTTTCTTTTTGACCTTTATTTTAGGCATTTATACTGTGTAGACACAGAAGTCAATGAAAGCATGATATGTTTTTGAATTTGTCATTAGAAGAGGGTTCTTGCACTAAATGTGAGGGATGGAGTGTGAGCTTGCAGTGATGCTAAAGATCCATGTTGTATCCCACGTGGCAGAGAGCTGAAGTTCAGCAAACACTTTTACCTCAAAACTATATGTGTATTTTCTTGAAATCACATAATTTTGGAGAACGCATAATATATTTACTCCTTAGGCCTGTTTGATTAAACAACTATTGGGAAATATAAACAAAATTTCTGCATGTGACAGGAGAGCAGGCAACTTGGAAAACAGAAAATCCTTGAAGCACAGAATGATAAGTAGCACACAAACATTTTTTGCTCAAACACCACACTATTTGTTTTTCAAAATGATCTTTGCAAAGTAGATCATTTCAGCTTTCTGGAAGAAAAAAATCCATGAACTATCTGATATCACAGTTGATCTGCACATGTAGCAGGACAGTGAACTATGCTTACAGATAGACAGTGAAGAAATGAGAGCTATATCCTGATTATGCCTACCAGGAGGCACTAATCTGTAACTTCCAGCTTTGTAATTTTTGCACTCGTTTTTGTGGAACACATACTACTGTCTTATAGATTAATGGTTCTCATGAACCACACGTTAATACCGATTTAAATGAGTGGGCCTACTACCTTCTGTGTTCAAGCATAGGACAGAAACCCATACATTCAGGTGTTTCACACACAAAAAAGTTGTTCTTATAAGAACATCCAGAAATTTGGTCTAAGATTAAATACTTAAAAAAACCAAAAGAATGAATCTGTGCACTCATGAAATTACAATTCAGATTTTAAATAAAAAAAAATAAGATCCAGTCTTTTTCAAAAGAAGCCTATTCTGATAAATTATTTTAAAACACAGCTATTAATTCAAACCAAGCCATTAACTACTTACATATGATTAAAATAACATTGTAATTTTTCTAAAATATTCTGTAAATATAATATACTAAAATTAATTTTTGTGTTAAGTAGTTCATTGTTGCATTCCATACTTAAATAAATTCATTTTGGTATGAAAAAAGAAAATGTAAGATTTGCAGAATAAAACAAAATATCTAATGAACAACAGATACAGAAACGTATCCAAACTGCTTATCACAGGAAACTTACATCTAGTAGTGTGTGGAGATGCTGATCCTGGAAAACACTGTGAAGAAAATCTAAGTCTTTTTCGCTGCAATCTGTAAGTGCATGAATTTCCTCCAGGCTGTCCAGCACCTGTGAAACTGCTCCTATGGGGCAATAAACAGGAAAAAAAAAAAGCAAAAAAAATCAATAGAGCAAAGACTCATGGTAAACTGAACTTTGGAAAAGGAAACTTTCACTTCATCCAGTATAACCGGAATAGGACCTTCAAAAAGTTTTCACAGGAAAATTCACTGAATAAACTTTACACATTTCGACAGTGCCCATATATAGTGGGATTGTTTGTAAGAAACAGTTTAACTGAAAAGAGATTAAAACATGTTTTTATTATGCTTTGTTTGGTTCTATTTTAGCCTGTTTTCCTAAGGACATCTAATGAAGTCACTTGGTTTATCTGTCCATCTGTCCTCACCATTCTCATCCCTACCTCCCTTTTCTCCAACTTTGAACTGTTGGCCAATTTCACATACCTCTACCAGAGAGGCAAAAATCATTGAAAGAAATGATGCTCTCACAAATTCTTTTGAAAATCAGCAACTAGATAAAGGAAGCAAGAGTGAAAGACCCAAACTGCTGTGTCTGCTTGAGAAGAAAAAAAATGCTGCAACATGAGCTCTGTTATTTGTTTTGTTTGACCTGCTTGCCTGGTTATCTCAGACCCACTTATAGCACTTGCTGCCTTTAGCCCAGTGGATTGTTTTGGGTAGTAGGAAAATGGGGATGATTTTTATAAGGGATCAGGGAGAAAGGAGGAAGAAGCGAAGGACAGAGACATAATGGAGAACCAGGAGGCACTGTGGAAGGTGGAAGTGCATGAGGAGAGCTGAAATCATAGCACGGGAGGATGAAGAAACACAACACGAATCCATAGTGAACAAGCCCATATTAGTTCCTTGTGGAATAACTTGTTTTAAAAATCAGGTATCAGTGGACACTGACACTTGTGTGCATTACTAGAATGTTCACAGTGACTTATCTAAACACTTACAGATCAGGTCTTCAGTTTTTCCACCACGCTGTAAGTATCTGGAAAAATGATCACCTTATGCAGTACTAGTCTGCAAAGATGCCAGTGACCGACAGTAAACCGCTGAACACACTTTCAGGAATAAATTCTTAATTCTGGATACAGAATTCTACACATCCTGTATTTCAATAATTTCTCCTTCATACATTTATTGTTTACTTTTTGATTTGCCAGCATCCTGCTGTGAAGATAGTCAGCTCACATATGAAGTTCTTAAAATTGCTGTATTTCTTGAAATTCCAGACTCTATTGTATGAGCAACTCTTACCAGTCTTCCTTCTCAAACCCTTTTGTAATCTGTTGTATTTGCAGAATTTAATAAAAGCAAAAAAACCCCAACCTCCCCAACTACACAAGGAGACAATTTAAATTCAGTAATTTTTCTGCAAACCTTGAAAAAATGGAATAAACGTAACAGAACACACAAAAAGCATTACATAAGAATTGTCACCTCAGAGCTTAGGAGTAAGTTACAAGCCTAGAAAATCTGGCAACACATTTAGTACAACTCTCAACCTAAGATTTTCCTGCGCATACATGAAGGTTGACTACATTATTTCACTGACTCACGACTCATGGCTCATGAGCAATAAGATGACTTGTTTGATCTCTGCTGTGAAACATAGCTGACTACTGAAGTAAGTAAATTACTTACATTAATAAATATCCTACTGTTTATTTAAGTTATGTTCCTTTAAAAAGATAGTGGCTGGACACCAAAGAATAAGACTAATTGTTTGCCTTCTCCTGGTTGCTGCACATAGGGTCAGGTGCTCTGAAAAAGGGAAGAACCTGCTCCACCTGTGACAATGACTAAGCAGGCTCTTGCTGAAGGGAACCTGCCCCCTCCTCTTGCACACTAGGAGGCATAGCAGAAAACCTGAGGAAACACAGGGACTGGGAGTCTGCTGGTAAGGGCATGGGTGCAGTTAAGCCTCAAAGGTATGGAAGAAAATGATTATCTAGGGACCTAAAAGAGATTTTGCCGAGTTTGTTTTAACATGGTGCATCACCAAAAGGTTGATGGGCTTTGAGTGAGCTTGAAAGAAAGTAACTGACTTTCTAGAACACAGTTGGCAAAATGAAATTTGTTATAATTCCCTTTTATTTCTGTTCTTGTAAAATTCAGAGTTTAAATTCATTATTTTAGTTTATCTTCTAAATCTTAGCCTTCCAGACTCAAAGCCCCTTCTGTGTTTTTGGAGTGTTTACTTTCAGGAAAAAGTGAGAGAAGATCCAATTCAGAGGCCTGGACATTTTAGAGCCTCATAGTACTCTTTGGTGTTGTTCCTGACCACAAAAACTTGAGCCCAAACCAGAGCCAATGAGAAGTACATTCAAGGTTTTCTGCAGTGCAGTACTATTACTTGTGAAACACTGGACCACCACATTATTTAGTTGGCAGTCTATCATACATAAGCTAAATTCCTAACCTGGGGGGGAGGGGGGGAATCAAGAGACTGTAAAAGCACTCAGTATTTTTAATTAAAGCTTGTCTGCTCTAGAAATGCAATTTTGTATTTCTGTCTTTTCATCAGTGGAAACGTACCCATTTTGCCTCAGCACTGACAATACAGGCAGTGAATTGTTATACAGCTCTAAGACCTAGAAGTTCGGATTTCTCAAGATCTCTAGCAGCTACAGACAAGCTGTATAAATATGAATATTATAAAAATGTATAAATATTAGGAGTCCAGGAAAAAAAAAGGATGTCCACTAACCTGACTTGTTTCTCACTGAGATTTTTTTTTAAGACTCCCTATAGTAAAATCTGTTAGAAAATGCTGTTTACTGCCAGAGCACTTTCAAGCAGCCCCAACCACTTAGGCGAGATGAATCCTACCCTGCACATTAGATTACTATAAAAATATACATACATATGATTGTGCAAGAAAGGTTAATTCCTGTGATAAACTAGAAGACTCTCCTCCAACTCTATAGAAACAGTAACAAAATCTGCCCCAATTGTGCTACTGTAAGATGTGGTAATTGTGGATCCTATTGTAATTTTATGTATGCTATCTGTGTGCAAACGGTCATCTGGGCTGTGCACACAGCCTAGTCTTCCTTGTATTTCCATATAAGACTACATAAGGATAGTATGGCTGCAACTATTCACAGCTCTCTTGGTGCTGACAACGCTGAAAAGCTGAAAACTATGTGTTTTCACAACATTTAAAAAGAAAAAAAATCAGCCTTTGGATGCATGCTAGCGTGAATTCCTATGCAGGTGTTAGTTAGTAAGCCGTATCCCTTCTCAAGGATGAGACTTTTTAATTTCTTTTAATTTTCTTTTCCTAGACGTGCCACCATAGCATCAGCACAATATGTGACAAGTCTGTAGCTTAGTCTACATTATACACCTCTGACACTGTTACATGTCTACAGCTCGACGAAGATGACAAAAGTATCCTTTCATTTAAAAGGTTTCCCCTCTAATTGATAACATGTACCAATGCATTACGTACATAAAGATGTCATTTGGTCTTTCATTGTGCCAGAGATGGACTCATGGCATCTAAAGAGTCTGAAGGATTGGAGGGTTCTGCCCAGGTAATAGGGTCATGCTGTACAAACGCTCAAACATAGCTTCCTCCCTTTCAGCATGGAGCCTAGTTTAAAGAAGATAATCAACTGACTGAGATGAAACTCAGACATACAGTCTCAGAATACCTTATCCAGAGAAAAGATAGGTAGTGAAACCATGGCCCAAAGGCTTGAAGCACTGCCTGCTCATAAAAAGACTGTTTTAAGTGATTTGTTCAACAGCTGCTAAAGGAGAGACTCTAAAGCTTCAGGGGGACACTTCGGATCCTACATAGGAGATAGGTCAGTTCAGTGTGGCCTTAAAAATTTCACTAATACCTGATTACAGCTGACTGAATATGGTTGCATTGGAGTGTAATATGCTATTATGGTTATGAGATGGAACAAATACCAATTCAGCTTGCTTTGGGTGCAGCTTCAAAAATTGATGATACTGAATAATTTTCAATTGAATCCAGAAAATAGTGGGCTGGTCTGACTGAAGATCATTTCTGCTTGTAGAAATAGGCTTTCTACTCAAATAGTTTTTTTGAACCAGCTGAAAACAATGATTCTCAGAGGTACTCAATGGCTAGGCAATCAGATTCAATCATGGCATGTCTGGAATCAGTATCTTATGCTTCTGGGATATCATATCTGGGCACGCTGAAGAATCGATAAAAACATCACGACAGAAACAGACATATGCAAGGGATCAAACTGCTGAAATGTCATCTGCTATATGGAACTATTATGATCAGGAAGATCTTAATTTCTCTAACTTTGGCATAAGAGGGAAGCTGTATATAAAGCTGCCATTGTATCAGAAAGGTGTCCGTAAAGGAGTTTACAATGGAGTTTTCCAAGGTAGTCAGAATGCTTATGATAGTCCTCTGTGGTCATTACTAGTACCTGAAATGCTTATACAGTTAATAGAATTACTTCTTAAGTGTATTACCAAATTGTTTCTAAGAAGATGGGGGATGAAGTGAGTACCTTTCTGCTTACTGAGGCAGAAGATTTATTCTCTGTAAATTAGACTTATTTTCTTTATAAGGCAATAACCTGTTATTATTTCTTCACCTAGTGTGCAGCAGAAGTTATCATTGGTATGTACTACAGAATCTATTATCTAATTTATGGAGAAGGCAGTTCAAGAATAGTTCTGTTATGACTGAATTCTATCTCTAGAGTCCTTGCAGTTACCACAGGGAGCCCTTAAAATGACCTGAGGTCATCAAGTGTCACAGACACTGCTTCAACAAGTTGCAAGTAGAACAAGCTTTGGGATGATAATATAGAGTGCTGTTATTCTGGCATCTAGCCAAATCCATGGGCCCGGATGGGATGCACCCACGAGTGCTGAGGGAGCTGGCGGATGTCATTGCTAAGCCACTCTCGATCATCTTTGAAAGGTCATGGAGGACAGGAGAGGTGCCTGAGGACTGGAAGAAAGCCAATGTCACCTCAGTCTTCAAAAAGGGCAAGAAGGAGGACCCAGGGAACTACAGGCCAGTCAGCCTCACCTGCATCCCTGGAAAGGTGATGGAGCAGCTCATCCTGGAGGCCATCTCCAAGCATGTGGAGGACAAGAAGGTGATCAGGAGTAGTCAGCATGGCTTCACCAAGGGGAAATCATGCCTAACCAATCTGATAGCCTTCTCTGATGGAATGACTGGCTGGGTAGATGAGGGGAGAGCAGTGGATGTTGTCTACCTTGACTTCAGCCAGGCTTTTGACACTGTCTCCCATAACATCCTCATAGACAAGCTCAGGAAGTGTGGGTTAGATGAGTGGACAGTGAGGTGGATTGAGAACTGGCTGAATGGCAGAGCTCAGAGGGTTGTGATCAGTGGTACAGAGTCTAGTTGGAGGCCTGTAGCTAGCGGTGTCCCCCAGGGGTCAGTACTGGGTCCAGTCTTGTTCAACTTCTTCATCAATAACCTGGATGAAGGGACAGAGTGCACCCTCAGCAAGTTTGCTGATGACACAAAACTGGGAGGAGTGGCTGATACCCCAGAGGGCTGTGCTGCCATTCAAAGAGACTTGGACAGGCTGGAGAGGTGGGCGGAGAGAAACCTCATGAAGTTCAACAAAGGCAAGCGCAGGGTCCTGCACCTGGGGAGGAATAACCCCATGCACCAGTACAGGTTGGGGGTTGACCTGCTGGAAAGCAGCTCTGCGGAGAAGGACCTGGGAGTGATGGTGGACACCAAGTTAAGCATGAGGCAGCAATGTGCCCTTGTGGCCAAGAAGGCCGATGGTATCCTGGGGTGCATCAGGAAGAGTGCTGCCAGCAGGTGGAGGGAGGTGATCCTCCCCCTCTACTCAGCCCTGGTGAGGCCACATCTAGAGTACTGCGTCCAGTTCTGGGCTCCCCAGTACAAGAGGGATGTGGCACTACTGGAGCAAGTCCAGCGAAGGGCTGCAAAGACGATTAGGGGACTGGAGCATCTCTCTTCTGAGGAAAGGCTGAGAGAGCTTGGCCTGTTTAGCCTAGAGAAGAGAAGGCTGAGAGGAGATCTTATCAACGTGTACAAGTATCTGAAGGGAGGGTGTCGAGAGGATGGGACCAGACTCTTTTCAGTGGTGCCCAGCAACAGGACGCGAGGCAACGGGCACAAACTGAAACACAGACAGTTCCATCTGAACATGAGGAAAAACTTTTTCACTGTGAGGGTGACAGAGCACTGGAACAGGTTGCCCAGAGAGGTTGTGGAGTCTCCTTCTCTGGAGATATTCAAAATGCGCCTGGATGCAATCCTGTGCAATGTGCTCTAGGTGACCCTGCTTGAGCAGGGGGGTTGGACTAGATGATCTCCAGAGGTCCCTTCCAACCTCAGCGATTCTGTGATTCTGTGATTTGCCTAGAGAAGCCGATGTCTAGAACCGGGAAGGAGTTGTTTACTTATTCTCTTAAAAAGAAAAAAGTCTTTAAAGTAATATTCAAAGATATGAAACTTCCACTGAGATCTCATGACTTCCATGTTCTTATAAAGCTGAGAGGCATGCTGAAATCTGCTTTGCATGTGAGATTCTCTGAAGAGCATGAGTTTATCTTTGCAACAAAGTTGGCTGAACTCAGGAACAGCAGGATGTATTGAATCTAGCACACAGAAACCTTTTGGGAGGAAGGGTTCTACCTGACGAACAGGGCATAAAGCAGTATCTGACTAGACTATTTGATTCAGATGTTTGCAGTGATTATATGCCCTGTGACAAAAGACTTTTGAAGGTTTCTATAAAGAATGTGGAATTGGCAGGCTAATTTTCCAGATTACCCCTTGTTTTCACAAGCAGGAGAAGGGATTTGAGGAACGTATCTGAAATTCTGTGGATATAGGGTGCATTTACAGCCACATCAGGTGCTATTCAAAAAAACCCAACTGATCTAATACACATTATGTTATCTTCAGTGTATAAAGTCCATCAGAGGGATTCACATCATGACAGACTCAAAATGTAAATCATTAACACTGATTTAAAAAGCAAAACTTCTGAGCATTGTGTGTGGAAAAAGTAAACACTAACCAACAGAGGAATGAGTATTTTTCTTCATCTTTTGAGTTTAGTATATAATATCTTAAGTATAAAGAATGTAGGGTTGTGTTAATGTTTCACTGAATTAAGTTTCAGCAACTTCCACGTGGATTTCAAGGAGAATGGATTCCATTGAAATCCATGGCATACACTGACTTCCAAGTAGATTTAGATAGGCAGTGAAGAATATGCACCAAACACTACTAGCTAGAAAGCAAGTACATATTTTAAAGGTGATAGGAAAGAAAATGCAGCTCTTTAACTACCTAGTCCCAGTACACCATTTAAAACAAAGCAGTATGATTATTATTATGTATTGAAGTGAGTTATTCATCTCTATGGCTTTGATACTGAAAACAGAATTGAAAGAACACAGCCTGGCACTGATGTTGTACTGACATATTATAGCACTGATAGAGGAGTATAATTGCATTTGTGTGTGCGTGTGTGCATAATACAACGCTGCTGCAAAAAAATATGTTTGTGCTTATGTGTGTATATAAAATATATGTGCTACATACATAAAAAAATTAAATATCACACCTGAAGTCCCTAAAAGTCCCTAAACTAAATAGTTCTAGTAGCTGTACTGTTAAAGTTGCATTTCTGTATGAACTACACACAAAACCCCAAAACTGATAATATAGACGTAGAATATATACGTACGCTGGAAGTGAAATTAAAAAACAATCCCAGCTTTCAAAGCATGGGCATTTCAGAAAGCAGGATTTACATTTCACTGTGTTTATGAAGAGGTCTGAGACTAGCACATACAGTAACGAGAGCGAAAAAATAATTAGAAATTACTAGATTTTAGAAAGGTCAAATCATTAGAATCACTGAATGAAGACACTGGATACTCACAATCTCATGAAAAACAAGCATGTAATCTTTGGACATTATTATAAAGTGCAGTTCTTTCCAGAAATATGATCATATAAATATTGTGCAATTCTGATGGAGCACATCTGATGAAATGACCATGAGATCATTTTTAGCAACTTTGCAATGTAAGATTCAAAAGTTTCATTGGATTTTTTATTTTTTCATATATTACAAATAATCAAAGAATCTTTGCTTCTACACTAAAGACCAAAACAACACTTTTATCTTTAAATTACCTATATAGTGATAACTGTATAAATTAGTGCCTCCAGTGGTTTTGTTTGGATGACATCTGATTAGAATACACTAAAAAACATAAGGCATAAATGTTTAACTTGGTAGGTAATCAAGCACTAGATCAAACTGCTGTGGAAATAATGGAGTCTCTGTATGCTGAGGTTTTTAAATCACACTTGTATATCCATTTAAAACTGCCTGCTTTAGTCAAAAATGACTCTCTAGGCTCAATAACAACATAATTGTAAAGTTCCCACATTATATACAAGCCCGGATTTGCCTTAGTGGCAGGTGACAGGAGTTAATAATGTATAAGAAAGAATGCCTGTTGGCCCTGCAAAGAAAATATGAAATATATGCTGTCTCAATGAAACAAAAGAAAAGAATCTTTTACAGAGACAGGACCTATCCTGTACTTGTGCTGATGTAACTTTTTAGATTAAGAGAACACCAACTGAGGACCAGATGTTCTTCATCAGTATAAACCACATCTGCATGAATCACTGGAGTTGAGATGTCTCTAAACCCACACAGTAATTTGTTGCTTTTTACTGCTCACTACACTCCAGAGCAACTATCTCTGTAAGCACAGATGACAGCTCAAGCATATGTAGATATATGCCTTTAACAGTTTAAAATAAGGCAGGAGATGCATGTTTCACATATATACACAACAGTGTGCTTAAAACTAAAGGCACATAAGGATTCTACCCTACCCTAATTTGAGCTATGTAGTGTTTACTGACTTCTTGCTTCCAGGTCAAAACCTGAACAGCCAAATTTACATATTTTCTATAGTTACAATTACAGTCCTGCATGCACACAGTTCTATGAATGCTGCTGGGAAGCAATTAAGAGAATAAAGTGTGTGTGTGTGTGTGTATACGCATGCACATATAAAAATCAAGTGAAGTCTAAGGAGAGAACTAGAAGGATGGAGGTTTATGGTGACCTATAATGAAATTGCAGGGAAAAGACAGTTAGAGAGAAGGATGGATATGGTAAGGAAGCTGGGATTTACAACTAGATTAAACAAGAAGGAAAGAACACCTAAGGAAACAAGAAGGGAAAGACACACATACAAAAGTGGGAGACGAAAACCAATGGAAATAGATGTCAGAAACAAAAATAAGGAGAAAGAGAAGACAAAAAAAGAGAAAAAAGAGAAAACGATATTTAGTGTTCCTAGACACAAACAGGAATGCAGAGAGGACAATATGTGGAAATGAAGGAAAGAAAGCAGGGAAGAAAAGAGAGAACAAACTGATGCTTGATTTTAAAGATAGCCTTCATTTTATTTCACACACATAGAGGCACTATGTTTATATGCGTTTCTGGCTTTCTCCTCTCTCCATACTTGTGATGGGACTTTTACACAAAATTTGCTAAATTCCTCTTCCCAGCTATCTCTCACTGTAAAACTGCCCGCAAATGTGACAGAAGACAGATTGTGGTGGTGGTATAGAAGTATGTTGGGAGAAGGTATTGCTTTTCAAAACAGACCCACACTGTAAAAAGTACCATTCTCACATGAAACTAAACAACCATTTTAACAAATGAGTGCCTTTCACAATTACGTCTGAGGCATTTCTTCCCTCATTGCAAAACTACATGAAACTCCTCTTCCTAACCAGTAAGAGGGCAGCCCATCATATTAGTCAATAAGTTTACTGAAGGAGGTCTCTGTGCTCATTCCCAAACAAAATACATAGCAGAGGCTCTACATGAGGTTTTATTTTTTCCTAAACTTGCATAAAAATAATACTATTTCAAAACTTTTATATCAAGGTCTGTTGAGTTCTTGCTCTTACGTTATTGGACAGACATTCTGAGAAGGGGAAATAGGAGGAAAATGAACAACATCCCCCACAACCTCTAATACCAAAAGAACAAAAAAAACTATGTCTGTGATCAGAAATGGAGACATGGGCATATATCCTGCTACCCTGACCTAGGATGAATGAAGAACTATTAGTCTACAAATCTTACAGTGGGGAAGAAACACCTCACTCTTCATAGCTTGTATTTTGAGAGGCTGAATTTGTTGGTTTTGAAATCGTTGCAGTTTATATCTAATTCTAGAATTTCTAGAAATCTAAAATTTCACATACCTTTCTGCATAAAGCTACTTCTGCCTAGTACAGTCTGCAGGTTTAAGTGCTTGGACTTTCAGTCTCTCACAAAGCATGCAGTTAACTCACAGCACCATCTCCTCTGTACATGTCAATAATACTCTTTCATTAAGGAGACATATATTGTATAGTTATTCAAATCAACTGTATGCATATACACAATGAATATGCATATATCACATATCACATCAATACACAGAACAATCAGGAAAGTCCATGCAAGGGTATTGCAAGAAAATAATATATGATGAATACTACAGCATATGCTTAGTATCCAGGAGAAAAAAAAACATTAGTCCACAAAAAACATTAATTCAGGAATTAACAGGGAAACCCAAATTATTTTATCCTATAAAATTAAATTTTCATTAAATGAATATATCAGTTGTTTTGCAAGTACTATTGAAAACAAAAAAAAACATGTAATTTTAATACTGCCTCTAAACTAGAATCCTCAGAGTTGCCTGGAAATCATATTACTTTTGATTAACTATGCTTTGAATGATTTAGTCTAAAACATACAGGCTATTTTTCTTGAATAGGCAGTATTAAAACTGAAAATAGCAAAGTGAGGGAAAAAGCTGAATTCTAAACATGCAAAGACACACACCATAGCTGAATGATATGCCTTAAAGGAAAACAAAGGGATACCTACTTTCTGCTGCTAGAAGTCCTAGTAGGAAGGCAGCATTTGGACAAACGACAAACAGTACGAAGATTTCAGAACAAGCAATTTATAAAGCTGCAGCCTTGCACACTAGTTTAGCCACAAAATAGTATGAACAAACTGATGAGACCCCCTCCTCCTGCCTTTTTTTAAAATATGGTTTAAATGGGACTCGTGGAGTGGGATGGGAGGAAAACAAATATTTGGCATTATAGCAAATGGCAAATAGCACATTTACATATACATTGTTAAGCATCTGTAAAAACAGATTTTTTCCAACACTGGCTGCACTGCGTTAAACTAATGGACAAAAATAATTTCAAGTAAGAGTATCTTAACAGGTGAATGGAAAACTGTTTTAACATACCATAAACAAAGCATAACATCATACTGTTTAATTCACTTATATTTACCAATTAGAATTTAGCAACATTATATTGAAATCAAATTATTTTACAGAAGTTTCAGTGATTAAATTATGGGAACCATTTAGAAAAACAATCACTTTATTACTGATTTTAATTAACCGTGATTTTATATATTGATACTTAAAAGTTTAAAAGTTTTTTAAAAAAGTTAAACATATCAGAACAATGTTAAAGAGCTGAAAGAGCATAAAGATAAAAATAATAATGGAGCCCTGGAAACAGTCAAACCCATATCTACAAATTGAGCTAAAATTTTTCTAGTAATCCAATACTTAAAAGCTGTAAAGGAAGTTAGAGAAAATAGTTTCAGTGAGTGGACAGCATTACACTTTTTGTTAGCTTCTGTGATTTTGTTCCCTTTTCAGAACTTTCTTAGGTAAATGTAAGCAAATAGGGAGAGTCAGTCATACCTGTAAGACCAGATAATGTATTCATAACAGTAAATATGGGTGAATGTAATTTATTGTGTTTTTCCAAATGCTGATGCTTTAAAAAAAATGTTACATAAGATCCTTAGCAAATATTTGCAAAATCAGTGTAATTTTGGCATAATAGTATTTCTTATTCTTTCTCACGTTGATGAGATTGATAGTTTTAAAGATATGGGTTTATCTGGTCCATATTTCATGGCATCTAAATTCCATGGAACTACTTGTCAGTTAAGTTAGTTCCACAGATGTTTGCAACTGTGGAGCTTACAACCTGGATGTACGTTTGCCGTTTGATCCCACTATGAAAGCCTACCAGATCTAGCTTGCTTTCTTAAATTACTTTCAAATTTGAAAACCAAGAACTCATACTGTTATTGTCCTCATTTGCTATGAGGAAATAGACAAAAAAGAAAAAGAAAAAGCATGAACTTTTCAATTTACATACAGCAATCCTGAGATAAACATGTCAAAGTGCATTTATAAAGACACCATATGAAACTGTACCTCAAAATTCAAAGAAGCAAGCCAGAAACTGTAATGTAGACTTAAATTTGTTCTTTCTATGCAGTGAAAAGGTACTGCTTCTATATTCATCATGTTACATGTTTACCACAGAGCTCAGAAAGCAGATAAATATTCAGGAAATACTGCAACAGTGCTATTTGGTAGTCTAGGTCAGTCAGTCACAAAGATAATGTGCTGCTCTGCTTTCTCTGTGGTTAAGCTGAAACACAGCAGTATAAAATGCCTTACAAGAATCCACACCTATTTGAAGCAAAACACTAATAAGCTGCCCTGAAATGGTTAGCCACATTTCAAAATACGAGTACTATAAACCAAACAATTTAAACATGCGCCATAGAGGAAAGTCCTTCGAACTACAAGGTAAGATTTGCTTAGTCTAAAAATCAAGTATGTAATGTTCCAAAGATGATGGACTATCCACAGGCTTCACTCTTACAGTGCCTCAGTAGTTCTGAGAACAAAGCTACAAAAAGGTTTTTTGAAAATGTAAAGTTATAATAAAACTCTTCATTTTATGGCCTTTTCTAACTGTTGGCCTAAAAACTTAAACATCCTGAACCAACTTAAGACTTCAAAATAAACGGAATGATAATTCCTTAATTCAGCTTCCCAAGCCAACAGTTCAAACAATTCCACAGCCTTTTCTTGGTCTGCCACAGAATGGGCGATGCCCATTGTTTACCCTGCGGCACTTATCAAGACCCTTCAGAATTATACATCTTTGCTCTTCCGTCATATGATGGACACTCATCATATGCCCTAAAGAGAGGAAATCCTCTGCACTGATCTTATGTGCAATCAAGTGATAGGCAGGCTCAGGGTAGGGGGCTGAAGGGTGGGGAAAGGAAAGGGAACAACAGCAGAGAGCAAACTGATTGATGAATTTATCATCGGGCTCCTGACTCACTTCGTGGTCTTTACCTTCACTTTAAGTACTCTCTACAGGGCCAATATTTCTCATGTGCCAGATCCAGTCTTTAGGGCTGTTAATTGATTACTTCTGACTTAAATTTGCTTCACCATATTAAAAAAAAAAATCTAAAATGTTCTTTAATTTGGAAAACTGACATTTTACAATGTCTTGAAGAGAAGTGAAATAACAGTCAAATTCGTTTTAACTTTTATCAAAAAAAGTTGCAAGACACCTGTCCTTTCAGCTGTTTATTGCCTTACAAAAGAAGTTACTGAACACAAAACAGCATGCAGCAGTAAAGTAGTATTTTAATTTAATAAATATTTTCTGCATTTTTCAAAAATCTTTAAGGCTTTTGTCATACTCTCTCAAAATCCATCAAGATTTACTTCTGCTGTTACCTACAAAACACTATAAATTAATAACAGCTAGGCAGCTAGCAGGATTAAGAAAGTCCTTCAGAGGACAACTGCTGATGAAAGAAAAAAGATCACCCAGAACAAGCACATGATAATCACTAGCTGGACGAACCAAGGATTATTAACAGTCTGTAACCGAGAAAGGAAGATGCGTGCAGAAAAATAACCTGGCTGATTATAAATGAAATTTGTCTATGTTCATTCCCATCAAATTTAGTGATGCAATTTGCTTTTCCTTGCTGGAAAGCTCTCTAATCATGAAGACAGAATATCTTTTGTAATTCTGCATGTGAGAAAGTGGTCCGACTTGCTACCTATAGCACCTTCATACTGCAGATCATTACTGTGGTAGCATAGGAAGAGGCTCAAAATGTCCAGCAATCCCAGGTTCACTAACTGATGCAGAACATACACAGGTTAATCTGCAAAAATGACAGAACGGAAATTTTGTCCTTCTGTGTTTAGAAAGACCTAGAGGAGGACAGCATAAGATTTGCATAATCTGGTAAGTGTGTACATTTCTGGATGTTTATCTCAGTAGGACTTCCACATTTGCCCATTCCTGACAAAGCATTTAATTTCAATAGTAAGCTTCTCAAATCACAAAATTTATGGGAGGATTAAATAGGTAGCAACATTTAAAATATTAAAGTGCTCTGAATTAGAGTTTATTATCTGAAATAATACAATGAGCTGTGAGGCAAGGAACTTTAATTACTTTAAAACAGCCAAGTTTCCACTGCAATTTGAGAGTTTTATGTCCAGTTCCTATACGCTAGCTCTTCAGGTTAGAATCATCATAAGAGCTTAATCTTTATGAGCCAGAAATATTTGAAAATATAATTGGTGCATTTCTGAAGAAGAAACAAAATAAATTTCTCTATCTAGCTATTTCATAAGGTGGAAGTTGCAATATCTTTTCTTGGAAGCCTTAGTATGTTTATCCTCAGATATTAAGCATTTTATCAGTTAACTTAATCAGTCAGGGAAGCATGAAAATTACCTGCTGAATATGGTTTCTTGATCACTGTGATCTCCCATCAATGAGATTGACAATGTTATCTTAAAGAATATAAAGCTATCCTGAGAGAAAATCAAGCTATTGGTTTAATTACTGCAGAAGCTAATACAAGATAATGATGGATCCAATTTAGAAGTTGTGTAGAATGTATGGAAAGTGTACTGGATTCATGTATTCTATGAGGACAAAAAAATAGAGAACTTGTACCTTTAGTGCACACTGAGATCTGCAATTACATCACCTAATGAGGAAGAGACATGTCCTGCTGATGTGAGACTGAAACTGAAAAGAGGAACTGCAGTTTTTAGATTAGCAAAGTTGTGACTACCAATCATGTCAGTGGCCTATTCATTTTACTGAAAAGGAGGAAGTAGCTGGAAACAAAAATTAAGGCACTGCAAGTAATCCTGGGTAAGGTCAAATCAACTTATTTGTTTTAAAAAGAATACAGTGGCTCCCTTACTTACATCAAGGATTCAAAGCTGGCTGCCTGAAGGTAAGCCATGAAACTCTAATTACCCATTCGCAATAAATGATCTGGGATTCCCATTCACTCCAATGGAAGTTATGAGCAGTAAGCATCTCTAAGCACTAAACAGTGTTTGCATTTTTTTACTCAAAAGTGAATTCTAAGAAGTGAAATTTAAGAATTTCAACAGAAAAGTTTGCAAAAAGTTCAAAACATCCCCAAATTCTTACATTAATGATATTGAAATAGTTTATAAAAATGACTCACTCATATGAAAGAGTAGGAAAGGGATACTTAACATTTACATTCGGTAATTTTCTCACTTATACATTTTTTGGTAAAGTAAGCTTTAAAGTTTTATGCTTATAGCTCAAATATTCTGCAACTGCTATCATTTAGGAAAGGAAAAAAAAAAAGAGATTTTTTTTTTAAAGGTTTATTTAACTTGATCCTAAGTTCTGCTATTGGAACAGATAGACCAAACTAGACTTATGAGCTGCAAATTTTGTGAGTTCAGATGAGGTATGTATGCCAAAATTAAGATACATAACTATGACAGGGCTGTGTTAGTACAGGGATTGTCAGATGATTTAAATTCCTGAATATGGGCTGAAGACAAAAGGACTGCTACAACCAATTTAACTGTGTTGCCCAAGACCCAGCTACATGTCCACAGTGCAGTAAAGGTATTATCTTCCCCTTTGAACTATTCTGGGAGGTCCCTGAAGTATGTGTATTGTGTCTCTTAGCTTTTGAAGATTTTGGGGTTTGGCTCATGGTATCAGAAATACCGTCTACCCTGCTTTAAAGTGAAGACCTCTTAATCATACTGTTCTCTAAAACAGGAGGTCGAGAAACTCTGGTATACAAAGTTGTTTTTTAAAATTATTGTATAAATAACTATTATTTGAGGTATGAGAATCTTACTCCTGCCTAAGCATTCAGGCCACAATTCCAATATGCTCTCACACTCAAGTAATGTAAAGAGAAATCTGAGGTTACGGTAGTATTTGTAATTAAATGCACACACATTGAATAAAAATCCAGACAGAATTTCTGTAGAAATTTACAACTCTGCAGAAACATTCTCTTGATTCTCTCCAGTTACTAACAGTATTAGGACTAAGAGCATTTACACATTCATATTTAAAGGTTAATTTAATATACAACTTTATAAATTTGTGAGAAATTAATAAATACTTGGTACTCTAGTCAGCATAAACCTAAGACAGATTTACTGTAGTACATATACTTTGTGTTAAAATACCTGAGGAGGTGGGGTCTTCAGAGAAGTCTGGCAGCTCTTCAGGGGGATCACCATAGAAGGAGTTGAATTTGTGGCTCGACACAGCTGCTAGTACTGCCCCCTGAAGAGAAATACAACAAAGTCTAAATTACACAAAGGAGGTTAATGAACCATTTCCAGACACTCTGGATCAGTCAACCTCCCATACTCTCTCCTCTGTTGACCTTCTTGGTGAAGGGTAGATAAAAAATTTCATACTCTTCAGCCCTACTTCACTGCTATCAGTGAACACATCTAACAGAAGAGCTGGTCACACTCTGCTCTAATGGACAGTAACTTTCTTTTTTGTACAGGGATTCATGAGAACAATTCTTTATGAGAAAGAATTTTAAAATCCTTTTAAAGAAGCAGTAACTCAGAACTCAGGCTGTCAATGTTAAATGATATAAAAGAAAGAATATTTTTTCCTTATGGAAAGGCAAATGTACCATTCCAAATTTACCAGACCAGTTACCAATAGCACTAAATAATCAAATCAATTTTTGTAGAATATATTTTGTTCAGATTATATCTTATTTTATAAAAATCAACTCAAATTTGAGTTTGAATTACAAATTTGTAATTTGTAAGTTAAAATAATTACAAGTTAGTTTACTGAGGCAGATGCCAATCCTTGCCAGTAACTACAGGTCTATGCAATGGACAGAATTTATCAGCAAGTAATATGATACTTCGACTATAACATCCACTGGTTTTTGAAGCTTTTTAGATCCAGAGTTTTATACACTCGTCCTGGATACTATTCATGCTGAACAGACATAAGGAGGAGAACCACTTGGGTTCAGGAGAACAGAAAAGAATCTGGCAAAGGTCCTTAAAATCTCCACAAATCCTAGAACATCTACACAAAACCCACTTCAGGATAGTCTCAGATAAAAAACAGACTTCCAAAAAGCAAAAAAAGTAGGGATTTTTTTTTGCCCAAATAGACACCTTCTTTAATAAAGTCTTCTGGAGTAATAAAATTCTTCCAAATTTATCAATATTAAATATGGGATGGGAGAGAGGGGAAAATATTTTTAGAATGTGTTGCTGAACTCTGTGATTGGCAGGACATTTCTGTAAGAAACAACAGGTATTTTGAAGGTTTCTATTCCAAGTTCATTCCAACCACCAGGTAGCTTTTGCAGAAATTTTAAGTAACCTAAAAATTAGAGAGGAGTTGAGAACAAAATATAAAGCTTATCGTACAGAAAAACTTGAAGTCTGTCTGCTTACAGGAAAATTCAACATGTTTTACAAACAGTTTCAGCTCCAAACATTAAGTAGCATTTAATGCAACTCTATGGAGTTAATGTCCAATTGCATTATAACTTCACATCTTTATCAGCATTAATCAGAACCCTTTAATTTTCTGTTGACTTCTGAATTCTTGTTCAAGCAGAACGTGTGATAGAAGGAAGATAAAAGGAGCAGACAAAATTATGAAGAGGCCAATGGTTCTAGGTAAGAAGTCTAGGAAGTCTAAAAAAAGCCATGAACTGTATTTTACCCAGTTCAACATTTTCCAGACTTAAATATATTTCTTTACATGTTTAAAAAAAAAAATCACCAGAAGTAAAAAAGTATTGCCCTGTTTTGGTAGGGATGAAGAAAAACACTATCCAGATGCTACAGGAAAACGTCAGGGTGGCAGGAGGCAGGATGGAAATTCTAGCAATCCCTAATCAAGTCCAGGTTGTGTTGCACCATTGTAAGTGAGATGAAATTGGCCTGTCTGAAACTTCTGAAAGATTCAGTTTTTTGGATTACTATTAAAATCTGAATTCAGATTCTGGATATGCCTACTATTTTCTTTGCTTTATAGAGAAGGCAGCAATTCCTTGCCTCATCACTAGGAAATATAAACTGCTTCAAATAAAATAACAGCGTGAGGTATAAATTTCCATAGCACAAAGTTAACAAAATAAGTACATCTGTTTTCTCTTTTCCTCTTACCCACACTGAGTAGATTAGCAAGTATAAAGATGTACTCTTTAAAGCAAAACAATACGTTGCAAGTCAGGAAACTATCAGGACGTGATACTGACAGCATTAGAATATTTTATATCTATATCTATGTGAAAATGTAATAATCTCAGACTGCCAGAATGAATATTGTGTGGGAAGTTGCAAAGCTAGAAAAATTATCTGCTCTGACATGTATTTCCTTGTTCAATTTAATTATGTTTTAACCACTCCGTTTTTAATGTCTTATAGGTGTGGCAGTAGCAAATAGTTTTAGAAGACATTCTGCAAAACAGTACTTTGAATAAAGTGGTAGAAAACAAATAGCAGAAGTTATATTGAATATATAAAACCTCTCAAGAGACTGGAAGTAGAGGCTTCTGCAGGAAGAAATCAGGGAAAGATCTGAAGCTGTGGTTAGAGCAGGAAAACAGGTCATATTTTAAAATATTCCAGCTAACATTTTAATTAAAGCATTATTTGGACATACAAACCTAAGAGGGGGTGTTATTTATCATGAATTATAGCAGTTGTCCAATCCTAATCATCACATTTTTACAGCTACAGAAAAGTTTTACAAAACAGTAACTCAAAACACATCTGATTCTGTTTTATTAAAAACTGTAAAAAAAGTAACAAATTTTAATTCTCAATGCTTCTGTTAAAATTTTCTCAACTTTTTAGTGAATTTAGAAGTGTCTCACTTAACCTTTCCACGAGAGGAATAACATTGTTTTGAAGGGGGATCATGTCATTTTCGGCTAAAATATTAACATTATTTTCAATAATGAGAAATGCCCCTGTGTATTGTTAAACATAAAGGAGATAAACTGAAGACTACATCTTTGCTCTTTCTGAAGAAAAGTAGCTAGTTGTATTCTTTTTTCCCCCCTCTTTTTTAACATAAACTTAAGGTCAAACAAAGCCACTGTAGTATCCTCTCCCCCTTTCCCAATAATTAATATTACACAGAATTACTGTATTAATTTAAGATGCAGACCTCATATCAAAGTCTTGGTTGATATCCGAGAATTTGCACTCAAAATTAGTTTGAACTAAAAATAGAAAGGACAAACATCTTCAACAGGACATCACTGTGATAAACCACTGTCAAGATCTGTTTCAACTTTGTTATTTTATCACTGACATTAAATCTTACATTTTTCTTAGAGCTTTTAAAATTAATAAAATACCACACAAAATTGAAGGTATGTAATCACACTGCTTAAAGACTACATTAATTTTACCTTTAGTTTTCGTCTTGCATTAAATTTTCTCAATTGCTCTACTGTTTCTGGAAGATGAATCTTGTATGCATAGCGATCTCTCTCCTTAAAAACACACAAAAACAAGCCAAACCAAAATGAACATTAAATGCAAGCTCTTAATATTCTCTCAACATTAAGAAACTGGACAAGAAATGCACTAGGTACTACTGCAAGAACAATTGGGGCTTGGTGCAACTTAAGGAAAGCTTTAAAAAACTGTTAGGAATTAAAATAATTTGATTCCAGAATGCGAGAAAGTTGCAGGTTGCTTGTATTTTATGTAGCTAAAGTTAGTATCGATTGATGGAAAATTACATATACACTGCTGATTATAAAGATTTCTTAAACAGCTTGATTTACCTATTCCTCCATCATACATAAACAGCATAGTTTATGGGGACTTCATTTCTTCTAAATGATAGAAGCATCTAGGCAATTAAGCCTAGATGCCTTATAAACAGCTAGGGTAATAATCCTAAACTGGGGGCCAGAGAGATTTTAAATCTGAGCCTTGCTGGTTTATTTTCTTCTTTTTGTAATTTTGTTCCCCACTTCGCAAAACGAGCCTAGCCTTTTGTTTTACTGTTACATTGTAAGTTACTCTGTGGTTCACACTGAAGCTGGTGAGCACAAAGTAGTTCTACTTCCTTGGGTACACAGATCCCAGGAAAGCAACACATGCAAGTACTGTCTTAGGAGGATCCTGAAACTTGAGGTAAGTTTGGGAGCTGGGATATGTGTCCTACAAAGCAGCAAGTGTCAGCTCAATGGCTGGTGATACCAGATGCTAGGTTACACGAAGAAATCTCCATTGCAGATGCAGAGCAGAATTCTGCTAGCAAACAGCAGGCAGTGGGGAAAGAACTTAGAGTAGTTGAGCACTCTCCTTCCCTGCCCCAATTCATATCAGAAGCTAGATACAGTTATTAGATTACTGCAAATGTTCACCACATGGCTCTCCTGATTTTGAGTGAAATCACTGGCAGAAGTAATTCAGTCACTGTATGGAGCTAAAAATGTCTCTCTCTCATGATGTAAATAACTGCTATTTATAAATGCTTTAGAAGAAAATTCTGAGTCAACAGGGAAAGCAGAGATTATATTAGGCAAAGATATGAGAAGATTGACAGAGCACTTATAGCTACTAGAAGGCTGAGCTTGGAAATAAAGTTCTCTTCTTACTTCCTTACCTTTCAATAAGGGAAAGATCAACAAGAAATCTTATACATTGTAAATCTGTATGTAGGCAGAATTTGCATATTTACATTAAAGAACTATCTTTTTAAAAAGCCTAACCAGCTTAGTTGCTCGAGACAACATAAATGGCAAAGTTGCCTGCCAAAGTAACCCTGAAAAAACCCTTGCTCTGGCATTGAACTGTAGGTAAGCTCACAAAGTGTATATGAGAAATAGTCAGATTAAAAGCAGATAATCACAGTTCAACTGCGTTCACCAGAGACTCAGTCACTGGGGTATGATCACTGGGGATTCACAAACATGGTGCCTGTTCCTACGCCCTCCGAAACGTTTGATTCAGTAGGCATGCCCAGATGAACAGACAACCTCAGCTCCCTTCAGGTGGGAAGGTCTGAACAGCAATTCACAGTTTTCAGGAGAGTGCCTTAAGAACTGCTATTCCTGACACGGGGACACTCCTGTCCTCTCCTTCAAAGACAGACCATTCTGTAGCTAGGAATGCAAGAATCAGAGCCAGAAAGAGGGCAGAGAAGTGGAAGAATGACTCCATTCTCTTGTAGTTAAGACCATTCAGTTGGTGGGAGAAGAGGACCACACCAGTCTGTGCTTCCCAGGTTCTTTTTGTTTTTTTGGGGGTCAATATCTGCTTAACGTAAAACATATAAACAGTTCAGGAGCAGATACCAAAATCCCAACCCTTCCAAATGAGTGCCCTAGCTAAGTTAATGACATTTTGACCCTTTTCTGTAGTGTTGTCTCAGGAAAAAGAAATAAAAGACAGTATAGAAAAAAAAAAGTTAGTTAACTAGTTTCTGCCAAGAAAACACAATGCTCTGAACTAGTACTTGCTACTTTTTAAATTTGCAACACCATCATAATTCTCCAACTCTAAAGTGTTTAGCCCAGCCTATTAATGAGGCTGCTGAGAAACTAAGCATATATTCTCCTGCCTCTGTTGTTATCTTCAGTGTCCAGCAACTACTTCCAGTGGCCTTTGAGCAACTCACCACTACATACTACTTTCACTCTAAAGGGACATTTCAGAAGATCTGATGTAAGAAAGCAGCACAGTTAAGAAATATAATATATTGCAATAAACTGCATTGTTATATGCTGCATAATAGAAAAGAGGTCTAGGTATGACCGAACACAGAAGAGATAAGAGATAACTCCTCTGGAGTTTGAGAGCCACAGAAAGACACACGAATTCCTTCCTCAAACTTCATTCTATGCAGCCCTGCTCCCTGTATTCTGATGCTGCCTAAGATGCACAAGTGAGTTTGCTCTTGCAGTCAAGGAAGGGTTCAAGCTTGGAAATCATCAAAATCTCAGGCTCTAATCTCAAAGGATTTAAAGGATATTATCACACATTTTACGTAATGTGATGTCTACTTTGAAAAGTTCAAACAGACAGATCTGTTTTCTCCCTTGAAGAGGTAACCAGTGTTTATACAGTTTGAGTTATTACCTTTAACCAAGGATGATTCAGTGCTTCATATACTGTTATCCTTTCTGCTGGATCTAGCATAAGCATACGACGTACCAGATCTTTGGCACTTTCAGAGATATGGCTCCATTGTCTAGGATTCATCTGATTACAAGCAAGAAAAAGAAATTAAATTAGCAATAAGAGCACAAGACTGCTATTCTTTATGAAAGGTAATCACAGAGATTAACATTGGTTGGTACTTGTCAGTATCTTATCATAATAAATGTAAAAAGTTTGTAAGTTATAAAGTAACTTAGAAAATTGCACATTAATTGCTAATTAAACTGCATAAAAAGATCTGAAGACAGTGAGCATTATATCACATAAAAGCTGAATTTTATCCTTAGTATTGTGATATAATCACAGTATAATTTTCTAACACTTTCCGTCTTACATTTTGTTCAGATAAAACTGGCCTTTCACTAAGAAAATCAAAAACAGTCAGGCTTTGTCCAGCTGTTAAATATGCATATGATAAATACGGAAATTAAATCTACTCCAGAAATCAATATAAGAAAAGACAACAGTCTATCTGTATAATGCCACAATTTCACACCACTGATTCTGAGTAAGAAGGGAGTTGGTTAATGTTTCTTGTTAACCACTTCAGTCCTGCCCCGTTGCTACCATGGACAATGCCTCTCCCCAGAAAATTTCTTTCAGCTTTACAACAGTTAAGAAGCAGTGCAGCATCTTCAGTCACTCAGAGAGGATAGTGTACTGATACGTGATCAATAATACAAGCAATTGTGCACTTCACACTTCTTAGAGCAGAGCTGTATCCTTAGGAAGCAAGGACATGAAGGATGATTTAGAATATATTTGCATGTTTTGCATATATGCAGGTTTGTGTCCAGCTATTCAAGAGGATGGATAACCAATAAAATCATAATAAACTAAGAAAATTTTTTCTGTGGTAAAGGGTTCTATCCTTAAGCTATTTCTAATAATTAATTTATGAAGAGCTTAAGTTTTATTTCGATGATACACTGATAATTTTATGAGGTACTAAATGAAAATTCAAAATTATAACCAGACTTTTGCAATACTATGAACTGTTCATTTAAAGAGGACTATTTTATTTACAACCAGTCTTAAACAAAAATTATCCCTTTATATTGGAGCACTCAGGAACACTTATCTGGCTATGAAATGCACATTTAAGTTGTCACTTGTAAATTTTTCCAGTTATAATGAAACGAAATGAAGGTAATGGCAAGTTTATAACAAGACTATTTTGAAATCCTTAAATATTTTCACTGAATAGACATATTATTGTGGAAACACGAACAGAAAAGGAACTGAGACGGCACAATGTGCTGGCCATGACTTTTTTTTTTTTTTTTTTTTTTTTTTTAAGAAATAGAAGTTAACTTCTAAACTTCCAGAAGGTTTTTGTGGCTTGAGAGATTCCATAGAGAAGTCTTCCATAAAGTGAAACTCGAGCATCTAACAGTCTATGAAATCCAAAAACTAGTGCCTTGAAGAAATCCTACTGTTTTTATGAATATGAAATGCAAAGAGTTAAAAAGTATACTCTTGGCCAAGTGTGGTGCCACAGCTGTCACTTATGTTTTAGTAAACTGCTGTTAATACACACACACACACACACACACACACATATATAAGTACTTCATAGGGCACCCTACAGACTATCAGACAGTTTTAATAGTTTCTACTCTTATTCTGCTAATACACAGAATGTGTATGATCTTTGGTGCAAAAGTATTGCTAAACAGTATGATCTTAGACAAAGCAGCAAAAATAGCAAAGTAGAAGCTTTAAATTTGTCTCCAGAGTGGCCTCCAGGATCTCATGGAACATGCTTATCTTGCACACAGAGCGGCTGCTTTCAGTTCCAAGTAGCTTCTTCTGAATAATCAGCTGTACTTTACTACATACAGTACTAAAAAGAAAAATGCCTAACCACATTTTTACAGTAACATGCATTTTACTTTAAATCAAGGTAATATGATGACCAGTTTTATGATAGTGCTTTTATTTGGCTAAAAAAATTAAATGATCTATAAAACATAAGAAACACACAGATTGCTATACTCTACCGCTCTATCTTATGTAATCCTACTGAGCTCAGTGTATAATTAGGGGCTAATGGTTGCACTCTATTTCATCTGAGTAAATAAATTTGCCTTCTAAATGCTACCATTGATATGAAACACAATATGAACAAAATGGATTGGAGAGATATAATGATCTCTCTTTCTGAGTAACAGACAGCTTTCTATAAGCTTCAAGTTTAAGTTAAGCTAAATAAAGAAATCAACTTCCAGAAATTTTAACAGCAGAGTTCATCTTACCGGAAAAGAACTCAGGCATATTGTCATTTACCTTGTATTTTCCTTTAATAATGCCTTCAAATAATCTTTCCTTGGTTCCATAAAAAGGTAAACAACCGCTTAGCAGGATAAAAAGGATCACTCCACAACCCCAAACATCTACAGGCTTCCCATAAGGTTCTCTTTTTACCACTTCTGGGGCCATAAAATGAGGTGTTCCTACACGTCCTAAATAGAAATAAAAACAAAATTGAGTCAAAGCAATGTGAGTCAAACATGGAAAAAAAGAATAGCACTGCATTAAACTAAAACAATTTTAGTAAGTTTTATTTGCAGATTAAACTTTCAAAACTCTTTTTTCTTCCAGTTCAGTATTTATTAAACGTGTCCAGTTAGAGTAATCACTAGATTCTCTTTTGCTTGATTTATATGTTTATAAATTGAGCAATATTCTATCCTATCCCTGAAAGGAATGAAACACCATTCATTTATAAGCACTAAGATTCTTCAGTGGAACATTCTATATAAACATAAAAATATCAACTTGAGTAACCTTGGAAAGAGGAATTATTTATCCAGAGAACCTGTACAAACATATTGTCTATGCTGCTCATCTGAAAAAGCTGCCTCTAGTAGGTGAGAGCAAAGTTTGGTCTGCTGACCTGCTCAAACCTTAGCTGATCTACTGAAATTGTGGACAAGGATGCAAAATGCTAGCAAATACGCTGTTTATTTTCTTGCAGTAAACAGTATCTTCCAGCAGATAGAAAGATAATGCTGATGTGTTTCACATGGTGCATTTAACGGTTGCCACATAGTAGTGCTTCTGTGACATTACTGATTTTGGCTTGGCAACGAATATGCACCCAAGGAAACCAAACAAATTTAGTACCAACTAATCTTTTGAGTGGATAAATGTATTTGAAGGATGCCATTCAAACACTATGTAATATATTAAGCCAGATAAAAGCAACAAACATTTTATCTCTCCCTGTAAATGGTATCCCATGCTAAACAGGTTTCCATTGCAGAGTATTTACAAGGGAACAAGAATTAAGTTTTGGAAGACCAGGACATTACTTTTGTATATGAAGAATGTAGTCTTTGGGCTACAGTGGTTCTTTTAGGTACCAAAAGAAGAAAAAACCCCAAACCCCACAACTCTAGCAAACTGTTACCACTTGCATCAGTTGCATATGTTATTCTTGCCCACTGATCCTATGGTGGACTTCAGAGGCTCCATTCAAGGCTTGCAGCACCATTCTGATGGCTGGGAGAGTTTATAATGCAGTCTAGAGAACCAAAGGTGTTAGCATAACATTTACTTAACTCAGTGCTGTCTTGCAAAGAGACTCTTGCTAGACTAGCCTATACCACACAACACGTGAATGCGAATTCTCTTAAGTGACAGCTTTGGTAAGCAACATGTGGGAGACTATCTGGCAGTAACTTAGTAAAGATCATCCTCCATTTCCTGATGCAGGAATGCCATCTAACCATACTCTGTAAACTAGTCTCCACTCCTTTTTTAATCTATGAGGATTAAGAAATTGACAGAAAGACAGTAGCTTTTTCACCGTACTGTTAAGGAGAAACAATACCATTGTCCAACTCCAGGTTATTTTGTGCTAAACCTTTTCCATTTCCAGTTTATGAGGCAATCTTTCTCTCGAACAAGCGCTAGGAATCTGCCTGTGACAGAGGAATATTACGTTGACACTGAGTTAGATTGGTAAATTAAAAAGTCCATGCAGTCTAGGCTGATACGATAGTGAAGGGGTAATTCCTTCGCAGGCTAAAAAAGGAAAATAACAAGATGTTGCATGTCCTGCTCACCCCTCATATCAATGTGGAAAGAGGAGGGATATTTACTCTTGGCAGAGGAAGACATCTGGGCATGGCTAAAGATTACTAATTCCTCTTGTTAGTTATACACAGTTGATAGGCTTATGCAATACCTTTCTGTCTAAATGATAAACCACAAAACCAACTCTTCAAGCTCACAGATATATCCCCAGATGCCTGGGGATGGGGAAGGCAAGGAAAACAGAGAGGACACATATTCACCATGCATAAGAAATTGCTGAGAACTCACGTGCTTATAAATCTCTATCTGTAAGGGTTTCCTAACTATTTTTCCTAAGGTGCCATTACTGGTGACAGCAGAGGCATCAACGTTTCCAGCTCTGTTCCAGGGCTATGCATGTACACAAGAAACAACACTTGCTTACTCAAACAATATTTGCACATCACTTAAAAACTTCTCATGTGACATTAGTGGTATGGATATCACAGTTTGGAAACCTTTGATATAGAAGACATCACGCAAGGCACCAAGGCAGCCTGGATTACCCCAGTTTTGTTTACTGCAGTGGTAAATTTACTGGCATGTGCACGCAGAGATCCCCATTTGCAATCTCAGAAGAGGTGCAACCTTTCTTACACATTGAAAAAACCTTAGTAATAATAAAGGTCCTGTTTAAATCTTATGTATCTCTATGAATGGAAGAACAAAGATACTCCGAAGATTCTGCTTTACTATAAGACTTTCTAATTGCTGTTATGAAATCTGGGAAGTCAACAGAAACAGAGATTACTCAAAAGACACAGCAGAAATCACTCGAAGACAGGATATCACAACAACAAACACAGCTATTAAAAAAAGCACTAAACTTGATGGACATATACTTATGTGGATCAAGTAGCTAATGAAACTAAGAAACATATGTAATAAATGATATTCAAGTTGATTTAATGTATATTTATAATATATATTATGTGCCACTCCTCTCTCGCTTGGGCTTCTTTGTGGTGTAAGTGAACAACTGCTGCAGAGAGGAACACATTTTAAAAATGACTGTGTATTGTAAGGGAGGTGGGCTTACATTTTTCTTTTTTTTGCACCGATGCATTTATGTCAGCTGAGTATTTGTACTACACTGAAGGCCTACCTATAGAACATCCCTTTCTAAGGAAAATGTCTCTTGCAAACAGCTATCAATTCTACGCTTTCTCTGTGTTGTATAATAGCAACAAGTGCAATATAATAGCATTACATGGATTTGCTGTTAAGATACAGAATATTGAATAAATGTAAAAAAAGTAAATCATTTCAGTTTTCAGTATGAATGGCACCTTACCTGATTTAATCATGGCTGTATAAACTAATTAATCTACAGTGTCAAGAGAGTATCAAAAGTACAGTGGTTTTTTTTGCTTCCTTTTCCCCTTCAGCAAATGTTTCAATTTAAAAGGGAACTTTGCAGAAATCAGTGAACAAGAAAAATCCTTATTCTTATGTACTCATAAATACATGCAGAAGAAAATACTGACTTGAAATTGAGCATTAATCAGCTTCCCTAAATTTTGAAAGGAAGCATCTTGATGGTAGACAATAATTTCTAGTTGTCCTCTCCTCTCTCTACTTCTCCTCCTGACCACAGGGCTAGGAAATTCAAAAATACTTACAAAGCTACTGCATATCAACAAAAAGCAAACATAACTTGCATCAGTGAACTTATCAAAATTGCAGACAAAACATAATATGCAAGAATTTTTTATGCAGTACACATCCATTTTGTCAGCACTGTGTTCATTATCAACGACCCTCATCATATCATCGTTTTTCTCTCCATATACACATTTTTGTTTGTTTGTTTTTTTAAACAGAACAAGAAAGGCTTCTTGAAGCTTAGTCCCTACTTGCTCTGTATGACCTTGGGCAAACTATAGCCTCTTGATACCTCAAGGTTCCTCATTTACTTTATCTGGAGACAACCCAGTACATCACCGGACTGTGAGGTTGCATATTACTTAGTACTCAAGTTCTCTTACAGACAAACTCTGACAGACTTAGAAGTTACAGTTAAAAAACACTGTTCCTCTCTGATCTGCTCAAATCCTTTTTCTCTTTCCTAGGAACATACAGACCGTAGATGAAAGGTAAAAGAATGGGATCTTTGCTGTCTTCGTTCAAAAGCAACATACTGTAGACAAATCCACCTTAATGAACTGCTTAATGCAGGACTAAACTAGTTAGTAGGTCACATCTTATACAGCTGTGTAAGACCCTCAACAGATCCCTGCTACAACTGTATGAAAAATGGATGCTACTTAATAGCATGATGACAAATCAGTACTACTAAACCTTAATACTTGCTTTTAAATTTTGAATAAGAAGTATATAAACTCAAATCAAAAAGTGAGAGAGAAGGGTACACTAACCTAATAAAACCCAGCCATTTACCACTGCTTGCAATATAATTAATCAGGAGTGAACGTTTAAAAGAAAGGCTGTAATACAAATTACAAAATGATTTGGTTTTGTAACCTTTTTAGTGCAGATTTCAAGATCCTGATACTTTAGACATGGAAGCAGATCACAATTTCACCTCCATGAAAGAGCAAACCCAGAACAAACAGCAACTTGATCGGTTGAGATCTGCACTGTCCAGATACAGAGGAATAAATATATCTACATATTATAAACTCTATTAAAAAGGCTAAAATCTTTCCTGGGACTGCTGGCATCTTCCTCATGACAACTAACTACTTCACTGTGTTCATCACAGGAGCAAATGACACTTTTGAAGTTATTTTAAAAACTGTTGTCTAAGCAAGAACTACGGCACTTCTCTCTGCAAAATGAACGGAGTTCACCCATGAACTTACATATAGATATGGATTTTTCCTATGTTACAGCTACAAGAACTGTAAGGTATATGTCATTAACAGAATAAAGGAAATCTACATACAACAAAGTTTGCTAAAGTCATGGATACTGGCTGCTCTTTAGACCAAAGTAGCACTTTTGCTTATGGTCTATTACAATTTTTGGTAAAATGTTTCAGTTTTGTTACTAGCAGCATCTTACCCATTGCCTAAAATTTTAATAATTTTTGAAAAAGTAGGCTGATTATCTAGTAGACAAGTTCAGATTCTAAACATGCCACAGTATAACATTTTAAAGTACATATTCTTCACAACAGTTCAATTATCTTTAAATATTTTAGAAGCTTTTGAATTTTCTTTGGTGTTTTGGCAGAACCTTTGTATCTTTTCGGAGGTAGGATGAGACAGAAGAGTGAGCAAAGACACTTTTCTCTCTCTGAAAAGATACCTTCTGTCTTCTACAGGTCCTGTATTCTTCAGGATATAAGAACACTCAAGGATATATTCTAATGACTGCCCATGATAAATAGGATTATTTTATTTACATAAATATTGGATGCATGCACACGAATTACTTCTTAGTTTTGTCTGTGTATGAGAAGAGGTCACATGAAGGACTGCAATCAGTTATGTTTTTACCTACTTCTAGGTTCTTCTTACTTGTTCTAAAGCAGCATTAACTGAAAATCATCATTATATGAAGACTCTTCACTGGCATGTTTGAAAGTGATATTTGCCTCTGTCCAATTCTTTCTAAATAAATGCTTACATCAAAGTGTTTGCTCTCTCAGGAAGCACTCAATGCCTGAATGGGCACAGCCTATAGACACCTTATTTCTAGAGGCAAGCTTTCTTATCAGCCAGATTTGAAGTATGTTGATACTGTGGAAATGTGTAAAATTGCTATTTTTGCTGATTTTTTCCTGTGGTAAAGACAGCTTCAGTCCTCAGTGTGGTCAATCTGATATCATTCACAAGCACTAAAGATAAATTTTGACTTACCTTTGGTAATTTAGTTTCTATGACTGTTTCCATATTATTCCAGACAATAGGGCTATGCTTTCCACAAGAAGAAGAGTATATACAGAGACCCAATCAGATTTTGTCATCCCTAAGGCAGGGGACTGATGATCAAGATATCAGAAGGAGAGTCTTTCAACAGCAGTAGTATCTGAACGATGTATAAGGAAACAACTGGAACAAATAATTTTTAGGAAAAAAATGTGAGGTACTAATAAACATCACCATCTGACCTCTCACATAGTGTAATAAGAAATATGTTTTTAAATTAAGAAGTTTCTAAAAGAGTGGGATGTCCAGAATAATGTGGAAGAAATCAAAGAATTACACACAATAGATCAGATAGATCATATTTTACTACTTTTAATTCCTTTCCACATTACTCCAGACAACAGAGATGTTTAAAGCTCGTGTACAGAGAAGATGAGCAGATTAAAAAAAAGCAATTCAACTTCAGCACAGAAGACTGTCTGAAGAAAATGTTTTTAAAAAGATGTATCAGCAGACAACTGGACACCTGGATATTAGTGCCCAGAAAATGAACAAAGATCACATGATAGCCAGACAAATTATAATAATTGGTTCATTGGCCTTTTTTAGCCACAAAATGACGATGGAGGAAGTAAATCTAAATTGATTTTTAACCACATTAGCCTCCTGTAAGCACTTTCAAATTGACCCGGATGTGAAGTGGAAATTCTGAGAAATAGTAAAACACAGTTGTATCTGTCGAATAAAACAAAGTATCAGAGACAAAGTTTTGAAGAGACTCAAATATCTTTTTATTTTTCAAAAAAATCAAAAATATTGAGATATAATGCAGAGGAATAAAACACTATTGCTTAAGCAAAAAGAAGAATACTAGTGTAGGACCTCTGTTTACAAATGTTTATCTCCCCTTGGAAAAATGAAAGATTTTCTGTGCCATTTAGACGCTGATGCTGAGCAAACAAAAAAGTCTGGTCAGCGTAAAAATACAACATTCCAAAAACATTATTTTTAAACTGGGGTATATAAAATCACCAAGAAGATTATTTTACATTCATAGGAACATATCACTAATAAGGAACTTTGAGAGTTTTTCCCCAATTTAATGGTCTTTGGGAAAGGTCAAGAGAAATTTATGGTAATGCTTTCCTTTGCCATTTTTGTACTAACTCTAAAAGGCTGGCTGATGAAGCACCGAGAACACTTGGTATCTGTGTGGTGTACTTCTATGAAGAACACAGAAGACCTTCTCCAGTAAGATGATGATGAAGATTTTGTTAGGATCCATAAAGATACTATATGATTCTGAAGGAACTTTGGGGAGCTAACTAATACTTAGGGAAAAATCAGTACTGGACTGGACTGGCATAATGGTTCCTATCACATTTTGCTGCTGCTAATAAAATCAGCCAACTATCCATAGACAAACACAACTTAACAGCTAGTACAGAATCTCATACCATTCAAGTCTATGCAGTTATCTGATTTTGTACTAGCTGAAACCAGGAGAATTTAAAAAATTAAGGGGAGGAAATAGAAATCACTTGTGGACTCAATGGCTTCTGCTTATTTAGACTTCTATACTGTATTGTAGCTGAAACTCTTAGCACCTAAGATATGGTATCTGATACATCTGACATCACCACATTTATATAAGAAAATACTGTGACAATTCATACTATGTTATGGAAGAAAATTCCTCCAAGGAAGAAGAAGGAGATCACAGCATGAAATTGCTCTATTAAATCACTGACTTGCTGGGTTCCACTGCCTCTCCAATTGCATCATAATCATGCAGACATGTTGGACTGTTTCCTGTTCACACCCTGTTCCATAAAAAGTTTCATTTATAAATTATGATGTTCTATAACCACTGTCTATATTGAGAGAATTTCATCTTAAATTACCTACTTGAATGCATCAAATGAATACCACTTTAGTAAGATTTTCCCCTTCTGATTATAAGAACCCCAAGAAAAGAGAACTTCAGAGATTGGTAGTTCAGGAAAACAATTTCCTGTAATTCAGAAGATGACACATCTTGATTCTTATGCACTGCATTGCAGCTTATAGGCAAGCATAATGGAACAGTATTTCTTTACATTTTCCCTTTTGGTCTTATGCAAAATGACTTATGGCTACATCCATTGTTTTTTGTAGTTGCTTGATAATGATTAAACTCCCTTAAAAATAAACTCCACTGGATTGTTAGCTGATAAATTAGTCATTTCCCTAAAATTTATTCCACAGATATTTTCATTAATGACATCTAGTATCTGCTTGTTAACATGGGCTCTCTAACACTTCTGCTAAATAACCCTCTATTTGCTTGAAAGGATGTTGTAGTTATAATCCTTCTGAACAATGCAAGTTGACCTTTGACTTATGCCAAAAGATTGGGACTGGTCTACTCTCGATACTCAAAATTTACTTTACCTTTATCAGAAAAAAAAAAAATCCCAAAATATTTTTAAAAACAGTTAGGCATACTGGAAAAAAAGATTTCCCTCGGTAAGTTAGAAGAATTCCAAAGCCCTAAATAAGCCAAAGCTATACCCTAGAAGGTAGGCTTAGCAGACACTGAGATAGGTAACGGCTTTCTATTTGTGTTCTCCTGGGATACATGAACCCGGCTTGTCACGCATAGGTGTATCAATGTGAAAAGGTAAGGCAAAGTGGCACATATGCATGAAAATAAGAAAAACAAACAAACAAAAAAAGCTAGGTAAGCCCTGAATAGTTTAGATATAGCAACTCCCATTTTAGGGGAACAATACTATCACAAAAAAGAGTGATCATCACAAATATTGAAGAGCTTCTGCATAATGGCTTGTTTTTTATATGCAAGATTAAGGGAAGAATCCTATCAGCTGAACTTTACTACAGTTATATTACCCTGAATGTTGACATGCTTTTTCTAAAAGAAAGTTTTCTTTTTCTGTTTTGAAAGATAAGATACTCCAAACAATATAAAATAAGGAAAGATAAAAAGCATTTCTGTCCTTGAATACCAGGATGATCTACATGGGGATTTACACAAGAAATAAGCATATTCTTCCAGGGTATTGTGCTAATACATATTAATTACCTAGATACAGAAAGGTTAGTAAGTGTTGCACTTTTCTGCAGCTATAAGACAGTGCATTTCTAGTCTTGGGAAAATTTTTAAGATCTACTGAATGCCAAGATAGTTTAGGAGCACAGGGATTTTTCAGGTCAGTAAGGGAATCTTAGTGCCATAACAGCTTTCATTCAATTAAGCATTTCTTCTTTGATATGTTATGCCTGAAAAGAATCAAATACAGCAAATGACATGCTGTAGGGGAAATAATTGACTATGTTAAGCAGAATTAATGTTTTTAACTAAAAATTAGGAAAAGAATGTGACAGTGAACAGGCTGGGTATCACACTGATCATAAATTTCTGTTTATGCAAGCAGAGCATTTCTATTTCATTCAGAAGACAACTGACAAATAAGTAGTGCCTGTGATTTTTTAAATTTATTATTATTACAAAACAAAACTAATCTACAGGGCATAATAATATAGCCTAGTTCTATACAAATATGTAAGTAAACAATTTGTTACAAGAAATTTACAGTCTGGTTCAAACAGACAATACAGTTAAGCTTCATATAGCACATATGGGGTATTATTATAAAGCAGAAGAAATGAAATCTTGCAAGTGCTGTATAGGTGATTCTCTAGTAATATGCCCTCAGAAAGGACTCTGGAGGAGAAAAGAATTGCTAGATAGGAGATGTAGTTCAAAGTGTAAAGTCTGCAATGGAAGATGAGAAGAAAGAGAAAAGGAGGAAACTTGAGACAAGTAGTAGAACTGAGACTTTATATGGTATATAAATGAAGTGGAATTAATGTAGGTATCCCTGGAGGAAAGAAAGATAGTTTAAATTTGAAGCTGAAAGTAAGAAGTATTAATGAAAAGGCTACAAGTGGAAAATGTTAGGGGAGAGAGAGAGAGAGAGAGAGAGAGAGAGAGAGAATATGAAGGCAGACTAATATGGCAGAGGTTTAGACAGATAAGGCAAAAGTTAACCAACATGCAAAGAAATATTGTACTGATGAGGATTAAGAAAGAAGGTTCTACAAATACTGCAGACAGAACCAGAAAGGAATGAAAACATTTTTACATTAAAAAAAAGGAAAGATAAACATTGATAATGCAAAGAGGTTGAGCATGTGAACAACGAGCAGGATCATGGAACTGTGAATAGTATCAGGAAAGGAAGGATATGACAAATTCTGGGAGAGAGCTGAACTTGAGTTTTTTGTGAGACAGCTGGTAGTCCGAGAGTACAACGTAACCGACTAGCTCCAAAAGAGCAGCTGAAACAGAAGAGACAGATGAAGTTGCTCAGTGAGAATATAAAGAAGGAAAATGAGAGAATTATGAAAAGAAGCGTAAGAACTGTCACTAGAAAAAGCAGTGGCAGAGGTACAGAAAACAATGCTGGAAGAGAAGAAACCAAAAGAATATGAATACTTTGAAAAACAGTGTAAAAGCAACATAAAGGAATGACCTTCTTATTAAGGAAACAACAGTAGCTTTAATGGATGGATATTTTCCTTGAAAAGATGTATCTAGGTCTCTAGGTAGTAAGAAATATCCAGGATATTAGACATATCTGGAAGAGAATGGAAACTGTTGGTGTGTTTATATTGGGGTTGCCTTTTATATTAAAGAACTTATAGAAGCCAAAATGACACACACAAAAGAATTATATTAGAAAAGCTGAGGTTTTGCAGAAGCACTGAACTGAAAGGGAATTATCCCTTTTGAAGAAAAAACCCTAATGAAATCCTTTGTTGTGGTCCCCTATTCTGGCAATGAAAGCATCAGAAAACTGATTGGGTCTTCATCTGTGTAGGATGAGTAAAGCATAACCCTATTGTCTGGAACAATATGGAAGGCAGCTAGAGGAAATAAAATTCACAAAAAACAAAACACAGTCAAAAAATATAAATATGTATCAAGATATTGATGTCTTATGCAATACTTAGAAGGAAGTATAAAAACACAGAAAAGAGTCACATGTAATAACCAATAGGATTTTTCTATTAAATAGAGCGTAGCATTCTGACAGAAATTGGCAAGAACCACAGGGGAGCATTAAGTCAATTGCTTTGACATGTTTCAATCTTGGTATCACTTTCATCTTATTTGGTTTGTCAGGTGCAGACCAATTATGCCACGGATTATATTAATATGCAAAAATCTTTGCACTTTTCAACTTTATTTTGATCAAAACAGTGTAAGCTCTTGTTGAGTAACGTTTAGAGGGATTTAATTCTCCATATACACAGTATATATGTTACGTGCATGTAACAATGAAGTACAATTGATTAGCTGTTTAGATTAACTGTGTACATTTATAAAGTTAACAAAATCTTTACTGAAAGATTATTTTTGAGTTCTTATTTTATAAGCCAGGCTTTGCTGGAAGAACAAAATTCTCCAGTACAATATGCATAGTATTCTATAACTTTGAAGGAAAAAAAAAACACTAAATTTCTTACCTCCAGCAACTAATCCAGATTCTCCTAACTGAATTGCTACCCCAAAGCCACCAAGCTTTACAGGAGCTGAATTCTCTTTTGAGGCAAGCAATACACAGTGTGGCTGAAAAGAAAAAACAGATTATTACAATACTTGAAAAGTATAATTTGCTTTTAAGAAAACATCTTCATAAGTTAGCAAACAGAAGCTAGAGTTTTTGTTTTTTGAATGGAATTCATTTCAGATTTTTTTGGCGTGAACTCCTCTCTGTCTGTTGGTTTCCCTTTCAACTGTCTCTTTCAGGACTTATCAGTACTCACAGAGAACACAAAGCGAAATAGTAATAAAATGGCGATAACTATGAAAGCCTGCCAAGAATTTCTTTCCTGGTACTACTTTTTCTTTTTACCCTTCACACTTCAGCCTTATACTGTTCCAATTCTTCAGCTGAAACCGTAACACACTTTTATTCTTCACACAAAGAATACAAAACACTACTTTGGGCCTTAATCACAGACTTCACCAATCAGCTTCCAACTGCAGAAAAGAAAAGGAATATCCCTAAAACATTTCTAACAAATATTCTAGTGAAGGGGAAATTGTTTAGGTCTTTAAACTGGATTCTCTGTGCAATCGTACATGCCCTTAATTTTCTACATTCCTTCCGTCAATAACAGTGGGATGCAAAATACAAAAACGGAATAATATTATACAACCATCTGCAAGGGCAGAGATTGGGGGTAGGAGGAAGCAGCATATAAACAACACCTATTAATCACAATTTAGTATTTAATACACATAACTAAAATACTATAATTAATGTAGAGCTACTTCTTACATTTGCTCACAGCATCCTTTGCACAGTCAGCCATATTAGAGTATTTAAAAGGACAAATGTCAAATCTGTACACTGCTTCTTGAGAATACACTACCACATAAATTACAAAACTAAGATCTAAAAATAGGTAATGCCTCTGTATTATTTAACACTGTCAGAAGACACAAATGTGCGGCCTTCAGTTAGATTTTCTTTTGCACTAGTCCTCCCGCCAGGAACTTCTCAGAGAATCTTCAGTACCTTCAGAGAATAAAGCAGCTACCCATTACACAGTCACTAAACTACAGAGAGATTTTAGGTTAAATCACGTTGGGCAGTGACTGAACTAAACTGCTCAAATATGAAAAAGCATAATTACAACCTTCCTGCATGAATGGTTAAGTAAACTGTGGAAGAATCCATATACAAGTTCTTTGTATGTATTTGTGCGCACCAGCTGAACAGTATGGTTTTAATTTAGGCTGTGGGACCATTTTGTAAAACCCCCATAGCTCCACAACAACTTTTACAGAATCAGCTTACTAAATTAGATGTTAGGCTGGAAGAAAATAATTATCATATCAGAAGACTCTAAAAAAGGTGCACTTTCCCACAGTCTGCTCCATATAAACATAGCAGAGTCACAAATTGTTTCTTCTGATACTTCCTTACTATTTACTACTTGATATAGCAGAGCACTCGGATTTTGTGACGTTACTGTTATATAAATAACTGATAGAAAACACATTAACAAAACAAAGCAAAAACTTAGAGCTTTGGGCCGGATTAATGAAAAGGAACTACATGGTTGAATCTGACTACCTGCAAAGTCATCATCTGTAACCATCCATGTTTTCCTTTAAAAAAACCCCACAGTTGTAAAGTAACAAGATGCTTCAAGAAAGAAATCACAGACTCTTTGAAAAATCTAACTGAAATCTGCAGAATCTCCTACAAACTTGATTCCTAGCCAGATGATATATTAAGAGTGTCAATATGGGAATTCTCATTTCAAACACTAAGTAGAACATTAAGTCAAGATGATATTCTTGAGATGATCAATAAATTTAGGCTACCATATATTAGCACTTCCAGAAACCCTTTTTAAATTTGTGATTTATAAATGTAACTTTCAACCTCTTGTATCCTATTCCAAATGGTACTATCTCTGAATATTTCACTTCTGCCTAACTGAAATTATCATACTGCACTCACTTTCATATTCTATCAGCATTGTCATTAGACTGAAAAAAAAATCAACCTCAAATTTCTCACCCCATGGCAGGGGGGAAGATGGATGGATGAGATCTACACCAATAAAAGGAAAAGACAGCATTTTAATGATGTGTTGATATATTTTTACTCTACACTTTTAAAAAAGTGATACTGTTTTGATGAGAGTATTAAAAAGAAGATAGCTTGTGCCAACATAAGAAAAGGAAGCCACTGAAACTGGTCACTAGAAACAAAGTTTCTATGAAAAAAATAAACTCTCCAATTCAGAGTGAAATTTGGAGACTTTTTTTTTTAAACAGAATTTCCCCCAGCAAAGTCCAAATTAATATCAAAATTAGTATTTTCAATAAACTCAGTTTTGCTAGTTAAAAATACCTTTAAAAAAAAATACAGTTGCAACACTAGTTAAACTTCCCCTTGTTGCTACTTGCACTGCGTCAGCTGATTCTTATCACTTTGTAGAGAAGCTGGTGCTTTAACTTTCTAATAAGAGGACATGCATGTTAGTCCTTCCTCTCTTTACCAGTGGTTTTGAAAATCAGCAGAAGTTCTTAATAAACGGTAAGTAGCTTCCTCTTAAACTATAGTAAAACAAATTTCTATTAAAATACAAATTACAGAAGTACTACTGACAAATTACCTTCAAAACTTTAATATACTTAGATTCAAGCCAAATATGCCTCTTGTTTATAGGTGAAAACATTTATTACACATTAGAAACGTTATAGCTTTTAGCATCTGCAATGTAATTGATTTTTCCATCTCTCATGCACCTGAAAGATGTAACTACCTATGTAAGTCATTATATGTCAAGGGTTTTTACAGACTAGCAACATAAACAAGAAATTAAAGTGGAAGATAGCTTTTGAGATGTGTTTGAAAGCATTGAGTTATTTATCAGATGAAACTTCTAAAATTATTTCTAGCTCAGATAATACTAAACAGCAAATATAATAAAGCAGCAATCTTCATAAGACTGCTAACACAATGCAGACATACTCAATACAACTATAAGATCAGCCAGCATGGGAGGTTTAGACTGTCCACCCAATAATTCGGTTTCTGTATACATAGTATTAGATCTCATTAAGATTTTTGCTTAAAATGCTGCCATTTTTATTGCTGTAGCTATATTGCACATTTAAATGTAAATATGCATTTTTAAGGCCTAGTACACAGAAGAAGAACTGTTTCAAATTTATGTATACGGCAAAGAGCATTTTTTCTTGTTACTGTTGTTGTGGGACTTAGTTCAGATTACCAAGAACAGTTTTGGTTTTTTATGAGATTAGGGGAACAAAAAATTTGTCCCTTTAAAAAAATTCTAAATATACTTTATGCAGTATTTTATCAACATGCCACATAAATCAGGTACAGAATTTATACTAATACTAACCGGTCTTAACTATCTAAAAAGCTCATTACTATTCTGCTCTCTTAACCACACTTTTTTTTTTGGTTTTCTTTTTTTTGGTCAAAGCTGATTTTTATCTTCTAAGATTAAACCTTCCTGGCCAAAACCAAGCTCACCTTAATTAGAAATTTTATGAAAACAAGGAAAATGTGAAAACAATCTGTTGTCACAGCATTAATGTGGTTTCAAGCTGACAGTAGTTTTCTTGCACAACCCTAATATAACAGTCAACAAAAGAAAAAAAGCTTAAATTTATATGAAGATACTATTAAAAGCAAGCTATTGTAATATTAGGAACTCACACAGTGTTATTTATAGCAGATTATACAGCCAAGTAGCTTCCATTTAGAAAAGCAATTGGCAGTTGATAACCAGTGACTTGCATGAAAGTCTGGGTACCTATCTAAAATTAATACTGTTTAGTATTGTTTTGATGCGTTTCTATGTATCTTGTATCAACACCGAGAATACTTCACTTAGCTATGCTTCCACATTATTTGCATCTTAATTAAAACATGTTCGCACTGTCACAAAGTCACTGGTCATAAAAAACAATTTTAACAACGGAACTTCATAATGTTTTAAAAATTATTTGTCCTTATGGATCAAGCAAAAAATGTAACAATTTCTAAAATTTGCAGCAAAATATAAATGTTTATATCAAAACAAGATGGTCATAGTTTAAAGAAGCAATTATTAGAATCATCATCTGCATGAGTACTCTGTACCCCCCCCCCCCCCCCGGAACAGATTTTTCTAGGATTACATTGTATTGTGAGATCTGGCTGAAAGTCCTTCTGCTCCACAACAATTAGCTCAGCTCAGGTTAATTCACTTTTTTACTTATTGTCTTATTTACATTTATGTAACTTCAGATTGTGTATGTAATAAAGCAAGCAAACACATGAAAGCGTTTGGTGATTAATTCCTATAATTTCTCTTTACCTCTCTACAGAGCAGCAAAGAAAATCCTAACAAATGATGGCTGCAACTTCAGCTGATTTTTTGAACATTCTTCCATACAGGGAAGTCATCTGGAGAAACCAAACCAACCTAGCCAGAAACTTCTCAGAAATCCAAAACAATGCCAGTTGTCCCTTAAATGAAGACTCATTGTCATTTGCTTTAATACTTTTTTATTCCATTATTTTTGTGATTGGATTGGTTGGAAATATTATAGCCCTGTTTGCTTTCCTCTGCATTCATCAGAAAAGGAATTCTATCCAAGTTTACCTACTAAATGTAGCTATTGCAGATCTTCTGCTGATCTTCTGTCTTCCATTCCGAATACTGTATCACATTACCAGAAACACCTGGATGTTTGGATTGATCTTATGCAAGATTGTAGGAACTCTATTTTATATGAACATGTACATTAGCATAGTACTGTTGGGACTAATTAGTCTAGATCGTTATGTAAAAATAAATAAGTCTGCGAAGCGTCCTAAAATGTTAACTACTACACGAAGTATATATATTTGTTGCATAGTGTGGGCACTTGCACTGACAGGATTTATAATAGTAGTTTCACCATCTTTCTTTAAGAGTGAAGAAGGCAATTCTACTATGTGCTTTCATTACAGAAATAAACACAAGGCAAAGACAGAAGCAATTTTAAATTATATTATTGTTATCATTTTTTGGATAGTTTTTTTCCTTTTGATACTTTCATATGTTAAAATTGCCAAGAACCTTCTGAAAATTTCTAAGAAAAGAGCTAATTTTCCTAATGCAGGAAAATACACCCAGACAGCAAGGAATTCTTTCATCGTACTCATTATTTTCACCATATGTTTTGTTCCTTATCACGTGTTCCGATTCGTCTACATTACATCACAGTTACAAGATCCATCTTGTTATTGGAAGGAAATCATTCACAAATGCAATGAGGTTATGCTTATATTTTCATCTTTTAACAGCTGCTTAGACCCAGTTATGTATTTCCTAATGTCCAGAAGTGTGCGTAAGACTGTATTCCAACTTATTTGTAGAAAACTTCATGGGGATTCAACTGTAACTTCAGAAAGTACTTCAGAAATGCAACTTGGACAATACACACAAGAGCGATTATCTACTATCACTCCCTGTTCAAGTTCTTTAAAGAAGAAGTCTCTTATCTGATCATTTAAATTAAGGGATAATGGCTTCTCTTTGTTATTTTGGACATCAATTTAAGATGTACCAATGCAATACTACAGAGCTACTAATCCTGCCTCTGTCTTCCTGTTGAGAAATGAGAAATCTTCTGTTCATGGAAAGGAGAAGTGACTTTTTAGAAGTAGCTTACTTTCTTTATCCAAGAAAAAAAAAAAGAGAAGCTTCCTTAAAGTTATCTCAGACATCTTCTATTGGACTAATCTAAAACACTAACTCTTTGGGGAGATTTCCACAATGTGGTTTTAACCTGTATATATAAGGAATCTTGTACATACACATTACTACCACCAATTGGGTATGTAAACAATACGAATTTTGCAGAAGTAATGCTTTTGTGTCCTATTCAAAAGAGCTATGCTACTTATTACAGATTTCCTATATTTCTCTGTTTTAACAGGTTTCAAAGAGATCAGTGTTTTAACTGCATTTTACAGAACTATTTTTTTCAGTTGAATATTTGAGATTTTAACAATGTATATGGCTTAACAATGAGCTAAAGAACAAGACAGCCATTAATTCAGTTATCATTACAGAAGACACACTTCATTTTATTAAACAGCAAAATTAAAATATTCAAGTCTTCTAAGCCCTTTATTATATTTTCAATGTTTTTATGAATGTCAAGGTCAAATATCTCAGGGAAAGCAAGCAAGGAGTTAGGAAAATCGAAAATTCACAAAGGAGAAAGGATATAAAGGTATTTTCAGTTAGCTGAGATCTTCAAACTTTGACTAACAAATTTGGTAACTTCAGCTACAGCAGAATAGAAAAATTAGCTCTTGTGAACCTCTCTGAAGCATCAGCTCTGACCTTCGTTCAGACTCCTAATTCCTAACTCCACCTAGTTCTTAAGGTTAATGCCTACTTAGAGATTTCCAAAGCCACTCATTTCAATTGCACATTCTCCCTGGCAGAGATATTCTGTTTTCACAAGATTAAAACAACTTTGATAACTGCTGATGCTATGTAAACAGTAATACAACAGCAAATATACCTTACATGCAATTATATTCTCAGATTAAAACCAGTCTTATGTATTTAGACAAAAACTAAAATTTCAAACTGCTCCATCATTTAAAAAAAAGGGGGGGGGGTGAGGATGGAGGGTGTTAGTCCTGAAGAGTTGTAATGAGAGGTGATTATACAAAGAACAACTTATCTTTCTAGCATGACAGGTCAGAAAGGTGAATGAGTTAGATATTAGATGTTAGTTCTACAAAATAAGGTTTTACTATTCTAAACACATACAAGCAATACTGCTTAGGTAAGCTGGAGCACACAGGTTGATATGACTATTAATACAACTATTAATAACTTCTCTAATGGATTGTGTGGCTTTTTAGATCAAATCTATACCAAAACTTGCAAATTCTTACTATTATTGTACAATATTCAGGTCTTACAGAAGCAACTGTTAAAACTTGCATTAAACATAGTAGACCTAATATTTCACCTCTGCTAGTTATAACCTTAGTTTAATTTTTAGTGTGATTTTACTTCATCTAGATTTGGTTAAACTGGATGTTAAACACATTAACCAAGTACAACATCTAGCCAGTGTATTTTGTCACGTTTTTAAAAAGGCACGGTGTGGGGTTTTTCTTAATCTGGAAGGGACTTACTTTTATAAACATATAATTCTTGTAAAAGTATCTTGGTAACGACATTTTTCTTAAACATTTCAACATAAAATTATTTAAGATTTTTTACAGTAATTTCTGATTTATTCTCAGAATAAGTTGTGCTGTACCTTTTCAGAATCTTTTATGTATTATCTCATCATCCTATTACATGTACACTGGAGCAGGAACTGCCTTGACTGTACAGTGTACTTGTGCAATGCCAAAAATAGCATGTTTCTTGTCCTTTACAATTGAAGGCTTTATAATAGTACAAGAAGTCACATCAGCTCTGACAAACCTAGTGTAGTTTAGAAACCAGCAGTTTACAAGATATAGGCACCATCTCATCATTCTTTTTGTACCTGTATTTGCTCTAATCTGACTGGCTAGTGGATAACACTAATCACCAGGGCCACTGGAGGACTTGAACAAAGTATAAATTCTAAAATTCTTTTAAAGAATGTATTCATTCAAACCGGAATTTTCATTAAAAGGATTTTTACCCATGGACACTGCACAATTGCAAAAATAGACTGAGATCTCTTTGGAGGATCAAGTAACAGTATAGAGTTTCAATGCTACAAATGAAGTATACTTGTAAAGCCAAAAGCAAATAGCAATGTGTTCCCCAGGACAAAAAAAAAAAAAGTGTTCTGGATGTGTTCTAGTCCATCATATAGATATCATTAGGTAGGCTTTTCTGCTTTAAGAATTTTAATGGTGAAAGCTATTACATATTTTATACAAGAGTAAAGCCTTAAATATCGGTACCTATTTGTATTGATCAGACATGTTCTACACTACAGTCATTCTTGACAGGTTTTAAAGGAGCCTTGTGCACTATCAAGGGATGAGGTTTTAGACCATTTAGAAGAAAACCATTTCAGAAGAAATATTGAAGAGTAACACTTTCACAGGACCACATGCTGGCCAATAAAATGCTTTAAAAGCATTTCGGTACTGGATCACTTAATCATATAACCTATTACTTGAATCTGCTTCAGTACATGAGCAATGAAAAGCAAATGTGACCCAAACCTTTTTAAAGAAATTTCAGAAGCTACAGGCTAACGTTCATATAAGGCAAATTCATAGCACCTATTAAGACAAATAAATTAGGCAAGCATGGGGGTACACTAGGGAAGAGCAAACAGAGATTTTTGAGGGAAGTCATGTACCAGAAAGTCAGTAAATAGAGGAGCTCTCTAGAGGAGCTGAGAAGCACTGGGATAAAAGTGATCTGGTGGACTTGGACTTTGAGCAAGTCACTTACTAAAGGCTGTCAAGTAAACTAAGTTGTTAGATGATAACTCTTGTTTTAGAACTAGTTAAAAATTGGAAAGAAAGGCTAAAAATATGTGATCTTTTTACTTCATGATGTTCCCTGAGAATCTGCATATGGACCTGGTTTTGCATGTATTGAACACTACAATCTGAAATGAGAGAGAGTAATGGGATGACAAAGTTTTCAAACAGCACAGAGTAGTCAAACCTACAAGACAGGTTTAAGATATCAACTCTCCACTAAAAAGCAATCGAACAGCAAAAGGACTGTTGAAGTTATGAGAAAAGGAATGGAGAAGTCATCATTGTGCCACTATATAATTCATATGATACAGATTCTACACAAGAATACATTAAATAAAACAACTCTTCAGCACAGAAATGAAAACCTGAAGGGGGACACAACAGGTCTATGAAGTCAGGTATGGCATACTAGAGTGGATGAGGAACAACTATATGCTTTTTGACACAAGCGTGAGAGTAAGGGAGCAGCAGTTAGAATGATAAACATGCCTCCAAAACAATCAAACAAGTGGAAATAACTTATTACAGAATTCCACAGTTGTGGACGTCCGTGCTTCAAGATGTTAGAGGCCAAATGTATGAACTGGCTCAGAAAGGAATTTGAGTCTAGACAGCATCGACACATAAGAAACAATTACTATTGAAAGAAAAACAAAGGCAGGTATTAATATATTTTCATATTTAATCTTCAAGTTAAAAAAAAACAACTGTCCCAACTTTGAAGGTAAAATGTCAGGTTCTGCAAACCAATATTATTGAAAAAGAAATAGTCCTGAAACATCTTTGGAGGTCTGCTGAAAGTTATGCTGTGACATTTTCAATGGCGGTACTATTGGCACTTTAATAGTGTTTCTTACTGCTTGTCTTAGCAGCGCTTACTAAGTACTGTGAAGGCCAGCTATAGCAATTAAGTCTTCAGCTGAATTTCAACATCAAAATCATTCCATTTATGCCCACAGAGAGTCACAAGTACAACAAGAGACTTGATAAATCATTCAGACCCCCTCCCTTTTTTTTTTTTTTACATTTCATATGACAGGTAGTAAATAAAATTGTGATATTTCATTTGTACAATAAACACTTTGCAGCCTTTGAATAGTATACAGGTTTCAGTAGCATTTGTTAGACATAAGCACTACTACAAGTTGCAGAATAATCAACTTATATCACTTTTACAGATATTCTCTTGTGTGTCATTGATTATTCCAGGAACAATCCCAGAGTTATATTCTTTCTGTAAGTAGGGGCTTACTCAACACATTACTCAAGTCTACAACACATCCTCAAATTTCATTTGGTGTACCAAAGTTTCACCTCTTTAAGTATGTAAAAGGAGCACATATTCTTCATTAGCATAAATATTAGATACATATATAAGCAAAATGCATATAAAGTATATGTGTTGAGCTAGTCACTTCTAAACCTTTTAGACTTGACAAATACATTAATAGCTACATTGTCTTACACATACCCCTTAAAATCAGTGGAAAACATAAGTCAAGAAACAAAACTGTTTGCCAGAAACAAGACTTGAATTATAAACATACAAAAACATACAGGTAACCAATTTTTATTTTCAAACTGAAGTTAACTGTAATTCTATTTTTTAACTTTCAAATTGGTATTTTTCATGAGGGAAGAAATTATAAATTATTCTGATAACATAACATGGAAAATGAATTAATGAAACCGCAAATGAGAGAAGTGCAATCTTACGTGGCTGAGAAACAAATAATTAAGAGTCTCATATGGACACCTTGGTGTAATGCTCTTTCTGACAGCACATACAGAATCAAGGTGGAGTGGAGGGAGTTGTGCTGCACAGTACAAATAAAGCGTACAGAGAAAAGGAACCCATCAGGGAAGTTCAACCAATCCAAAATACATTTTGAGCGTTTTCTCTGTAGCAATGGGAATCATCTGCGAGCCTTTTTTCCACCCCTTATACAAATCCTGAACTACTGAGGTCTCTGTGAAATCCAGGACAATGCGGAAGGTGCTACAAAGCTGTCACCATTCACTGGTCGTAGATGGATTGGTAGGAAAAACTCTTGTACAGAGGTTGTTCTCAGATATCTGGAGGGTACGAATGTTGGAGGAGGGGGAAAGAGATGAAGTTGGAAAATGCCCTAACATTCAAAGTCCACGCTTAGAGCTGGAAATACATATACATATGTACATACATACATGTGTACATTTGCGCGTTTGTGTACTTTTTTTTTTAAACAGGCAAGAATGTACTTATAAGGTTGTTTTTTAACAATCTGAATCAATTATTTAAAATATACCAGAATAATACGTTTTGGTACACGCTGCCTTCAAAAATTTTCTTGCTTTTGTTTGTAAATGATGATGGATATTTCACCTTTGCACCAATTAGAAAGCAAGGCTAGTTTCCTCACAGAATTCTCAAACCACACATATAAAAACCTAGGTGCTTTAAAAAGAAAAATATACTTGCTATTCCTTCCACCAAAATTCTCACTACAGTAAGACATCCATATAAGTATGCTCAACAACAAATCTGCAAGCAATTCATTCTGCAGCCAAAAATCCCCAGCTTGCAGCCAATGGAATCTGTCTTTTGAGTATCACTTTCACTTTTATTGCCATGTTTTTATTTTTGCTTTATTGGTTTTGCATTTTCACAGAAGCTTAAGAAATATTTGGAAAAGCCAAAAAGCACACACAAATATATTTAACTGGAAAAAATAGAGAAGTATGGTGAAAGCTTCCTATTTGCCTACAATGATCAATAGGGTTTTCATATAAAAACTGATTCTAAAGTTAAAAGTAAAAATTATCATGACTAATACAGAGTTGCTTCTTTCTTAAAAAACAGATACAGTAAAGGAGACCTCTGGAGGCTGCACAAAGAATTTCACTGGGGAAAACACTGCAGTATTTAGCATTAAAGACCTGCAGTATAAAAATTTGAAAAGATGATTTTTATTCAACCTAAGCTTTCCAGCTTGAAAGACACTGTTTTCTTTGTGTTTTATGTATGTAAAAGACTACCTGGAACCTGTGAAACACCTTTGCATATTTTATAACAGCCAAAGAATTGAAGCCATGGGTGCAATGTAACTCCACTTCTATACCACTAAGGATACTGGAAATGCCATGGAGTTATATTGCATACATTCATAATTCATCAAACAACATAAGAACTTTTGTTCTGGATCTATTTTGCTGAACCACAATGGCAGTTCCAAAGCTGGTGAAAATAAATCACTAATGAACAGCAATAAGTCTACCACAGACTCAACTCAAACCTGGCAAATATTTTATCTTCACTGATTCAGCAATAGTGCTTGACTGAACTAGACTAGATTTAAACAAGAGCTTAGAGGACTTTGCTTTGATCAGCACTTCTCACAAGATTCAATACATATACTGACTATAGCTAAAATCTTCATTACATCAAGTCAGGAGGAAACACGGGCACAGACTGGGTCTCCCCTGCAAGGAAATCTAATGAACAGGTAGAGAGGAACCCTGGTGCTCTGCAACAAGTCTCCTGATCTAGATGACAGCCACCTGAACAGAGGGGCACGCCACGCAGTGCTTCTGCCTTACAGTTTATAAAGCTGCATGTTTGATGCATGCTATACATGTATTCAGTGTCTTCCAGCCTACATCTGGGTTTGCCTATTTCTCTGCGCCTGATACTCAGCAGCTGTCTTTCACCTTTCCAGCTGCAGACACTGAGCACATGCCCTTGGGCCTTCCATGACCCAGCGAGAGTGCCCCGACTGCTATGGGAGCCGGAGAGTCACTAGACCACTGCCTTTCACCATCCTACAAGGAGCAGCGGCTGCCAACACACGACATTCCTTAAGGAGCAGAGTGGTTCGCCATCTAGCATGTGACAAATTGGTTGGGCTGTCACCAATCATCTTGGGCAGGTGGTGTGGGAGAGGCAGTGGCCAGGCAGTCTGCAAGTGGATCATTAAGCCTTCTATAATCCATACTTAGCGTATTATGTAATATGACCATACATGGCAAACTGAAGTATGTTTTCCCACTGTGAACTTCCTTGTTTTTGTGGCTTTGGGACACAAAATAAGCTGTCTGCATACAATGTCGAAGGGCAAAATGTGTTCCTTATTGCCATATAAAATCCAATAACATGCACAAATTAGAAAGTGATCACTGTTTAAGAGTACTGAAAATATTAAGGTAAAAGAATGTATGTGAAGGTCATTATGGAGAACTTAGAATGAATTGCATAAAAGACACACTTGTACTGTTTGAATATCATCAAATATAGTTTAAATAAAATAAACCATTTCTAAGTTACGTGAATGGAAACAGGCCACTAAAAGAATAATCAGTGAAGGTACTTACAGCTTGGAATCAACAATATACTTTATTTATTTATAATATTCCATTCCTTTGTCATCTGTATTACTAATCAGTTCCAAAATAAAGTGTCACAGATAATAATTCAATGTAACAATCTATCATCATACAATAATTCAGAAAAAAATGGAGCACTATCTCCTCCCATGCCATGAGTTATGGTCACAGAATCTTAAATACTACAGGCTATCACCAACTGAATAATAACCCTCCCTGCTAACTAAAATTGCTCACATCACTTTTAAAATATAATTATACCTTCAAAAGAGAAGGGGAAAAAAAAGAAAAAACAATGTACAAACAACCAGTACTCTCCAAAGTGTAACTAAGACTAACAGGAACAAGAAATAAAGTACACAGAAGCTAACTGCAGTATTACAAACTAATTACTAATACTCAACAAGTTTCCCTCACCTAAATTTAATCCTAAATCAGATTAATTATCTAGTTTAAATAGGAGGCCAGCATACATGCCCATCAGTTTAGAAGAAAAAATATAAAATTAATAATGAAACTGAACAATAAAATTCACAGTAGATCACTGAAGTGTATTCTCACTGTGGATGTTTAAACATACGGCAAAACTAACAAAACAAGGATCTTACTAATATGGCAGAAGTTTTTATATGGTATCTTCTCTGTTCTCACAAAGGAACTTATTTATAGCTGATGCAAAGCCATGCTTCACAACCACAGACGTTTCAGACAGAAAAAAATTCAAAAGTCTTAAGCTCTGCAGAGCTAAACAGAGCTTGATCTGTGATCAAACCTTTCTCGTGGAGGAGGAAAACTGTCTTGTGCAGACTTCTGGATGACTTGTGTAAGATGCTAGATTTCTTGAACAGAAACAGACTGAGTTTTCTCCAACTGATTGGTAATCCTAGAACATCACATTGGCTGTAAACTGCTTCCACAGAATCCCTCATCTGATTAGACGTACGTAACCTATTCATTTGGTCACTTAAATCTTAAATGAGGATAGATATGGATACTATATCATTACAGGTGGGCTTCAAGAACAGTCAGTTGGCTTTGTGAAAACTCTCGGAGCTGAAGTTAAACAGCATCAAAACCAGTTTTCACCCATAAAATACCAAAATTTTTTTTTTCTTCTTCATTCATGGAAAAGGGCAATCTTCATGAGAATGACTGTAACAATTGCTCCACCCCAAAAGGAGGAAAGCACTGTATAAAGCACTGAAAGCTATTTCTGTGCCATAGCTTCATAAGAAAAGGCTGTTACAATCACTCTTCCACACTATTTCCTTCTTTCTATTCTTCTCATGGAGTCACATCTGGATCTAATTTCAAAGTCTTTGTTGCAAAGACCACATCTTTTGGTTTGAACTTTAAATGCTTAGCTGCCTGTTGACTCTGTAAATGAAAGGTGTAAATTCTGAAAACCTACCGATGATGGACAGATACTTTTCTTAACTGTACTTTCCAGATTTAAATAAATATCATCCTTTTCACTGCAGCAGTGGAGATCTAAAGGAAGTGCTTCGAACAGAAATATTTCCTCTCTGCAAAGGAAGGTGCTTGCAGCTTGTATAGGTAAGGTTAAACTTGTTATTTCTTTGTTTCACCTGACAAAATGAGGGCATTGACACAGAAACAAGCATTAGATTTCTAAACAACTAAATTCAACAGTTACTTTGTGAGCTTAACTCATTGTGATAAAAGAATTTAATAAGTTTTGGCTCAACCATCTATATGGGACTTACACTAAGATGCAACATCTAAAAAAAATGTTAATTTTCAAATTGTAAAACATAGACAATTTGCTCAGCATAATTTTTAATTTCTTTTTGGTTAATCTACTTGGTGTCTGGGCTTTTTATCATAGTTATACAGAATGCTCTTCAGTATTTGAGTTCAGTTTCTTATAACTGTTTCAAAAAAGAGTATTGTCAATTTATAAGTTTGGAACCTGGTAGAATTTTTTTTACATATGCTTTTATATGGAACTCAAGCTCGCTAGGATACACATCACTAAATTTATATCTGTACAACAAGAGGATCTATCTTCACTACAGGTTAGTAAACTGAAATACTAGTTTTTATATGCAGTTATTGTACAGAGCTTTAAACACCAAATAGATTTTATTCTTAATTTCCAGACTGTAAATATGAAATAAATTGAAAACTGAACTTGAAAAAAAATATATATATTGCCGTTTTCAGCAATCATTTCATGTGTTTAAAAATACAGACTAGATTGTTTATGCAAAATATATATCTAAGACCATAGCTTGAACAAAGCGACATTAGATACTGACAGTCTTTACGGTCAGCACAAAATAAATGTATTTAGCCAGATTCCAGAATCACATACAGTTGAATTTCTTAGTTAAATGGAGGCGTGGAATACTCCATTTCTGCAATTAAAGTAATATTTTCCATTTGTTTTGCATATTTAACTTAAAATGGTCGAGAAGTGGTTTCCAAAGCAGGGTACAGATGTTCAAAAAGACTGAGAAAAACTGAGACCACACGAAGTACTGTCAGGCCCTAGCTTAAACCGCCTGTTTCCTCATTTATGTTATCAGACTCTATGCGTATAAAATCTTGGGGTTTTGATATGTGCCAGCTTTTTATGTAAAATCTGTCAGTGAAAAAATGCCCAAAGAGTAACATCATGCAAATTCAGGCTGGCCAAACAGGAGTTAGTAATACTGAAAAGTAGGGGAGAAAAAGGAACAGTTAAAATACAAACAAGAAGTAAAAGAGATGTTAGATGCACATTACAAAAAAATAATCTGTTCAATTGTGTTTCAGCTCTGACCATTCATTCAAGAAAAACTGGCATAAATGAGAAATTCAACATGTCTTCAGCCATCGTTAGCTACTACTATAGCTCTACCAGTCATCTACTCTTTCCTATTTATTACTGGCAGTTTTGGAAATATTCTCTCTGCCTGGATATTTTCAAGGCAAGCACCTACAAAAAGAACACAATACATTTACCTGGCAAATCTTGTCGCTGCAAATTTACTCATATGTAGTACTATGCCTTTTCTGGCTGCCTACTTTGCAAGTGGGTATCAATGGACATATGATTCTGCAGTATGTAGAATAGCAAATCACCTTGGAACTCTCATTATGCACGTCAGTATGTATGTAACCATTACAATTTTATGTTCGACTGCTCTAAGTCAGTATGCAACACTGAAGAAAAGTAATGACCTCACACAATACCCTCAGACAGTTAATGAAAGCTTTTACAGATGTGTACTTGACAAGTTTCGGCAGCCAAAATTTGCTAAACACTTGTGTATCACTATATGGCTTACTGTGGTGTGCGTAACTGTAATAGCTATAACGTATGATGCCGAGGTAAAGCCTGCACAAGAACTTCACAAATGTTATAATATCAAGGTAGAATCTGGTGAATATACCACAAAGATTGCAGCTTCTGTTGCTACTGCATGTTTTTTTGTATCTTTTATAACAGTATTGATGTCATACTATTCGCTTACCAGACATCTGAGTAAAATACAAAAAAATACCTGCATTGGAAAGAAACATCTAGTTTATAGAACAGTCAAAAGAAATATTCTTGTCATCCAGATAATATTAATTGTCTGCTTTCTTCCATATCACATTTTCAGGCCACTTTTTTATGTTCTGCTTACAAACAAAGACTGCCAAAGGTTAAACTATCTAGTGGAAATTAAAAATTTCCTTACTTGTCTTGCGGCTGCTAAGAGTAGCTTAGATCCACTTATAACCCTTTTGCTAGACAAAACATTTAAGAAAAGTCTGTATGGCCTGTTTAGAAAACCCACATCAAAACACCACAAACGTACAGCTGATATTTTTACTGAAGAGACCCCCTCAAATAGGAAGGAAGATGGAAAGAAGCCAGCGGAATATAACTAAGAATAAACTCATTTTAACAAGACTTCTATGTGAAATAAGTATTTAAATAAAATGATAAAATGTTACTTGTATTATTTTTTAAATGATCTTGCTTGCTACATCAACATCAGACGTAAATCCTACATGTACATCCAAATGAATCCAAGTAATTTATACGCTCAGCTGTGTACTATCATTTTATCCATGCAAAGCAAAGACATTATATTTTCCATTTGACATATGAACAGTGTTTTCTATCTAAATAGTCAGGGAAGAAGGCTGAAACTAGGCTGAAGTTGAGGACATAGCTCTCTTTCATCATCCATATTCCCAGCTTTCAGACAGGAGCTTCCTTCATATCAAAGAATAGGACAGAATAAAGCACAGATGTTTTCTCTGGACTGGCTAAACTTTTTATCAAAGACCTAAGGAAAGCAAAAGAAAGATAGCAAAGAACTAAAAAACACATTCAACATGTATTTTTTGTTCAGAAGTATTTGACTAGAAGGCTGATTCCTTTTTTTTTTTTTTTTAATGGGGAATGCATCACAAGACATGCTGAAATTCTTTGGAGTGCAAAGGAAAGTTCTTAATGAGAAATGTTATTGTTCACTTATGTCCATGATATTAGGGTTTTGCTATAGTAACTGTTTTCTTGGGGGTAAAACCCTATGTGTAATGTAACCCTATGTAAATTATGCACTTATTTATTTTTTATTCTAGCCTTCACAGAAAGAGCTTTTTTATAGCTTGGTATTAAAATTGCAGAAATCTCAGAGTTAAGATTTAATTCATTTATCATCCTGCTCTGGCATTTCCTATCATGAGTTCAGAGTGTTACTGAAATTACATTAAGAAAAAAAAAAGGATGAAATGCATACATGCACTTATTTCTAATGTCTGGTACTATCTGAGTTAAAAAAAAAATTCACAGAATTCCTACACACAGGCTACTCTTGTTAGGTAAATTCTATGGTTTAATTAGGAAGGCATAAATGCTTATTATCCCTTACTGGTATACAAAATATAATAATAAACAAACAACAAATACAGTTGTTTGTTTATTAGGAGTTTGAAGTACAAGAGTTTTTTTTTCTTTTCTTTTTTTTCTTTGCTGGGAAGTTAGAATATCCTGATGACTAAAGTAGGTATTTTAATCAATTCTGTGGAAGGCACTTAGGATTAATTAATGGTCTTTTCCCTTCTTGACTTTTCTCTGCAACTGAGATCAAAAGGAATTGTCCACTGAGCATAGACGGTGCTATAGAACACTAGGTATTCTAAGAAGTCCAGTCACTTGTCCAAAATTGAATAATAAAATTTAGTGAGCAATTCTGTCTTCAGTACTCTACTAGTTCCATGACACGTACACTAAACTGACTCATCAGATTGGCATACGGTGCCACAAAATGCTAGGTCCCCTATCCTACTGTCAGCAGGCATGAACTTCCCCAGGAATGACCCTAAGACAGCATATCATCTGACACCCGCTTCATATTCTGCAGAAGTTCAATAAACACGCAAATGAAAAAGACAGAAAGTCACAGGAACGTAGTATTTTATTTAATACAGTGTTACCTATGAGAACAAAATTTGGTGTTAACTTCTTTTACAGTATTCTCATGCGATGTTTGTCAAATGACTTAGGGAAAAAACCTTAAGTGGGCAGCTCCAGGGAGTAATTCTACAAAGTCCTGGAGGAACACTGCTCTAGGAACAGAGCTTATGAGCATGGAAAAGTGGTTCGTGTGGGTGTATGTTTTACTGTGCAACACAGCCAATGGCAAGATCCCTAAACCAGGACTAAACTGAGCAGTTTAAGTCTTCATGACAGCACACTGTTGCTTAGATTACTCCTTCTAGACTGGTAGCAGTATGTTTGGGTAAGCAAACCAGTTTAGAATCATTGTGCTTCTGTTGCACAGATCCAAACAAGCACCCACAACTTCTGTCCTTCCTTAAATTCATTTTATAATGAATGTGGTTCACAGGATATCTCGGCAGGGTGCCTGAGGATGCAATTCTCAATACAGAGTTTTTAGTGGTAGTATAGGCTCAAGTCATTCTTTTTCCACTCTTCTAGTCACAGACACTTGTTCCCCAGTGCTGTAACTATCAAAAAGACAAGAAGATGGGTGAAACTTTGGAAACTAGCAATCAAATGCAAATTTGAGACAGATTCTTAGTGAAATCCCACTCCGCAATTTCTACTTAGGATGATGAAATGACATAAACTTTTACTTTTTTCCGGTATGATATCTCCTTTAAATTTTTGAATTGCATCACAGTTTTTCTTGATTTTTTTTCTTAACTACTGAAAAAGCTTTTGTGCATTACAGGCAATTTGAGAAACTACAAATCAAGTAATACATTACTCCAGCATTTAACGGAATAGTTCAGGGAGGAAAAATCCCCCAAAACAGAGAGTCCAGACGGAGGCAGAGAAATACTTCAGCAAAACACAGCTCATGCTAAACTTCTGGCACTGCTCAGACATCCCTATGCTAACTCAAAGTTAGCAGGTGACTTGTAAATTATATGAACAAAACACAGGAATTCATTTCTAGGGCAGGAAACACAAAAATCTAGGCCAAACACCTAGAATATTGAGGTAAAAAAAAATAGTGAATATCATATTCTTGGAGCCTCTTTTAACTCAGTGTTGAATAAGGGAACGTTCCTCAGAAAAACACAGTATGTGAGGATTATTTCAGAAGAAATATTCAGAAGAAGATGCATCAAAACTAGATAGGAAACCCTAATTCTATCTCTGCCATTCATTTTGGAACCTTAATATTCTTTTAATAATTGGGTATATAACAAAATCCACACAGACCAGATGCCTACTGGATCTCAAAGACCTAAACTAGAGAACACATAAAAAAGGCCAGCTGTTACTATTTGCCCCCAGAAAGTATAAAACAGAAAAGTGACATTCAACACATCTCGTTTTGTTACTCAAAGATTGAAAAGAGAAAATGGTATTAAACAACAGCTTCTATCCAGACTATTTTACATATGTTTCAATATATATATGCATACATAAACACACACATAAATGAATAAACATATACATGCACACCCTTCCCCCCCACCCCCCCACACGTACAAGCTTTACTCAGTCTCTAGGTATACCTAAAAGCAGAGGTATAAGAGCCTTGAACTTCACTGGCAAAAACTTAGGTGCCTGACTACAATTAGCTTAGACAATGAAAGATAGAAGAGTTAACCGACTGTGCTCTGAGAATTTGCATGCTTAATTCAGTTACATATAGCACATAAATCAACATGTAAATCTACTGGCAGGTCAAGTCTCAAGTCACCTGCACCAACTGAGATTTGCACATGACACACAACAGTGCATAATGCTTAGTCCTACTCTCTGGAAAAAGTGTTCTTATACTGAATTGAATCTTAAAAACAGAAAAGATAGAATCTGATCTTAGCTGATCATGTGTTGGAAACAAACTTTCATGCCTACTGAGATAAGCCTACGACTAAAGTCTTGTATCTTTACATTTAGTCAACAAGCTTGAGTGACTATAGTTGCACATTAGTTATTTTATTCATCACATGAACACATACAAGCTCTCAAACTACATGGAAATCATGTGACCGACGTTCCACTATTTGATGTGATCAAAGGATAAAAACCTAGATTACTAAAGCTCTTGATGTGATTAAATTCTCTTGTATCACTTATATTAAAAGGTATTATACAGGCATCACAATATAGGTTGACATATCAAAGACTGTAAAGTCTCTTAATATTTTACTGATAAGCTATTGCAAAAATGGAGGTGAAAGAAATGCACTTTTTACAGAAAAATTTTATAACTTATATAATTCTTAAAAATAGTCTTAAGGTGAATCACATTCTGCTTTCAATAACTAGCACAAAAGTCATCTAACAATATCAGTAAGTTTAATGACTTGCTAACAGGCAAGTTGGTGAAACTGCCAAGACAAGGTAAAGCTGTTTTTCCCAGACGCTAAGAACTTAACAGCTCAAAATGTTCAATACTGACCAAATGTGACTTCAAAAAATCCACAGTGTAGCTTTAGGTAGTCTAACATCACATTAAGTGTCATAGGGACTGGAAACATTCAAGTTCATTTATTTATAACAAGAGTGCCACTTTCAGCTTTTCAAATCATTATTTAAAAAATTCTACAGCATAGAGCTTAAGGAAGTTCAATAATTAGTGATATGTCTTATAGTTAAAAATTGTAGAGATATATTATTACTTTTTCTTTTTCCTGAAGAAAGATTCCAACTCTAGAGCACATTTTGGTGACTTGTCTTTAGTTTTATTAAATCCTGAGGTATGTGTTAGTGTCTTCAATAGATAGATTGTCATATACATGGCAACTATCTTCAACTGTATTTATGTTAAGAGGCACGTTTATCTGACCTCCTGAGAAAAGCCACTTTGGTGCAGCCAAGTTAAACTAATTTCTTGTTTTCTTATTCCTGTAGGTGAAGTAAGCGAAAATGCTATCATGCAGGAGAGAATATAGTAGAGGTGGAGATACCGAAGGAAGAGAGGGGCCATTTTTTTCCTATTTCTTTAACCTGTCTTTAACCACTCATCACTTTTTAATAATGATTTTAATGAAATATCTGCATTATTGTGTAATACTGACTGCTCCAGAGAAAGTGGCTGACTTCTGTGACAAATAGTACTCAAAGTCTCATGTGGCTTTTAGCACAGAAGAACAAACATTTCATTTCAGACCCACATTATTCCTACTCCTCTTTTTTGTTCTTTTACATAAGCACAATTCTGCATACAAACTTTTCTGTAAGAACATTTTGTATCAAAAAAGACCATTTCAGTGTTGCTACTTTCTGAAGCTCTCTTTTGGATATTTCTGACACAGCAAGGTCTTGAAAGAATAAAGAGAATGGCTGAATCCTGTTTTATCAAGTTGGCATACTAGGAGTAAAATGTAGTGATAAAGACAAATGTTCCTGAGATTTATGGTTCTGATGCATAGTTGCCTTGAGTTTTCCACCCTCCTGCATTAGGATTTTCTGCTTTAGTTATAATAAGATGCAACTTCCAAGCAGTGGATGAATGCAGCATCACAATAAGTGAAGATGAAGCAAAGGTACAGTTGTCATTAAAAAAAAAAAAAAAAAGAGCTATAAAGAAACTCAAGAAATGTCTGGTTTCACAGATAACTGAAGGAAATTAAGACAACCAGAAGCCATCTAGAGAAAGTTTTTCATGCTTTGGTTCTGGCATAGGAGGTGAGACTAAGAGCATATGGGAGTTTGTCATAGGCTGCAGTCAAAGAGGTCCAGAGGCTCTGGTAGATCTTGTCATTTACAGAAGTCTGGTGAAGCCTCTGGAATCAGAATATAGCAGACTGAAGTATTCCTAATCTAACTCCTTTCATCTACTCAGATAATTTGGAAATTGGTCAGTTAGACTACTTCCTTTTAAAACAACATCTACAGTGACATCTAGAGCTGGGATACTGCAATTAACTTAATAATGCTCTACACCCAAACCCATGGTTAAAGTATTTCCACACAGCTGTTGTCAAGATTAAACATTATCTGGTGTGTGTGTGTGTGTGTGTGTGTGTGTGTGTGTGTGTATAAAGTCACGTTCACTTCAGACAGAAAAACTAAAAATTTGTACTCACTCATGTAATCAAACAGTTTTATTTCCAAAGGAGGGTATTTAATAAAAAAACATTGTTTTTAAAGTTTAAACCTAGATAAGCTGCAAAATAAATTCCTGTTCTACTAAATGAGGCCCTTGAAACTGAAATTTATTTTTGTTGAAGAACATGGTCCAACAAAAACAGATGTAGCTTTCAGGATGCCAAAGCAATGTAAAGATTTTGTTCATTCTAAAATTCTCATGTGGTGTCAAACATGTCCTATGTAAACTGTTAAAAGAACCTAGAACCTTCAAGACAAAACAAGACCAGACATTCAATCAGTGACTAAGAGGATGCCTTTAGAAGCTCTTGCTGTAAGAAATGACCCAAACTTTTAAGATACCAAACAAACTTAAAACAAAACTCTACTATGTGGAATGATTTTCTTAGTTTTGGAGGGAAAGGGAAAAAAAAAGGAAAGAAAAAAGGAACTGGTGAAAGGTCTACAATGCCTGCATACTTGAGACCAAATGACTGCTTAAAAGTAAACCATCAGTTCAATGCCCATAGAGATCACCTGTAGGATGCATGAAGCATACCTCACCCTCTCTGTCGTCTCTGTTCACTAGAACCTGAGCTTCATTTCTCAGAATGCACCATCAGTCCTCGTTAGATTTTTCATTAATTGCTATTGTACTTGACTCAATTTGGACAGAAACAAACTCTTCCAGAAACCAAGCTGGAACAGCTATCTCAGAGACTGACATTTACAAGGAATATGTATTCAAATTCAAGAGAGTCAAACCCAAATGGTTAGATTAAAACTCCCAACTATTTCCATTACAGTACAGTACCATAAATATTCAAGAAAATAGTACAAAAATCACTAACTCAAAGACTGTATGTACATAAACTTCTTAAAGACTGTATTTCTCCTCCCAAACTTGATTGTATTAGAGAAGTTTTCAATATAATAAATGTCTGGAAACTGTTGGCAAAAGTAGGTAATACTATGAATATTGTAGCATTTAAGCATGAACACACCTCTCTGGAGGTTTAGTTTGGCTGAATATTGTCATTATGCTGTCAAAATGATGTCATTAATCCACCAATACCAGTTTAATTTACGCAATTAATTTATACCAACAAGAAAAGAAATGTAAGCAGATATCATACGAACATTCAAAATTTAGAAATCAAATCGACTTTCAGAGTAAGCTGCAGTCAAATGCATATGTACCTCCTAAATGTTCCTTCTTGACAGAATTAGCCATAGACTTTAATTTCACATGACACAATAAAAGTAAGCACATACATTCAATAGATAGGGTTCCCATAAATACTGTTCCCATCTTCCTCTAAATTACAAAAGTTATCAAAATTTGGGTAGCTCGTATTATTATGGTGAGGGGAGGGAAAAAAAAAAAAAAGCCTTACCTTCACATCCCTGTGAATTATGTTATTATCATGACAGTAACGCAGAGCTTCCAATATCTGTCTCATGTAATGACTGTGAAAACCAAACATATCATACATGACAAACCTGCAGGAAAAGTTATTATACACGTACAACAAACCAAGTTTTAAGAGTCCAACTGTATAAAGGACCAATTTCCTATTAGAAATATACTTAATGCAGTAGCATGGGGGCTGTGTTTATAATAATGAATAATAAAAATCTAAAGTTTGAGGGCTATTCTGATTGAAGCTGAAGGAAAATTATGGAAGAAAATCTGTATTTTCTATTATGTAAAGGTTTGAAATATTCAATAATTTTGTTTCACATGACGAAAACCCCAGGAACTCTCAAATTTTTTTTATAATGAAACATAGAAAGGAAAAAATGACTATGGGTGCTTGATAGATGTAGGAGGGACAGAATCAAGACTTTGACTTGCCTGAGGCGGATGAAAGACCAACTTCTTTCCCCCCGTGCATCTAAAGAAGCCCCTAACAGACTACTGACTATATTAGGATCATCTCTCTACCTCTCTTGTTGACACTCTTCTACCATGTACAGTAAACTGTCATTGGGCTACTAATGCACATGCACAGAATTGTATACTGGTAAAAAGATTTTGTTTCTGGCCAAAAGAAATTTTGCATGAAAAATCTATAACCAATTCTGCTTTTTACTCAGAATGACACAATAGAATTTTTAAATGGAAAATTCACATACTTACAAATTTACTATAAAACAGAAGTTATTATTAGAAAAGATATGGTCTTGAAGTTTTATTTTTTATTGTGAAAATCACTTATTTCCACTTATTGCAAGATGACAAAGAATGTTGTTGTTGAATGATACACAGAAAATCTATAAGTGAAGAAGGAATGATACAAAAAACTAAATGATAATGGAAAACTGATAATGAAAGTAAAAAGGATAATATCTTCTATTAAAACAATTTTATTATGGAATAATTCTGCAAAGGCAGAGTTCCCTGGGAAAAAAATGATAGGATCGCAGAATCATTGAGGATGGAAGGGTCCTCTGGAGATAATCTAGTCCAACCCCCCTGCTCAAATCAAGGTCAACTAGATCAGGTTGCTCAGGACCATGTCCAGTTGGGTTTTGTCTGTGTCCAGGAATGGAGACTCCACAACCTCTCTGAGCTAACTTCTCCAGTGTTCAATCACCCTCCCCCCACCTCCCAAAAAGTGTAGATGGAATTTCCTGACCTTCAGTTTGTGCCTATTGCCTCTCTTTCTGTCACTGAGCATCACTGAGAAGCGTAACAGTCCCAGCTCGCACAGCCTCCCCTTTTTGAGAGATGTGCTAATCATTTTATAATCTTTGTGGCCCTACGCTGAACTCGCTCCAGTATATCCACATCTCTCTTGCATTGGAAAGCCCAGAACTGGACACCAGCACTCCAAACATGGTCTCACCAGGGCTGAGTAGAGGGGAAGGGTCACCTCCTTCAAGCCTGCTGGCAATGCTCTGCCTAAGGGTTCAGTGAGTCCAGTATAGGGCCACCGGAGCATCTCTTATATGAGGAGAGGCCAAGAGAGATGCGACTGTTCAGCCTGGAGAAGAGAAGGCTCAGGGGGGAAATTTACCAATGCTTATAAATATCTGATGGCAGGATATCAAGAGGATGGAGCCAGACTCTGCTCAGTGGTGTAACAGTACAAGATGCAATGGGCACAAACTGAAACATAGGAAATTCCATCTGAACATAGGAAAACACTTCTTTACTGTTAGGTTAGGTAAATATTGGAGCAGGTTGCCAGAGAGCTTGTGGAGTCTCCTTCCTTGGAGATACTCAAGACCCAACTGGACATGATCCTGGACAACCCGCTCTAGCCTACCCTGCTTGAGCAGGGCAGGTTGGACCAGATAATCTCCAGAGGTCCCTTCCAACCTCAACTATTCTGTGCCATAATGAATTTTGTAGAATCAGTTTAAAAACTGGAAAGCTTCCTCCTTTGTAACTATCTGAAGAAAGTTAAAAAGGTTAGGCTTGACTATAATTTGGTATGCATATACTTCATAAGATATTAATGTTCTCTTGCATGTAGTAAGTTTCTAGGTTAGTCATAAGTTCTGAATTTTTTTGCTTGTGTATATTGTTTATCTTTACCAATGACCTTGAAGAGGAGACAGAATGCATCCTCATCAAGTTTTTGGATGACACCAAGCTGTGGATCCAGTCCATATATCTGAGAGCAGGGCTGCCCTCAGAAGGTTCTAGACAGACTGAAGGAATGGGCCAACAAGAACCTCATAAAATTCAGCTAGGACAAATGCAAAGTCCTGCACTTGGAACAGACTAACCCCTTCTCCCCTTTGATGAGAGGCTAAGGGAAACAGGATTGGCCTAGAAAAGAGAAAGCTTAGGGGAGACCTAATAGAAACCTCTTCTTAGGTATTGAAAAGCTAACGAGAAGATGAAGCCAAGCTGTTAACTGAGCCACAGTGGTCATAAATTGAAAGAGGGGAGGTTCCAGCTGGATATAGATAAACAGGTTACTGCCCAGGAAGGCTGTAGAATCTCCATCCTTGGAGGCTTTCTAGACCCAAGTGGAAAAAGCCTTGAGCAAGAGGATCCAAATTCAAGGATGACCCTGCTTTCAGCAGGAGGTTGAACTACAGTCCCCTGATATCTCTTCCAACATGGATTCTATAATGCTATAAATCTACAATGTCTGGAAAAACAAACACAGGAACTCATGGGCTTTGGGCTCAATTATAATGCCACTAGGACTGATGAAAGTCCTGCATCAGTAAACGCAAATGCATTTTTTTTTACGTCCAGTCTCATAATTTTCTTTTTCATTAATGTTTCTGTGGACATCTAATCACTTTCTTAATTTCACATTAAAATTGAACTTTACTTTAAACACCTCCTAACACAAGATGATTTAACCTCATCTGATGGTCTCTGCTGGCTTGCTTTCTCCTCTTGCATCATATAAAAAACCCACTGAAGAATTTAATTGACTAGAATGCTACAATCAATGTCTTGGATTTAAAAGAGAAGAAAAAAAATATTCTGTATCATCAAGTTGGATACAAAACTGAAAACAAAGAACTTCCATTTTGCAACAAACTGAGCAAAAATAACCTGATATAGACAAAGAAATGACTATTGATAATTGATTTTGGCCTGTTTGAAGTTCTCTTCGCTGAAACCTAGGTTGCTAGTTGCCATCTTCATTCTGTAACTCAGGTTACTGTCAACGTTACTTGTAGAAACTTGATTAATTAGGGAGGCAGGGCTCCTATTCTACTTTTACCCCTCTGATCCAGCAAAACTTTTCCTCAGTATGTCAGTTAGCCTTTGCTAGACTACTGCCATTAAGATAAGAATTTCTTTCAGCTTAAGATCACCCACCTGCTGAAAATGCACCCTTCCACTGTATTTGACATCCTTCCTGCATACACATTCTCAATCCTTCTAATTATTCTGCCACCAATCTCTCAGATAACCAAATCAGCTCCATACTTACGGCTTCTCTTATGCCCAAACCCCACTCCATATTTCTTTGTACCTCTTTCCTTCCCTAGTTCCTCTAATACCTACCTTGCATCTTTCATTTCTTCTCTCTGCCTTCTGGAACCTTTACTTAATTTCTTGTCCATTCTGTTTCTCCTAGACAATAACCTTCCCCCCCAACTCTTTCTGCTGCCACCTCCTGACACGCCTCAACCCTATCTCCCTCTTCTGTTTTCTCCTAAAGGTCATAGTCTCTCACTTGCTTCTCACCATAAAAGTAACATCCTTAAGTAATAACATTCTCTTCACCAGCAAAATTAATGACACCATTTTGTACAAGAATAGTAGATAACATAACTAGGAGGAATAAATGGATTTTCCATACCTCACAGAGGCACTCAAGTGATAGCGATATGTAAAGGAGAACCTGGTATATTCACTGAAACCAGGGCAAGTATTTTCTCAAAGTGTTAATTTTGTCAGACTATTCACAAATTCTCTCCCAGGATTTTCTTCAGTATGATTTAGGAAAAAGTCTCCCATCTGCATCTTTCAACATAATTTCCACTCCTTCTGGAATGATGCAGCCCATTACTTCTTCTGAGACCCCTCATTAAAAGGCACAGTATTTATTTTTCCTCCATGGTGTGTATGGAATCTCAGCTAACACAACATCAGATGATATAAAATCTGACTGAAATGATATAACCACCAAATCTGAGTTCTAGTGATACTTAAGGGAATTAAGCACTTAAAAAAAAAAGAATTTAATTTAACACTAGTTACATGGGGTTTTGTTGTCTTTTTATAATTTTATGTTCATTTTGATTTTAGTTCACCTGGTAAGTAAAAAGTTGAAGCGACCACATGGGAAGTGGTTGCTTAAAAACAAAACAAACAACTCACCCCTCAAAACACACCAAAAACCCCTCAAAACAACAACAAAACCAAAAAAACACCCTCAACCTAGCAAGACCAATAAAATTCACTCCTATCAGGTCAAGCCACTTAACACCACCATATGAGAGATCCATTAAAAGGCAAAGAAAGAGAACTAAATATTGAATGTAAGTATTAACAGTATTTTCTTCAATAATCCCATCCAAACACACAGCTAATAAATAACAAAATGCTCTGAAATTCTACTTTTAATTATGTTAATTACTGTAATAATCAGACTGCGGAAACAGGATTATTTATAATACTTCCACTTCTAGCTACCAGACTGTGTAACGATATATTCCATTCTCTCCCATTCATCCTGTGGGATTAGTTAAAATTATAATACATACCTGGCTACAGCCTCACTGTACACAAATCCAGCATCTGCTCTCTTCACAATTTCAAAACACAGATCTGCTCCATCCATACTGTAGGCAGAAGACAGGAAAAAAAAGCTTAAGACAGATAGCTACAACCACTTGCATAAAAATGCTCCAAAAATCTATTTATTCCACTTATATAAATCTCTCATAAATCTTATATAAAATACCCTGGATGCATGTATAACACATAATTAAGTAAAACAATATTCAATAGTTATAATCTAATAGAATGGGACTTACCACAGGTTATGTCCCTATTCTCATGTAACAGTGTTCTCAAAACTTTATTAGCAAAACCACACATTTCTTCTACTGCTTAAACTGCTCATTGAACAAAATGTGCATGACCAATGAAAATTGGTAGAAAACCAATGCCTTGTACAAGAAGGCTCTGCAAGTTAACAATTAATGCATGATATTACCTAAAGCATGTTCTCAGAAGCAACACAAGCACAACTCTACAATAAATGCTGTAGTTATACAAAAATCTTATTCAAACGGAATTTTAAATGGTGACTTTCAAAAAAAAAAAAAAAGAAAAAAAAAGAAACTTAACTGTTAATTGATACTTCATTCCTTTTCTCCCTAATTGCCTGTACTCTTCTGATAACTTAACTTCCCACTTTGGATAGTATAACATTTGTAGACTCGGGTATATTACTTTTATGGTCCTTAGGCTACAATCAGGCTACCATATGTCTACCAGAGAAGCTTGATGTAGCATAACCATCCTCCTTGTCTTTCCCCTCTAAGTAGCTTAAGGTAGATTTATATCTAAAAATGTTCACTGCTTGATGGGGCAAGGAAAGAGTTACAAGAGTTAACACGAACAATGAACTCACACTTTATAATTCAAATTTAACAAGGCACTTGCAAGAACGTTAATTTTAACTTCTGTCAGTTTCAGTCTCAACACCTTTTCTTTTTCCTCTCTACCAAAGACTCAAGGAGAAAAAGCAGACTTTGCAGGACATCTAGAAGGCCAACACTGTCAGGGTCTAAGAACATATGGAAAAAGTAGGTCACTGAGTACAGGAACCCTCAGATGTTCTCTGAGTAATTTTTCTTACTACCAGTTTATCTAACTGCCATGTTACTGCATGGATATTGCTACTAGAATCCATCTGAATTATTTCTCTCAAAGGAAATTGGAGACATTGTATCAAAGCAGGCAGTCTTTTATATAGTAAGATCATAAATTCATGTATTGCTGTATAGAAGCATTTTTGTAAGCTACCCAGAACCTCAGCATACAACCACTTTTACTTTGTGTTACATACCTTTAATGCAAAACTTCTGCTTATGTGGTCACAAATGATGTGCAGAAGCTTTAATTCCCAAATATTTTCCCCATACAAAATAAACTGCAGAAATCTATTATCCTAGGGACAGAATATTGACAGCTATAAAAAACTGGTGACCAAAAGAAATGCATATTCATTTAAGCGGGGGGCAAATTTCTCTAGGCCAGTTATTTGAGCACCTGGTATCATCTTCAGATATAACAAACCCTACAAATTGTGAAGCTACATTTTAAAACAATGTCAGGCCATCATCACATTTATATATCCCTCCATAGCTTTTTCTAGTAGTTTTTCTGTCTCGGCCAATTTCAGACAGTTACCCATACGCACAGCTGAGTATCACACAGACAGAGGTATACTATGCTATGCTATACATTGAACTGCATAGCAGCAACAGAGTCAGGTACAACGTTGAACTTAGTTGGAGAATCTTATGAAACTTTTTTCTACCTGGGGCTGCCAGAGCAAGAGTCAGTCTCATAAGAAACCCCAGAATATTCAGTGCATTTACAGAGTGAAATGCTCAGCAATATCATGACCACTTAAAAGACTTTTTTGCAGCAACTAAAAGGCTTGTGTGATGCAAGAACATTAAAGTCTTAAGATACTGATGAAATGCAAATTCAGGAAGTCTCAAGCCAACCTAAGGGTTATCAGCACTAGGCATGTGAAAAGTGCAAAAATTAAAAAACTGAGCTAAGTTAAAATCCATTAAAATAAGCACACAAGTTTTATATATATACATATATATATACACACAAATGCACACATACTGAAGACATCGCTAATGATGCAACAAGCAAGTTGGTAAAGTGATCCAGTTACAGCATTCAATTTCAGCATATGTATCAGCAGCTACCAGTAGAGGGCATTCATGGAAGCTTCATAAACTGACTCAAATAATTTAGGGTATTTACGCTGAAAGTGCCATCTAAAGCAGCTCTGAAGAGTAAAAGACTTCTTCACAGAACACAGCCACATCTGAATTATTTTGAGTATGAGTACCAACTACATCTCTCAATTTTCCATATCCTATTACTGATCTTCCCATATTTTTAGCAAGAGAACTGTGCCTAGGTCACAGCTCTCTGGATACAAGTTCTTATAGCTCTGATCAGTGCTATTATGCACCTGGAATGTTTTCTGCTATTCTGCACAAACCTGATGAAAATTTACAGCACCTTACAAGCTTACTCCTGAGTCACATTCAGTGTAGAAACCTGAATACCTGGGGCTAATAGTCACTCTGAGGAATAGCAGGTATACTGCAGAAGAGTTCTACATTTTTAATACTGGGGTATGATAGCACTGAATTTGCAAATGTAGCCTACTACTTAATTCAGTTTCATAAAGAATCATGAAGTTTGAGAAGGACTGCTTTAGGAAATTATTACTTCTTTTAAAAAAAATTAAGGCTTGACACATTGCTAGTAACTGAATTTACCGAATTTTGGACCATGTATGTTAAAAATCTGTACACAATGGCTTTTTTCCTTCAGTTTGAAAGTTGTTTCTATATGCTTGCCATCTTTATTTACTAGGAATAAACTGTCAGAAATGCAGAGCACTTCAAGAAAAGTTGAATACTATATCTTTGGAGCACTATAGTTTTCTCTGAAAATTAAAATCAAGAAGTATGGAACTCTTATTTCCTACATAAAGTCCACGCATCCACTGCTTAGCTCATTCCAGATAACTAAAAGATGTTCCTGAGTTTCCCCCCTCCTCAGCTGCTGGTTTGAAGGCATCCTTTCAACACTTTAAACTGAGACATTTTTAGAATTTTTTTGGCAGCCAAGAGATGAATTTTGGTGCTCTTCACAAACTAACTCATTCCATTTAGAGTAACAAGCAATGAACAAACTGCTCTGAATAATACATGAGCTCCGAATAATTCATAAATTACAGTTTAGATGATGAGCTTAGGAGAAAAGTAATTTTGAGTAGATATGCTTGGAAACAATTTTCTACTACTGCTTTCATACCAATGGTCCAACCTTATTAAACAGTTAAAAAGTAAAAAATAAACACACTTAAGAACACTGCTTTTGTGGTAATATAAAAGAACTACTGTACCTTATCTGAAATCTTTAGTACAGACTCTGATCTAACGTGCAACCTTAGAAAATTTCCACGTCAGCCAGTATCATGAGGCTATATAAATATACTCACTTTACAGTGATGATTTGTGAATTAGTTCATGTTTATATAAATTCTCAAAAATACAAGTATAGGAATTAACATATTATATTAGCTCCTACACATGAATTTTACTTAAAAGTGGGTTTTCTGAACTTTTGCTAAGAAAAAAAATGAAACTTTAAAATTAAGAAAACAAATCAACATCTTGTGATAAGCAGAGTTATAATTCATGCTGAAATTTCAATCCATCAGGGTCTTGACGCCTTGGTAATCCAACGCACTGAATTCCCAGCTTCTCTGCCAAATTTTGCTACTTAGAATAAAGCCAAGATGTCATCCAAGGCAAAAATCCTCTGACTGGTAAGTCTTACACTGCCTTGTCAACAAGAAAACACCCAAAGATTGTTCTTTAAGCCTCAAAACTAATGAACTCTGGTTTCCTATGAATTCCTGTCCATCAGATGGATGAAACCAACAGTTATTAGAACAAACTTGAGATGAAAACCTGGTATCTCTTTTCCACAAGCTTAAGTTATCTTTAAGCTCGCTAACATTTCAATCAGTAAGAAGTTCAAAGACTATCAGGGGACAAAAGAGAAACAGACATTCCCAAACCAAATAATTGCCAACACCTTGTTTCCACAGGAAATCAGGCTACAATATATTGGGCATGTGTAATACACTGAAAACCAAACAAAAATCCCCCCCCCATACACATTTACTCGTGCAAACATGAGTTTCATCATGCCAAAAATATCTGCCATTATGTCAAAGAGTTTGATGCTCAGGGTACTTAACAATTTGGTGGAATTTGTTTGCCTTAAGGCATTTAAAATTAGTCACTTCAGACTTTCTTTCAGTCCATAGAAAAAAAACAGCACAACCAGAGGTGTCTCAGATGTAGAGGTCTATAATTTTTAAACATCTAAAGTTATGACAGAGAATCTTTAACTTAATGACTTCTCTAAGTGAATTGTAAACTTTTCAGAATTGATTTGAAAGTCTTCCCTTGCACTGGATATTTTGGAAGTCTGGCCCAAACGTTAAATCTGAAAGCCTCTGAAACCTGCTTTCAGTAATCACAGCAACCTGTTTTGGGGTGTAAAAAATGTAGAATTTAGTTTTAGATTTTACTTTTAACAGTTAACTTAAAACTTGTTTTTATCCTAGATCAGGTAGTATGCAAGAATGAACAAATAAACCTACACGAGGGGAAAATACAGTGAAGTCATATAAAAGATGAAGGACTCCACAGTAAACTGCATTTCAAAATAAAATTAGAACTGGAGTCCTAACATAATGAAGTGAAATGATGAAAAAAAAGCAAGTTTCCACACCATAAACTAAGAAGCTCTGGTATTCCACAGTAAGTATATACTGTACGTAGCATTTCTTTTTTCTCCCTTTTTTTTTTAATGCTTGAACAAAGCAGCATGACTGAATGTATCAACTGTCATTTAAATGCTCATCAGCTTATGTCCACAATAAACCCAAGTAACTGCAACCATTTTAAATTACTGCTTTTGTGAATCTGCTATTTTAAAACTAAAGGATTTTTATATTTGTTAACTAGATTAAATTACAAAGATGTATATGTACAACTATGTAACCATATATACAGCCTAACTGGTAAATCTAAATAAGATCAATACATCTAATGTCCCAAGATATAAATTCCTCTTAGAATGCACTAAGAAAACTAGCACCACTGAAGTAAAGTGGTGAAAGAATACCCTGTGAATGAATAAGGTATTTGCAGTCTACTCACTACTCATGTATCTGAGCTCTTCAGCATTGCCAGTCCATGTACTTTGATTATGCTGAGGATAAACTGCATATAATGTACTCCAAGTCTAACATGTGGTTTTCAGATGCTTCAAATGTAATAGCTGCTTTGTTATACAAATATTGTTAATAAGTGACCCTTATCAAAGTGCTGTCTCATTGATAAAGAGCAATGGCCCTTAGACAAAAAGGGGTAAGAGACTATAGAAGCAAAAGCAGCAGTTATATACCAAACAGTATTCTATGTAAAACCAGTGCTTTCCCCACTTTATGTACAAGCTACAAAGCAAACTTTATCATGTGACAGGGACAGTATTGTCTAGAATAGCACATTACTAAACAAATACAAAAAAGCACATTTTTTCCCACACTTCATAAATGGAATTTTTAAACAGCATGGCAGTTCTACACCGTTTTGTTTTATGCAAGGTAAATCCTTTAGAAAGACTGGTTTCATGTATTTTGATGCTGTAAAATATACTTGAGTTACTAAAGCTAACTACACACGTGTACTTGGTAAAACACTTGTATTCAGTAAAAGTCACAGTTAACTCAAGACTAATCATAGATCACTTGACATACAGCTGTCAGCAAATTAACACCACAGAACAAGAAAGTAAATTGAGACTGTATGATAAAGACTGCATCTGGCCCTATCTGTACGACCTCTCAGGAGCCTCCAAGTAACCGCCTCCATCAGTGGAAAAGAGTTCATTGCCCTGTTAAAAACTTTTTTGGTGTGAAGCTTCAATGCTGCTGTTCATGTTCTTCGATACTTCTGTGAATTGTAACTTGATCTTTTTAAAGTTTATTTTAATGAAAAACTTTGAAATTGGGCATAACTATGCTTTTCCCTGAGCAGTACAGTCTCTCATTATTAGACATGCAATGCATTTGCTTATTTAACTTGTACCTTTTTGCAACAACAGATCTGGCAAAATATTCAGGGTCATTTTAGCAGCTGCTCTGTGTAGCTCACAGCTTATAAAACAGTAGTGGGCAGTGAAGTCAGTACATAAACTATGCTGATACTTAAGTTATACGACACCTACTTGCAGCTTCTAATACATAAGAAACGATGTAACATTTATGTGCAATTGACGACACAAAGTTTTAAGCTTGGTTGTTGGGTACGACACAGTACTTCTACATACTGGTCCTGAACCAGCTCTCATGCAAAGCAGCTGCCAGTCCACAAATACGCTTTCCATCAGCAGCTGGACATACGTCTCCTCTGCAGATCTGCCTTGTCTTCCCCCTTTGTGTCCTTTCAGAATAACTAGCCCCTAATAAAACATATTTATTACTGTAGACAAAACTTAGTTGCAAAGCAGTTAGGTTTCTGATAATAACAATATAAACAGAAAGCAACACAACAGAAAATAAGCTACTTAAATATGCATAGATGCTTCTCTACTAAACTGCAAGTTTCTTACAGCAGTTGTGATTATACACTATGCCACTAACCCAGAAACAGATCCGACCACACAGTCTTGCTCCACAGCAAATGGCAGTCTTCTGTTAAATCCTTTACCAAAGCATCCCCTCCAGTGTAACACCTTTTGCATCAATCACTTGTAAAGAACAGTGATAGAAAAATGACACTGTAGGAACATCTGTTCTCAAAATTTAATATGGAATATAAGGGTTGTGGCTGCAAAGTAATGTACAGGTCAGACAAGGCACACGCTGGACAGTAAAGAATTATTATCCTTCAGGTAATTCAGCCTCTTATTTCCTTCTTTCATGTGGCCTGAAGTCAGCTACAATATTTGTGTTGTAACCCTAATTGTTCAGACTTACTTTTTATGTATAACAATATAAATGATTATAGACTTGTCATTAAAAAATGATTACAGCTTTGGTCTCATATTTCTGAGCTACCACCATGGTAAAAAAAGAGGCAAAATCTTTTTTTTCCATTTCAAAATCTTATTAATTATCACTGTATGTCTCCTACAGCATACATAAATATTTCATAATAGGATAATTAAAGTCCCTTGGTCTACACTTTGGGATTTACAGAATAAAACAGAACACTAGAGTCAGTACTGAACTGAAACTTACAGAAAGGAGAGCATAAAACAATTATTTCACAAAATCATAATTTTATAAACTTATCTTAAAAAAAACAACAAAACACACACACACCAGAAAAGTTTCAAGCAACAACTTTTTACATTACATCTCTTTGCCATTACCACTTAACTCTCTACCTCACTGGTAAAACTAACGCATGAGAATTATTTTCTAAGTACTTGTCTGAAGCCAAATTCTTGATTCTCATGGAGGTGTCAATTCAACCTACCATACCGGCATGATGTGGCCAGTAATCATAAGGCAGGAAGATGGGGGAAAATTAAAGGTGTATAAACATATATGCCCAGACACACCATGAATATGTATAGGAGAATAGCAAAACGAGCTGATAAATGCAAAAAAGAGAAAGAAGATTGAACATGGAAAAATTTAAAGAAAGAACAAAGGCATTAATTTTGTTGCAGATATATTTACAGTATTTTTCCAGGTGACTGAACAATTATGTCCTTTGCGGTACACACAGGAAAACTAGTGTTTAAAGGGAAGATGGAAAGTCACAAACTTTGAAAGACCCACAGAAGATGCACAAATTAGTGCTCCGCATGCCTGTTTTCCTCCTTCCCAGTTAGCTAAAGCTTAACTCAAGGAAGACTAGTAATTTTCCCTCAAAGGAGGAATGTGGAGCTTTGGGGGCTTCCTCCCTTATTTTGTTTCTCATTTTCAAGTAAAAATAGCTCTACACTGCTGAAAAGTCATGTTTTGTTCATCCTTCCATATTGTAATGGTGAAAAAATTTTTGTCTTAAAGCTTTCAAAACATATTTTTTGAACAAATGCATCTTTTTCACATGAAGTGAACGTGTATAATGAATTATAGGAATACTAGAATACTTTACATTCTTATCTAGTAAAGGAAAAGAAGTACTCAAACAAACAATTGTGTGTAAAAAAACCAAAAAACCAACACTTTACAACTGCAAAAGTACACCACCAGTCACCCAAGATGATGGCTACTAGGAAAAAGATTTTTAATTCTTATTCTGATGTACCATATTAGAGACATGGCAGCCAACAAACAGTAGATCTGTCCTTAAAAAAGAATGCTGTTAAGAAACACCATAATGTTAGCCACTCAGCCACTGTAATAGCTTTTTAGTTTGTGCCAACCTGTACGTGCCAGAAATAAATGCTTTCATAGCACTCAAGACTTTTGAGCTACGAAACAAGCAGGTGGAAGCAGACACACTTTAATGATTTTATTTAGCAAATAACAACAAAAAGGTAAAAATCAAAGAGAGAAACTTACAACTCAAAAACCATATAAAGCATTCCATCTGAGCTGTACGTCTCCAATAATTCAACAATATGAGGGTGCTTCAGCATGTGACAAATACTGGCTTCCCTCTTCAGATCTGTGGGAGATAATAAAGCAGCATATTAGCTGACTATTCAAGCTGTTGAATACATAAAAAAAAATAGAAATAAATAAAAAAGAAAAAATAGAAAATAAAACAATTAGAATACAATGTTTGGAAAGAGGCACACATCTGACAGTTCTAAAATATTCTTTAATCTTTGTAACACTAACAAGATGATATTTAATTAATCTCCTTCAGAGCTTAAGTGTGAATTAAATTAAACAACCTATATGAATCTCCAAATATAAAGACACAAAACTTAATACGCTTTCATGATTTGACCTGTTAATAAAAAGTCTTCTGGGTCATAACCTGAAAAGCTGTATGGTAATAAGTTCCTTTAATGCACATATGTAGACCACATCAAGATTTTCATGCTAAATATCCCACATCACTGTAAAATTACCCCTAAATACAAAAGATTCAGCCTTTCACTCCATTACAGTAAGCACTATTAAAATCAACACATACAGAATCACAGAACACCTGAGGCCAGAAGGCACCTCTGGAAGTCTGTAGTCCAACCCCCTGCTCAAGCAGGATCAACTAGAGCAGGTTGCCTAGGACCATGTCCAAATGTCTCCAAGGATGGAGACTCCACAACTTCTCTGGCCAACCCACTCCAGTGTTTGACCACCTTCTTAGTAAAAAAAAAAATTTCTCATGTAAAAAAAAAAAAAAAATTTAGTTGGAGGCCTGCAGCTAGCGGTGTCCCCCAGGGGTCAGTGCTGGGTCCAGTCTTGTTCAACTTCTTCATTGACCTGGATGAAGGGACAGAGTGCACCCTCAGCAAGTTTGCTGACGATACAAAACTGGGAGGAGTGGCGGATACCCCAGAGGGCTGTGCTGCCATTCAGAGAGACCTGGACAGGCTGGAGAGGTGGGCAGAGAGGAACCTCATGAAGTTCAACAAAGGCAAGTGCAGGGTCCTGCACCTGGGGAGGAATAACCCCAGGCACCAGTACAGGTTGGGGGTTGACCTGCTGGAAAGCACCTCTGCGGAGAAGGACCTGGGAGTGCTGGTGGACACCAAGTTAAGCATGAGGCAGCAATGTGCCCTGGCGGCCAAGAAGGCCAATGGTATCCTGGGGTGCATCAGGAAGAGTGTTGCCAGCAGGTCGAGGGAGGTGATCCTCCCCCTCTACTCAGCCCTGCTGAGGCCACATCTGGAGTACTGCGTCCAGTTTTGGGCTCCCCAGTACAAGAGGGATGTGGCACTACTGGAGCAAGTCCAGCGAAGGGCTACAAAGACGATTAGGGGACTGGAGCATCTCTCTTCTGAGGAAAGGCTGAGAGAGCTGGGCCTGTTTAGCTTGGAGAAGAGAAAGCTGAGAGGGGATCTTATTAATGTATACAAATATCTTAAGGGAGGGTGTCAAGAGGATGAGGCCAGACTCTTTTCAGTGGTGCCCAGCGACAGGACACAAGGCAACGGGCACAGACAGTTCCATCTGAATATGGGGAAAAACTTCTTCACTGTGAGGGTGACAGCACTGGAACAGGTTGCCCAGAGAGGTTGTGGAGTCTCCTTCTCTGGAGATATTCAAAACCTGCCTGGACGCGATCCTGTGCAACATGTTCTAGGTGACCCTGCTTGAGCAGGGGGGTTGGACTAGATGATCTCCAGAGGTCCCTTCCAACCTCAACCATTCTGTGATTCTGTAATTTATGAGATGACACTGACATTGATTTTAATCAACATGCATTAGCTTGGATCCTTGTTCTAAAGAAGAGATTGAAAAAAAGAAACAGTTGTGAATAAAGTAAGAGCAGAAGCCACTATGAAATCTCTCAAAGACTACGAGATTTTCTTTTTAATATCAAATGCTCTATATTTCTGAGCACAAATCAATCCTGTTTTATAGAAATGCAAAAAAGGGCTGTGCTGAATTAATTTTCTTTCCTCGTTTATTAGAAATATTGGAATATTTAGTATCTGTGTTACTTGCTCTTCCCTAAAGTGTTGTGGTTTTTTTGGTTTTGTTTTTTAAGTTTCACCATTAGCACTCTAGAAAAATTAGCAAAATCTAGAGAGCAGCCTCAATGATAATTTGGGAAGAGGGAAAATGTCAGTTTGTATTCTGAAGTAGATGTTTTAGTTTTCTACTTTCTTCTCATGTGATTTTTCATTTTTCAAGATTCACCTACATATGTGTTTATGGGAAAATATAAATTCTGTTTCTTTGTTTGAGAATACTTACCATACTATTGTGCTACACAATGAAGAAAGCTAAAACTTACTATTTTCATACATGCAATACCACATTTCTAACATGAATCAATAGCATTCAGGAAGGCAAGAAGTGACATGAACATTCTTTCATGTGAAAGCATTTAACAGGTTATGCAGATTATATTGCACTCTCAATCTGCTAGTCATTTTAGAAACTCAGAACAAATATACAGAATTTTGAAATAATTGCATTTCAATCCAAGGAAAGAATTATTTTCAGACACACAAGGAAGTGAAAGGGTGGGGGGGGTGGGGGAGGAGGAAAGGCAGAGATGGCACATATATTTCACTGTTTTCACTTTAAAAAGCCACATCACCATCTAAACAAGAATAAACGGGATAAATCCTTTACCCAGATTTAGTTAAATTTCAACTTCACATGTTCTTGAAGAGGTAGTTAAAATCCCAAGTGCCTTACAGATATTGTTTCAATTCTGAATGGAACACAAAACCTAGCAGATGTTTGCTACAAGCATACGACTAAAGATTCCCTAGAAAATTCCCATTATTACCTGTGGGCCACCCTATTATTTGCAACTTATCAACCTGAATATGATATTGCATGAACTATTTTCCACCTCCTGTTAAGTTTTCTAAACCTCTGCTGAATATTTTAGACATATCTGGCAGCCCATCCCACATCAAAACTTGCCTTTCATACTCCAAACACCTAAAGAGGGTCAGGACACCTCTAGAAACTGCTGAAGGATTAAGCTGGCCTTAAGGAGCAAGAGGTGATGTACCACTAACTAAATGGTTATGTAACTTGCATTTAAAACATGCATTAAAAGTAGTAAACTGCATTTAAAACTGGTCTCCTTAACCAGTCAACAATATTTAGCTAAAAGGACATACACTAAGGGAAGATAAGATCTTAGAATCTAAAACAAACTGTCCCCTTTATATATTCATTTTCCTTTTTTTGATACTGCTGAAGAAATGACATTCTATACTATTCTTTATGCCTTGTCAGCACTTCTTTCAAAATTAAACATTAATGGCAATAGCGGTAAGAATGAGATGATGGAAAGCACAAGCTTTAAAAGTTTCTCTGCCAATTGCATGAGATTCAATGTTACACCATCAGAAATTAGCAGAAAGATGTGCTTGATTTTGCTAACCTAACACACAGTCTGATACTTTACACCACAATTTGAAAAATATTTAAAAGCCATCACATTACTCTGGTTCTACCTGTAAAGCCTCCAGAAATTCAGTTTGTTTACAAAACTTTGGTTTTAAGCAGCTGGAGACATGGTTAAGTTTCCATTTTATAAACTGATAAATATTTCAAGAAGGCCACTGAAATTGTTAAAATGGAACGCAGGTTCAGACTTCTCTAACAAATGAAAAAACCTAAGATGGAAAAGGGAATTCCTAGTGATGTTCAACATGCTTGGTGAAAATGCAGCTATGGGTTTGGACAGTGACACACAAAATGGAGTCACTGGAAGCATTAAAAAGGTAATTGCTACAAATAACAGTGAAAAAATATAGATTACTCTTTGACAAAAAAGTAGAACATAAGCATCACTTTAAAAATTCCCATGGGAGTTAACTACCCAATATACTAAGCATATCTGAGAATTCTGGAAAACACCTTATTTTCTTTCAAAATCTGATACCCAAGGTTTTAAAATGACATATCAAATACATTGAACATATTTTGTAGGTATGCTCATGGTATCCTGCAGCATGGAAGTAGTAGATGCTCTCTAGCAGCCTGAATTATTGCACCATTTTAACATCTTTGAGGATATAAACACAATAATCTTAAAAGTGACATATGCATAGACTGCAGGAGCCACATCTTTTTTGGGAAGGACAGCATCAAATTTCTTAGCAAGATGGAAGAGAGGAAAATGTCATTTTTAGATATATATTATCCTGATTTTCCAAGTTTAGTCAGTTAAAAGTTTAGTTCTCTATCCACAGTTTGGGTATGACAGTATTTTGAAAAGAAATATCTACATTAGTAGTAAACCGCCTAAAATGTTTCTCCTATATATTTTGTACAGTGTGAGTATGATTATATATAGTGCTGTATACCTCAACTCATGACAATACATAATAAGAACACATGGCAATCTCTACATCCAGCCCAACAGCAAACCCTAGTTTTACCAATCATCTTCATACCTGAGGCTACAGGTCCAAAGACAGGGGCATGTCTTCCATGGAAATAGTAGCTTAAAAAGCTTGGCTCTCCCCACCTCTGTTTGCTTACTCTTGCTCCTCTATACAAAATATTTTTAGGCTTTATTATTGTAATAAAACAGCAAGTAGGTTATAAAAGCAGTCAACATAACCAACATACTGTAACCAGAATGAGCAGCTGGAGGTGGGAACATCTTATACTGACACTGGTAAGAAAATCCCTGTTTTAAAGAACTACAGTGATGTTTCTCCCCTAAACATCTTTTATTTATTTATTTATTTCCCATGAAAGTCTTCTCATTTTTCTTAATTAAAACAGCACTGCCTTGCTTCCCGAGATAGGTGACAGACTTCCCATCAGACAGATGAATCTGACCAATTAACAACTCCTTGCTTCAACAAGTAGTAAAAGCTATCCTACCTCCCTCCCACGCACTTCAGGGTGGCTAAGGTTCTACTGTAGCCAAGTGATTTAACTGCTGGCTCTTTCTCTCTTCATCCCACACACATCTTGCCCCCTGTTCCATTGTGCAGCAGCACAGAGCTTGTCACACCACACACAAAACCATTTCAGTGTGTTAACTCCGTTAAAAAAAATCTTTATCTATCTATCTATCTATCTATCTATAGATATATATAGTATATATAAATCTATCTCCATCCCACTGGCTTGGTCTTAGTGTGTGAAATGGCTCAGTGAAGCATCTCAAGTATAGAAGCCGGCATAAGGGAGAGGACAGGAATATGGAAGGAAGAAGCAAATAAGATCATGAAAACCAGCACTTAGAGCAACTTAGGATGTTGCAAAACTACAGCACAAATACACACCTTTCACTGCAAAGCGTTTCCATCATCTCCAAACCTTGCATTTTATAATCGATCTGTACCTTAACAAACATGCTTGAAGCAAATATCAGAAACAAATGCACATAGCTCATGAATGGCCCTTGATAAAAAGCGGACATCACAGTAATCAACAATTAGATTGACAATGTATGCAAGATAATTACCTCCAGTATCATTCTCTAAGAGCTACTTTGGCATTTGGAAACAAGAAGATGACAAGTAAAAAGAAAAGCAGAATGTGATTACAGCTAATACTTAGCAACAAACTTCCATTTCTGAGTCCCCCTACAGAAACCTTTTGGTACCTCCTAGTTGGAGATACCAAAGTTGGAAATCTGTTTCATGGGATCAGTCACTTTACAGATGGCTCTCTAAATTCTGAATAACTTTCCTCTTCTACTCTCTCTATTCTTTTTCAGTCAGTGTTTGGACATAAACACATTAAAGGCTTTTTATTTGGAGCTGGGTGTCTTGGACACTTAAAAGGCAACTTTCATTCCCCAGTTCACACCTAATCAGCTATGAAGAACAACAAACCTGAAAAATGATGCTGATGGTTCTTTAGGGGCTAAATGTTTTGCACATCAAAAAACCACTGTTGTCTTTTTCCCCTCATGATTTCTGATGTATTACCAGCCTTCTCTAGAACCAGACAACTGACAGACCTAGTAAGTTCATTTGCATGGTCCATAAAAGCCCTCTCTTACTTGTTTCCTCATTTTTACTGGAATACAAATAAGCAATGCTTCATAGATAAGAGAGTATATTTTGGATAATGAACTGTCTTGGACAAATAAGAAAGTGTTTCAGAATGTCTGAAGGAATATTAACAGCTGCCTATCACAGATAATTAAAATGGTTTTCATTTCAATTAATAATCATTCTTAACAACTTTGTACAAAGCATCTACCACAATGAAAAAAAAAATCTAACCTTTCCCAAACTAGCAAAAAGATTAGATAAGCCTATGGGCTATCTCTCCTCTAAAGCTTTATATGTTCTCTTTACTTTCAGTTTATACTCAACAGGAGGTCAGTGAGGTAGGGGGACAGGGGAAGAAGAGGAGCAGCGCAGAAAAGCAAAACCAAGACTTTCTGAAATTTAAGTGCACAATATGTAGTGCAAAACAATGCTAGCGGCTCTCTGTTTCCTGCTACAAAGTAGCAGTTTCAAAAATAAGTGTCACAACCTCAGGTAGGGACATGATGATCAGATTTAGAATCATATACTCAATAAATTAATTTAAAAGGAATTAAGCAGGATCTCTCAATCAGAAGTTTGGACATCCAAACAGAAATGCGGTGCTGAAAAAGTTCAGGAACCGCTGTAAAATTTGAAACCCTTTCTTTTCCTTCTATCTTTGCTCTATCTTCAACAATTAATGAAAGGAAATTATAAATAGTTATTGGCTCTCAAACTATAACGTATCACTTCATGAAAGAGGGTTCCCAAGTGATACCCATATTATATTAAATGCCATGTTCTCATCTAATATACAGCACTGCATAATAGTCTGACACCCAACACCTTCCCAACTACCACATGTTGTTAACACTACAAGCCACAATTTAAAAAAAGTTTGTGATTCAATGGACTTTTTAATCGAGGTAAGTGGAAGGGTATATACAGCAGCTGATTCGTCAGAAAAAAAAGTTTCACTGCATATTCTATTTTTTTTCTTTAATTAAAAAAAAAGGAACTAGACTCAAAGTGTACAGGTGGCAGAAGAATGCTGGCAGGAACACTGAACTGGCAAAATGCTCAGCCTTAAAAAGTCACAACAGTGGCCTTTAATAAAAGGACTGAAAGGTAGTTTTGATTATAGGAAAAAGCAAACTGAAAAACACTTTAAACTAGCAGCCCCATTAAAAGCAGCAGTTGTTCCCTCCTGGCCAACTCATTCTCCCCTCCTGCACCATCTCTCACTTTCATGCTAGTGCAATTGTTTGTACAACTGCACAGTAAGCAAGAACAGGGAAATGACCCCAGTGAACACAGTCTTTTTTTCCTTCCCCTCAGGGCTAGTTTTCAGCTAGACTAGTTCTCTAGAAGTTGGATATCTGCATGAACGCAGACAAGCACAGTGGGGCTGAGAGCACAGCAACAGAAACAAATGGCCAGATGACAGCAGTATTTCTCATCTTAGCAACAGCAGCAGCACTGGCTTAAAGCATTTGACAATTTGTCAAGTTACATTCCCTTATGACATCGTTGTCTTCCTCCCAAAGATTAAAGAAATCAGAAAACTTAAAAAACTAGTTTTTCCAGTATTATCAGGCTATACAAACTTGCAGTAGTTTTATACTTTTCTACTTTTAACTGAAATTCAAATTCAAGTTGAAAAATGAACTTTTAAACCAAGTCCCATTTCTCTTTCCCTCTCCACAACTTGTGAAGTTTATGCAACTCAAAGTCAGCATGTGTACCTACAGATTTCTCACTAGGTGGCAACACAGCTCATACTTTGATCTGATATGCAGTCAGCAACTGAACATAGAAGGCATCTACATTTATTTAGCTACAGAGAGCTTTTTGTTTGGCCAGCTTTAAACTACTGATCTGATTGATGCCATTACAGAGACATGGTGGGATAGCTCGCATGACTGGAATGCTGTCATGGATGGCTACGTGCTTTTTAGGAAAGACAGGCCAGGAAAGCGAGGTGGCGGAGTTGCTCTTTATGTGAGAGAGCAACTGGAATGTATTGAGCTGTGCCTAGCGGTGGATGAAGAGCGAGTCGAGAGCTTATGGGTAAGGATCAAAGGGCAGGCTAGCATGGGTGACACTGTGGTGGGTGTTTACTACAGGCCACCTGATCAGGAAGAGGAAGTCGATGAGGCCTTCTACAGACAGCTGGAAGTAGCCTCACGATCCCAGGCCCTGGTTCTCATGGGGGACTTCAACCACCCCGATATCTGCTGGAAAGACAACACAGCTAGGCACAAACAGTCCTGGAGGTTCCTGCAGAGCATTGGTGACAACTTCTTGACACAGGTGGTGGAGGAGCCAACAAGGAGAGGTGTGCTGCTGGGCCTCATACTAACAAACAAAGAAGGACTGGTGGAAGATGTGAAGGTCGGGGGCTGCCTTGGCTGCAGTGACCACGAGATGGTGGAGTACAGGATCCTGCGAGGAGGCAGCAGGGCACCAAGTAAGATCGTAACCCTGGACTTGAGGAGAGCAAACTTTGGCCTCTTCAGGGACCTACTTGGAGGAATCCCATGGGTGAGGGCCCTAGAAGGAAGGGGGGTTCAAGAGAGCTGGTTAATATTCAAACATCACTTCCTCCAGGCTCAAGAGCGGTGCATCCCTATGAGTAGGAAGTCAAGCAAAGGAGACAGGAGACCTGCATGGATGAGCAAGGAGCTCCTGGCAAAACTCAACCAGAAGAAGGAGGTATACAGAAAGTGGAAAGGGGGACAGGCCACTTGGGAGGAATATAGGAACGCTGTCAGAGTATGCAGGGATGCGACGAGGAAGGCTAAGGCCCGTCTGGAATTAAATCTGGCAAGGCATGTCAAGGACAACAAGAAGGGCTTCTTCAAATACATCAGTAGCAAGAGGAAGACTAGGGAAAATGTGGGCCCATTGCAGAATGGGGTGGGTGCCCTGGTGACGAAGGATACAGAGAAGGCAGAGTTACTGAATGCCCTCTTTGCTTCAGTCTTTACTGCTCAGGCCAGCCCTCAGGAACCCCAGATCCTGGAGGCAAGAGAGAAAGTCTGGAGAAAGGAAGACTTTCCCTTGGTCGAGGAGGAGTGGGTTAGAGATCATTTAGGCAAACTTGACACCCACAAATCCATGGGCCCCAATGGGATGCACCCACGAGTGCTGAGGGAGCTGGCGGACATTATTGCTAAGCCACTCTCCATCATCTTTGAAAGGTCATGGAGGACAGGAGAGGTGCCTGAGGACTGGAAGAAAGCCAATGTCACCCCAGTCTTCAAAAAGGGCAAGAAGGAGGACCCAGGGAACTACAGGCCAGTCAGCCTCACCTCCATCCCTGGAAAGGTGATGGAGCAGCTCATCCTGGAAGCCATCTCCAAGCATGTGGAGGAAAAGAAGGTGATCAGGAGTGGTCAGCATGGCTTCACCAAGGGGAAATCATGCCTAACCAATCTGATAGCCTTCTCTGATGGAATGACTGGCTGGGTAGATGAGGGGAGAGCAGTGGATGTTGTCTACCTAGACTTCAGCAAGGCTTTTGACACTGTCTCCCACAGCACCCTCATAGACAAGCTCAGGAAGTGTGGGTTAGATGAGTGGACAGGGAGGTGGATTGAGAACTGGCTGAATGGCAGACCTCAGAGAGTTGTGATCAGTGGCACAGAGTCTAGTTGGAGGCCTGTAGCTAGCGGTGTCCCCCAGGGGTCAGTACTGGGTCCAGTCTTGTTCAACTTCTTCATCAATGACCTGGATGAAGGGACAGAGTGCACCCTCAGCAAGTTTGCTGATGATACAAAACTGGGAGGAGTGGTGGATACCCCAGAGGGCTGTGCTGCCATTCAGAGAGACTTGGACAGGCTGGAGAGGTGGGCGGAGAGGAACCTCATGAAGTTCAACAAAGGCAAGTGCAGAGTCCTGCACCTGGGGAGGAATAACCCCATGCACCAGTACAGGTTGGAGGTTGACCTGCTGGAAGCAGCTCTGCGGAGAAGGACCTGGGAGTGCTGGTGGACACCAAGTTAAGCATGAGGCAGCAATGTGCCCTGGCGGCCAAGAAGGCCAATGGTATCCTGGGGTGCATCAGGAAGAGTGTTGCCAGCAGGTCGAGGGAGGTGATTCTCCCCCTCTACTCAGCCCTGCTGAGGCCACATCTGGAGTACTGCGTCCAGTTCTGGGCTCCCCAGTACAAGAGGGATGTGGCACTACTGGAGCAAGTCCAGCGAAGGGCTACAAAGATGATTAGGGGACTGGAGCATCTCTCTTATGAGGAAAGGCTGAGAGAGCTGGGCCTGTTTAGCTTGGAGAAGAGAAAGCTGAGAGGGGATCTTATCAACGTGTACAAGTATCTGAAGGGAGGGTGTCGAGAGGATGGCACCAGACTCTTTTCAGTGGTGCCGAGCGACAGGACACGAGGCAATGGGCACAAACTGAAACACAGACAGTTCCATCTGAACATGAGGAAAAACTTTTTCACTGTGAGGGTGACAGAGCACTGGAACAGGTTGCCCCGAGAGGTGGTGGAGTCTCCTTCTCTGGAGATATTCAAAACGCGCCTGGATGCAATCCTGTGCAATGTGCTCTAGGTGACCCTGCTTGAGCAGGGGGGGTTGGAGTAGATGATCTCCAGAGGTCCCTTCCAACCTCAGCGATTCTGTGATTCTGTGATTCTGTGATTAATGAGGATTCAGACCTCAAAACAAAAAATGTCTTCCACCTCAAAATAATTAACATATGTCCATGTTAAGTGCCCTTCTATCAAGATTCTGTGGAAGAACATTCTCTCTGGTACACTTTAGGAAACATTCAAAGTCGGTGACTACACATTGATACTGATGACTACACATTGATACTATACACATCGATAATTGTGTTACAGGGCCATAATATATTTAAACAGAGTTTGCTGCTGTAAGCCAGTTGTTGTGTTTAATCAAGAAAACCATAACAGAAATTTGGATTTACTGCTTCAAAGTCCAGCAAAAAACTTCAGAAAATTAGAACTTGCAAGCAGTTCTGTTTAAACCACTGGGATGTCTCCTGTTTAAGAGTTAACTATACAGTAGTGTAGACATCTCAAACATTTTGGCCAAAATTCACTTATCTGGGATCAAGTTAGCTAAAGACTAGACTTGGCAGGCCAAAAATGACTTTAATGGAGATAATGAGATTTACATCAAATACATTGTCCTCAAAGGCAACAGAACATTATCAAGAAAAGAATGATCCTGAAAGACTGGTCCTGAAAAATTAAAAAGTTATGTAAAAATAAAGCTGTCTAAAATTAAAAGTTGTGTAAAATCCATATTTCAGTTGTTTTCCTTTTGTTTGAAATGTCTTCTTCTGTTGTTTAGCTTTTACCTGAACACAATGACATGGAAATTTACTTTCTGATATCAGCACAGAATCTCAATTTTACAGGAAAAAGTCTGGAATCTGAAAGCCAAAGGAAATCTATTCTTAAGAAGTTCAACTAGCCCAGATAAACTGTTCCTGAATCCTATTCTAGAAAGGGTTAAATAAGCCATTACACTGCTGTTGTTGGACACTAACACCAGGAAGAGGGTGCCCAAAAGTCACCCAGAAGAGAGAATTCACTGTTTAAGATGTTTCTCATACAAACAAAACTTACTTTTTTGGATTGAAGTTTCTTTGTCTAAAACTCCTGGGCTCTGCATAGCCCACACAAAAGCAGTTGCTCAATAATGTTAGACAGGAACTATAGGTCTATTTTGCCCATAGCATTAAGTCCAGACAACGCAGGCATAAACAGAACCTGAAATAACAATCTCCTCTGACCAAATTAATTCTACAGTGTTACATAGCTCAGTTAATGATAGCATTTTAGTTGTGGCAGCATAAAATGCAGCACAGATTGCCACATTCCTTTTCTCAGCTGGCTAAATTAGTGCAAGCTGCATTATATGCTGCTGTACTGGGACAGTCCGAGTATCAGAAGCTCTCTCTACAGCACACTGAAGTCTACAGTAAAGAGCATCTATAATGCACCAAAGAGACGCACACAAAGTAATAAATGAGTGACTGGACATTTTTAAGGATCATGCCAATTATGTCCAACTGTAGCAGAGTGATATATGAACCTTGAAGAACAATTACCTTAACAAAACTTGTATTGTGGTTCGGTGACTGAACATTGTCAGAAACCAGTAAACTCTTTTCTCTAATTATCATCATCATCTATTGAGGTTATTATGTGGATGAAAGCAAGCAGTAGCAATCCAGGATCTGAAAAAAAGTTAGTTTTTATTTTGTTTCCACTTCTGCATGTGCTTCCCTTTGCAATTATTAGCAAAAGTTATAGACAAGTTTTTTCTTCTCTTTGTTGCTTGACACATTATAAAACAAGTTCTGTAAAACACGTGCATGTGTCTTAGTTCACTAATAAAAAACTCTGCAGAATGTATTCTTTATCAGCACTTTCAGGATTTCATGCTACCAAGTAACAGAAAGATTGAACCAGACTTGTTATTACTTCCGCATACTCATAAAATACTTTTAGATACTCAGTATTAAAGTAACAATGCTTCAAAGAGAACATTTTCCCCTTTTCTGCTTGTGCAGTTGCAATATTCCTTCAAGCCTCTGGAATCAGTACCCTTAAAATACATCCCTCCTTTTTATTTTAAAAAATCAAATTTTAGTGATGTAATGAGTGCAGAGCTCAAACTTGTTTATAGCGACATCCAAATCACAGCTCTAGGAATAAGGTTTTAACTTGTCTAGGTTTGTAAAGAGGCTCAGAATACTGCAATATTTTATAAACAGTCACTAAAGCTTTTCTCTGTAAACTAGTCAAAACTGACAGATGTTACATATAAAAAATTACAGCTGAACCTATCCAATGACTATTTTGCCCATGAACTGTTTTTTGACTTAATTTCTGAGGGAGTTTCCCACTACTTCTGAAATTCCACATGGTGTCAATGGCTAGAATCACACCTGAATCACCTATGATTGGAAACAGAAACTACAGTTTTCAAAAACCATACCCATTTTCTTCACTGTTAGGTATTTCACTGTGTATTGCAAGGGACTGACATCAATCTATAAGGCCTTGCAGTAAGCAGCTGGACCTAATGGATTGTTCCTCACACTTGACAGAACAAAGATTATTGAAGTACTTGCACTCAGAATACTTGCACGTAAAAATGTTTTCAGAACTGGGTAAGCCTTCTTTAGGTGTTAAGGAAAGGCTTGACTCAAATTTGTTCCAACAACTAACTTGTCCTATCTCACTTCTGCACATATTTAGCATGAGATCCATCTTCTTCCTTTGGTATCCAGGTGTGAAGTGATGATTAATTAGAGTAAGTATAGAACTTGTTATAAGTTCTGTCCTTTATTTTTTCTTGTTCTTGAGTGCAAGAGTTTATGGTAGCAACAATAAGCTTGTATTTTAGATTAAATAGACAAAGCCCAAGTCCGCTGTTACATATTAGAAGTCCACAGAAAGAGTAAATGCTAATAATTCATAGCCTTTGGGCAAAAAAAAGCTTTGTAAAAGCACTAGGAAAAAAAAAAAACATAATTAACGGGAGGCTTTTTGTTAAAAGAGGGAATCAAGTTTCCTTTCCCTGTTAGCTCAAAAAAGATTAAGTATCTGTCTACATTAAATACCATTAGGATGAAAAATTTCATGGACATGATGGGGTACCTAGAAATGTAAAATATAATTCAGCTGACCAATATGAGTATTAAGAGAGCCCTGATCCACTCCACAGATCTCTTAAACTACCTTTTCTGTCCACACAGCAAAATCAAAGCTAGGTTTTAACATGAGAATACAGGTGACTCACCAGCTGAATGTAGCATTATCCAGACCTGAAAATAATTTGAAACAAAGTTGCACAAGACACATTCTCCACCCTCTCCTTGAAGGAGGGAGCAAATACTAGTAGTTCTTGGCCTGACCTTCTTTGCCTTACAGACCTCTTCACCTTGCACTGGTGAAACAAACTGTTCAGTGTACTTTACGCAGCACAGCCATGTCCTGTGTATTCCAGAGCACTGCAGCGGGCAGAAAGAAATTGAGGCAGGGACGGCCGCACTCACCGCTATAGAGAGGGGATGAGTTATACATCTGTGACTTTGAAATAAAAGTCAAATTCCAAATCCATGAGCCGGTTATGCAGGTTATATATTCATCTGTAACAATATTAAGAGCCAGCTCAAGTCTAGCAGAATTTATTAGCTTAAATGCACTATATGCAAAACTGCTTCAGGGCATGATGATACAGAATAGTCTTTTTCAGTCAATACTTGAATTAATAAACCCTGATGGACCTGAGCCAGCTCCATGCAAGGTCACTTGAAAGTCGCAGTGACCCTGATTCCAGAGGAATTAGTAGCCCAGCCCAACACGAGCTGGCAGGATGACATTTGTGCTGTGGATATGCGGACATGTGGAAACACTGTCAGAAATGGAGCACCAAGAAAACGGTGCTGCTACCCTCTAACGAATCAGTTCTGGACAGAGGTTAAGCTAGAGCTTGCAAACTTTGATAGATACAAGCTCACTACGTATGTTTTGCATATCCATGTGCTTTCTAACACATCCCACTGTACTCATATTATTGGGTTTTTTTGTTTTTGTTTTTTTTTCTTATTAGCTACAGTACCCCAGTCTCCATTTATCTGGCTGTTTAAATCATCCTGTTGTATAACTCTTGATCCATGAACAATTAATTAGGGAAATAAAATGGCTTCAGAGCACAGAGAAATTCAGAGTTTCTATGTATCAAATGTTTTGCACACACTACAGTCAGTTTGGGAAGCCTAGCTGTAATTTCAACATAACTAAAATTTTAAAACGCAATACTAAAATTTTAAAACACAATAAACAGCACCATAATATTCTCCCATCATAAGTGGGGAAAAAATTAATTAAAAACTCTGAACTCCTTAAACCATTGAACCTTCAGCACTGAACCTGAACCTAAAACTTTGAACCTTGAAGCTTTCTTGTAATGTGCTTTATTAAATTAAATTATCTTTCATCTTCTCCTTTCTAAAAGCCACAGAAAATCACAAAACTGGAATCCATTTAAACGTTTTCTTACCACAAGCAATACTATTTGATTGATGCTCGTGCAGCCTTAATAACAATCACAGAAACAAAAGTGCAATGTGATGCCAGCAATGAATACTAGAATCAAAGAACGACTAAAGCAGCCAAAGTGTGTATCTCATAAGAATTAAATTTGAAGAGTTTTTGCAAAAATAAGTGTGCCAAAAGTTACATGCCAAGTTAAGCTTTGAAGCAAGTTGCAATGGCCTGTGGATTTTAATGAAAAAATTGACTGAACTGTAACTTACTGTTAACCATTTCTCCTACTAACTGCTTTCAGTGTTTTGCTGTTTAATTGCAAATTTGCCTTCATATTCTCAAAATCTAGATAATATTTACTTACTAAAAATGGCATAAAACCAGTTGTCTGTTGGTATCAATGAAAATCTGATTCATTATGTCCAGTTTGGAAAGATATTTTAATATACAAATCTATTATCTACGCAGAATACATTAATTCATAATGTAATTAGTAAGCACAAAAACTTCTAAGGAAACTTATTTTAAAACTTCCATTTTCTAATTTTAACAGTTCAGAAATCTTTCTCCACTTCTATATACATATCCCTCATTACTCTGATACATTTTCAGTATAATCAGCATCAGCACAATATCAGATGAAGAGGAAAACTTTTTTTTTTAATTTTCTATAATCTTTAAAGATCTAACAAGCCCTGGAGTCGCAACAGGAATCAACAAGGACCTGCCCAGACATCAGACTTAAAGCCTGGAACAGAGCTCACTTGTTTTTATAAGCTGTTTCTTGACAGAGGAAAAGAAGGCCAAATACATGAAACACACCATCAGAAAGCCCTCTTGGAAACCTTTCAGATGGATGGAATAAACCACATTGCTCTAACAACCAAAGCAAATCATCTGACCTCTGGACATTTTTGTGGGTTAGCCTTTCTTCAAAAGCCCACAGACCAAATGAAGACGACAATTTATTTCTCAATAACGGAGGAAGAATACAAAAAATTACACAAAACTGTTCCTTTTCCTGTTTTATTGCATTGTTATAATGGTTGCTGCATTATGGAGTCATGCCAAAATGCAACATGTACATCACCCAATGACCACAATCAAGTCCAAAGAGGAAGCAGGGAGAGCAGGCCCACCTATCTGCTCCGATCATACCAGTAGGATATGCGAAAGGACAATTGCCCAACTTTAACTCCCTGCAGGTCAGTGATACTAGAATTCATGCCCTACAGTTACAGCAAAGGGATTATTGCAAAGACCGTTTTTCCAACGGTATTTTCATTTCTTTTGAAAATTTGACCAGTTCATTTATGACAGCTGCTATGTACTAATGATTTAATACAATTTGCTTCTCCTAACTTAGTTTCCTTTCAAGTCTAACCAGATGCTCAGGGAATTTGAGAGCAGTGGGAGGCTGGAGAGAAGAGGGTAGAAGTGAATGTATATGTAGCCTTCACAAAGTCAGTCTTCATGGAATTAGTTTTCTTTAAAAGTTCAGATCTGAAAGACTCCAGGATTAACAGCTCATAATCATCATTTCTTGAAAGTGAAGTCCCCTCAAACTGCAGGACTAACTTTCCCAAGAATGGGTGCTTAAGCATATCACTTGCTTAAAATTTGAATGGAGCTCCAAGTGGCTGTTTAACAGATGGTTCAGGGTGGAAATCTTACTCAACAGGGCAACCAAAGCATTTTCTGCCTTGGAGTGAATTTTCACAACTGAAGAGAGGTACGCCTTGACAGTGTCACAGTAAATCTTTAATGCAGTAACTACTCATTTCACATTAGTGTGAGAGAATGGATGTTCCTCTAGATACAGCAACTAACAGTGCAAAGAGCATTGGGACTGCCTTAAGAATCTGGTCCTAGCATTCAAAAGATTCCTCTCTACTTCACTGATGTAAAACACAGCTTTTGCCACAGAATTACAGCATTTTGAGAGCACAGCTGAACAGTTAACAACATCCATCCATCCATGCCAGCAGAATCTGTCTTTGGAAGAATACTTGAGGAAACACCCTATCTTGAAAGAACACTATGAGAAGAATTAACCTTAGAGAAGCTTATCCTACCCATACCACTTCATGGAATTGACTGCCACCAAGATCATCATTTTCATAAATAGGTCATAACAGGTATCACACTGCAAAAAAAGTCAAAGTGTAGCCCCACTGTAGTCTTCAAAAAAACTTTAAACTCCATTGGGAATTGGGTCATTCTTTAATAGGTTCCACTTTTTCCTATATGTGAACTTTTAAGTGAACACCAATTAACTCCACACCAACACATGACAGAAACTGCTGCCAGATAGACTTGATCCAACTATGAAAGAAACAAGATTCCTTAAGCTCTCACAGCCCCAGACAACTGCAATGGAAAGGTCAATCTCCAGGAATACTAAACCAAAATCTAGTCCACTTAGCTAGATAAGCAACTCTTACCTTCCCCATGAGAAAGAGCCTCATTAATAGCAGGAAGGGCAAAACACATTATGCCTAAGTGCCACCCATCATCTACAAAACGTAAGCATGGCAAATGTGGAATGATGTATGATTGAGGAATTCTATATTAACAGGTACAGAAGATGGACAGAATTTTCTGAGATCGAAGCAAATACTGAAACCAGCATCATCTCTGCCCAGCCAGTGCCCTAAAATTTATCAACTGCTGCTCCTGCTGTATTCTTTACAAGTAACTTCAGAACTAGACCAAACGTAGTTATTTCTTTTTGAGGCCACTGGATCAAAAATATAGTCAACAAATCGAGGAAATAAAGCACATACAGGAACTGAAGGTCCAGGGCTTTTTACTAGGAAGAGCAATCACAATTTCATAAAAACAAAAGGCAGCAGAATCCTCTTCATCTGACAAGATATTCTTCAGATCAAATCCAGTAATCAGGTTGCAAAACACAAAGGTGATAATGAAGACAGCAAGGAGATATCAAGGAGATATCAAGGAGATAGCTGCTAGCACAGAGAAATCAAATTATCGCAATGTCACATGAAGGTACAGATTTGATTCAGGATATGAACCTAGTTTCCTATCAGCAAACAAACTGCCACCCCAGCATAATTAACTCTAAAGCTTTATTCTGCCATATACTATTTCTAAATACTAAAACAGGAGAGACCTGCTTTTATACATAAACTATCTATCTCTCCCCATCAGTTTCAATATCACTGAAGACACCAACTTTTTGCAGTGGTTGACACTAAGTGGAATAACTAAAAAGTAAAACAATATTCCGTATATAAATTATTGCATAACAAAAAAAAACACAATAAAGGTCATTAAAAGAAGTTTTTATTAAATGATTTTTGCAGTGATAAAAATTTATTGTGACACATATATGTGCTCTCAATCTTCAGACCAGTATTTGCACTTCAGGCAGGTTTACACTGCATTTTCAGAGATTACTATGCCCTTGAACTGCAAACAGCTCTGACTGTTAGTGACTACAATGTATAAATCTTCAAAAGTTGTTCCAAACTATGGTCTGCAAAGGGAAGAAGTTACTGAATACAACAGAACCAGGGAAGAAATTTCTCTTGTGTCATAAACATGCAGAGGGATAAGCAAAGAATAAAGCAGTATTCTGGACTGAACTCCTATAGTATTTCCCTTGTGATCAATTAACTCCACCATTCCCTGATAACAGTGTATGCCCAACTCTTAATATAGGACAGTGAAAAGCTAGACTGCAGAAGACTTTCAGAAAATGGAAACAAAGGAAAGGCAGAAATTCATAAAAGGAAGTAGAATAAGGGAAAGATGAAAGGGACAGCGGGGGGTGGGGAGGGCTGATGACAGAAAAAGCAAATCTTGACAGACTCAATCCCTCAAACTCCATCTCTGCAACCCAGACAGGACATAACAAAAAATAGAAGACTGAGGGAAGCCTGGAAGCCTAGACAGTTTGTAGAACAGAACACAAATGTTCAAAACCAATTTTTAGTTTCTGGCCAGTCCTACTAGATGGACAGTAGCACAGATATGGATAGCAGCTTTGGAAAGATTTGAGGCTTTTTCCTCTCAATTCCTTGTGCATGCTCTTTCTCCAGCTAGCTTGCCTGCTTGATATTTAAGGCAAAAAGAAAACCCAAACAATTGCCTGCAAGCTATTTAGGGAGGAACTGAGGTAGCAACCACAGCTATTTAAAAAGCATGCTCCTACAGTTCCTTTTCCCACACCAGTTTGGATTCATGTATTAAAATAAGAAACGCTGGTAGCCCTTAGTAGAAGCGAACCTCTCTTTTGTTTTATAAGCATCCCACACAGTTTTATTATCTCAGATTCTAGATTAACACACAACATACAGAAATATTTTCCTCTGAAGACAATACCCAAACTACCAGCCAAGTAAATTAAAACTAGGCTCTCTTACACTTCCCCCTTAACACAGTAACTCTTTAAATGTAACAGGATTCTAAACAAGGTGCAATTGAAAAAAGAAAGGAAGCCAATCAGCAAGGAAGTGAAGACTAGGAGACTTAGGGTGCAAGTCTTCTACTCCCTTTTTCCCCCCATTTTGGGTTAACAAACTATGCCAATTCAAAGGCCAAAAAAGCACCAAAGCCAGTAGGAACGAAGTGGTAGGAAAGCACGGTTAGGAAAAAGGAATGAAAAAAACATGACTTCCCTCCCCTTTTACGTAGCAGAGCGCTATTAAATCAGCTCAGCCAGTCTTACCGAACACCTGGGTGGGGGAGAAGAGACAAAGCAGTGAGACTCCTCCACACATTGCGCAGATGGTAAGCAGCATTTAATCCTAGATGTTAGCATCCTATATATCCTGGGCATAAGGTTTCTTTACTTGTTTTTCCATCAAACAGATAAGCTTCTGCGAGAGAGGAATGGGAGGTGCTCTATCAATATGCCCCACAATAAGAAGAGAGGTTCTTAAACTACGCCACCATACAGGAAAAGCCCCTTTCCAAATAAGTCAATCCCACCTGTCCAGCCCTGTGCTGAAAACCTAAGTCTAGTTTGTCATAGCTTTGCAAAGACAACTATGAGGACAAAAGAGAAGACAGTGATGATAACTCACATAGATCTGAAAACACTGTATTTTAAGGAACATTACGTAGTAGCAATGTTGAACTCAAATACAGGCCCCCTCATTTGATTTATCACCGCCCCCCCCCCCCAAAAAAAATCCCCAGCTCCCTTGATTCAGGCAAAGTTCACTTCATTAGTCAAATTCACGATTTATGACACTATAAACTAAGGTGATATTTTCACCAGAATCTGCAATTGTTAATTGTCATTATACCACAGGCAATATTAAAGATGACAGACCTTAAGAAATCTACAAAAATTGATTCTGTCACAGTAGATGAAGCACTACATTTTTAAATCTAACCCTATTTCATTACTCTTCTAGGAAATCAGAGGAAATCAAGAGGCTTGGGTTTTATTTTGCTGACTCTGCCAATAACCTTTCTGTGGAACTTGACGCATGTCTATAAAATAATTTCTATAAAGTATTAAAAACAAACTCTCATTTAAGTGCCTTAACAAAGGCTAAGACGTTCTGAAAGAATAAAAACATTACTTTTTAATACTAGTCTTTTGCAATCAGGCTCTTTTCTCAACAACAGCTTCAAAAAAGAAAGAATTTGACTAATGAATACTTTAGGCACACTAAATACATAAAACAACACCTCCCCCCCAAGAAAACGCACCTTAAGCCATATTCTTTGTATAAACTGATCTTAAAAAACAAACCTCCAATAAGTATCTGTCACATATTTTAAGCCATACATCAGTGTATTTGTATTTATGTTGACTATTTACTGCCACTTATATTGGTTGGTGGGATTCATATTAGGAAACAAAATACATACAATACAACCAGCATGAGTAGGCTGTTCAGAGGTATCCCTGACAAGCATTTTGATTAAAACAAATGACTTGTAGCTGGAAAATGACATACCAGTAGGTGTTCTTTCAGAGTGCTTGGACTGCAATAATACACTGTGTGGTAAAAACTGAGGACCTTTTCCTGAAGCTTTTGGTACCAAAACCCCCCCAAATTGCTAGGCCATAAACCTAAGATATTGTGAGAATCTTACAATGCTTAAGTAGGATTGAATATTCTTTCTTCTATCTTTTAGGCGGTTAAGTGAACAAAGTGTTTTAAAACCATACATCGTCTATTTCATTACTTTGGAGGGGAGAGGACAACAGTTGTCTTAGTTCAATTCTTAAAGTCACTGATTATATATGTAATAGCTTTAAAATCTAGAATTGTCAGGAAATTTAATGCAATTTTAAAATTAAGGATAAAGCTGAATACATATAATGCATCTGCATTCAACTTTTTTCTTAAAGTGTATTTTAATATATAGATAATCACTTCATATTCTTGTACCTCACTTCTTTCAGTATTAAAAACATTAATATGGTGAAGAGAACTCACAAAATATTTCATTTTGACATGGTGGGATGTTAGAATTGCAGATAAAATACAGAAAGTCTTTAAGGAACAATATTCACTTCATAGGTCTCTTTAGAACCTCCAGGTCTTTGATTTATTTAAATCAAAATTCTTCCCTTCACTGAGAAAGTAAAATCACCAATATTCTACTCTATATGTTATCCAAGATCATTTCTTAAACTATCTTAAAAGCAGCTTCCAACAACAAACATTTCAATCTGTCTTCCTATCAGGTAAAGTTATTGTTCCTCTTAAATTTTCTTTTTTTCTTTTCTCCAAAGATTCTTTATTCTAAGAGAAACCAAAGTGTATGTGTGTGTTTTTTCCCCCTCCCCCTCCTACTAAGGAATGAAACAACTCTTACCCTGGAAAACATAATTATTGCTTAGCAATCCTTACAGCTTGCCTAAACCCATTGACTTGCCCTCAAGAAAGAGGGCTACCTTTGCATCTGTACAATTTAATGTGTGCTGATTTGACACGAGTTACCTAATTCTCACAAACAACTGTCATACTAACAATTTCCTGTACCCCATACCTTTTGAAGTTTCCTCCCCTCCAAGTATTTCTATTCCCCAGTGTAATACAGAGACCTCTCAACTTCTACATAAATTATATATTAGTCATAAATATTTGCTGATGCAGAAATGAATGAAATCAGAATGAAATCAGAAAGACACTTTCACTGAAGATCAGTGTTCTTTTTTTGGGGGGTTGTTTTTAAAACTACAGTGTGGATGATGATAGTTTGTCACTGGTCTTTAGCTTTAGCATATTTTCTCTATTTTTTCAATTTGAAGACCTGTTAGTTGGTAGGAGGATTCTGCTGTGTGTTTTGGTTTTATTGAACTGTTCTTACCTATCAGCACATTATTTATCTTCTACTTACAAAATCATCTTTGTATGTGCAGCAAACTGACATACAAAGTTAAGAGCTTCTGTTTACAAATATTGATACATTTCACAGCAATTGATATCAATCATTAGGTAGTTATGTTGTAATTTTTAAGCAGATACCATGAAGTAGTCAGGACCAAAACCATTTTAATTTGAATATAGCTATGCATTCTTGTCCATCTCTGTATTTGTATTGATTATGAAAGCAAATAACTTTAGTTTTGAACTAAGAAAGACAGTATCTGAATAAAATGAGATAAAATATTTAAAATTATTATAAAATATTAAAATTATTACTCCACATACATATAATTTATCAAAAAGATGCCCCAAATTTTAAAAGCTCTATTTCTTTGTTCAATCTTTTTATTTAGTTTTCCATCAAGGTTTGCTAACACATCTTTCTTTACCTTTGCAAATTTCCATTGCCTATGGCCCAAAACCTTGTTTATCAGTTACCCAGGAAAAACATCAGTACACGAAGAAAAGCTCCAAGTGGAAGGTTTGTAAGATGATTTGTGGGAAGATTACCCAAGGTCAAGACATCCCTACCCCTACTTATCAGACAACTCAGAAGGGTACAAAAGAATATGGAACTTGGGAAAGTAAACCATGACATCTCTCTTTTTGAAAAGAAAAATTTTGGACCAGATTTTCACAGGATGTAAACTGTCCCAGGCAAAAATCGCACAACTGAAAGGCTGAATTTTTATCACAGCTTACTACTATGGCAGGATATATACTTGCCATTCTAACAGGAAAAGCAAGTCTTGAAGACTGACATATATTTTTAGATTCACAGACAACAAAATCCAGCATCTAAGTCAAAGAAGGTTCTCTTTGGATCAACGGATTGTCAGAAATTGCAGCTCAGCTGCAATTAATCCTGAGTTCTGTTGATTGCACAAACCAGAACAGAATACATGCTTGTATCCAAACAGAAAATATTTGAAAATACAGCTGATACTTATTATCTTCCCTATGTTTATAACCGGCCCATATTATGGCAAGCCTATTTGGAAGCCTATTTCAGGACAATTATTGGCAAGAATCACAATTGGTTAGACGAGTACAGACTGTGCACAAAGACAGAAGTGTTTGGAAAGAGTTCTCATTTTTGGGGAACAGAAGTTGGACAAAACTCATACATTTTGTAACAAGATTAAAGACTACAATGTTTAAGAATGAAGACTTGAGAGCATTCTCAAATAAGTCTTTTTAAAAGCATATTTCCAGAATTATTTGCATAAATTTAACTATGATTTTGCTTTGCCAGCAGGGTTAAGAAACACACATTTATGATTTGGATTACTGTACTTAAAAACAAAAAAACCACAGGCATTACTTATACTTTAAGTAGTAATATTTTAACTTCTCCCTCTCCCCCAAACATCGATTTCTTTATCAAACTTTATACAGTTTGCTTTTTTGAGCAAGAAGAGATATAATTAAACTAGGGTTTTAGACAAGAAGCACATGTTTTAAGGTTTTGGCTTATTTTGGAGGGGACAGTCTACTTCGGTGGATTTGTTTACTTAAACACTCAAATTTACTCACTCAAAAAAGTGATTTCTAGATTTACAGTGTACTGTTCACTGTACATTTACAATTTGCGCTTAAGTCTCCTACCATATAGTCTATATAAATGAGAGAATTATAAAAATCATGTAGGTTTAATATTTGTAAGAAATCATATTAAAGCTAAGGATAATTTATAACACTGCATTTGTAGAATCTGTGTAAATACACTTGAAAGCAATGAACACTTTTACATTATCCTCCTAGATAATTCAGGCCTGACTGACACAAAGCAGAGAATTTTTAAACATCTTTGCTGAATACTTCATACACTTAACTAACAAACATAGGCCATCATAATCTTAAACTACCATATGCATACAACTGTAAATATTTAGTAAAGGTACAGAAAAGTTTATAATAATTTGCAATTTTAATGCCTATTTTTAATTAATAGTCTGATGTTTTGTTTTGCTTGTTTTTCAGGGAGAGAGAGCTGTAGAAAAGGTTTCTTACAACCCCGCTAGAATCTTCATTACAGGGTATGGGGTATGCTTTGGAAGGCAGCAGCAGGTTCAGCGACTGACAAGAGTATGCAACTGTAGTTGATTGGGATGGACATTTCAGTGACATGTTTACCACCAGGAAAAAACAAAACAAATCTTAGACAATCATTTTCCAAGACTTTTCTAAGGTATTCAGTAAAGCAGGGGATGTCCCAACTACCTGACAGTCATCATTTTGCTAGTCTGTTAAGGAATAAATAGTATCAACTGTCGCTCATCTTTTGGGTTCTGTACTACAGAACCCAAGATACGGTTCTGAACTACATGATATGTAGTTCAGATGAACTGAACTACAAGATATGCTGAACTACAAGATATGTTTTATCTAATGATATGTTTTTCCTAAATTCAAAAATTCTATTAAGAAGTAATAAAATCCATACATTAAATATTAATGTTTTCAACTATAATTTTCAGTGAAATGTACATTCTAAATGTCTGTGAACTCCTAGGTACAGGTGGGATTCAAACAACAGATTGAAGGACCAGCCAGTTTTAGTCTAGATTAAGCGGAAGTGATGCCTAAGTACAAGCCTGTATAGAAAACTTCCTCAATTAGTAAGTTTTCTTTATGGCTTGGAAAGACATAAAATGTATATGAGGTGTACTTCTCTGAAAAAAGGTATGGCATTACGTATTATCCAAAAAGACCATTTCCATTAAAATTCTCATATTTAACGATACTAGTTACCTCAATAAGGATTTTAATCCTAATGGTAATACGTACAAAGAGGAATTACCTTTGGAGTGACAAACTATATTCACTGACTTTCATTATCTGAATGATAATAAATTTAAAGAACTTTTTTGTAACAAGATTCATATGTATAGGTCTTATTTTCTTGTTTGAAATGAGATGTAGAATGACAGAAAGGATCATAACGATGTTACTTCAGAAATACTTTTCAAACCATTATGATTACTTTAAAAAAAATTCATGTAAATTGCATATGCAGTTATGTAACACAACAGTTACAAACAATATATTATCTGTAGAATAAATTCTGTTTAGTACTAACTATATATGTATTTCATTATTATATACATTCCAAGAATTTCAAGATACAGCAACTTTATTAGTCCTCAAATATGTTATTTTTAGAATGAATAATTACTAAAATTACAGTCATACATTTCATATAACTGCATTTTGAAACCTATGAAGGGTACTGCTTACATTTATAAAGTTGGACATGTGGTCATTAATATCACTGCTCAGCTGAATGGCAGGACTCTCAAAAGCAGTTTCACAATATTGTTATGTACACATATATCTAATCTGGCAATGTGTAATAGTCCATAGTGATTTCAACCAGTAAATACAAACAGTCCTTTCTACAACATTGGCACTACATCAAAATCAAGAATGGATGAACCATGTTATAAGAACAATGTGTAGCCAAGTAGCAAAAACTAAAAAAAAAAAAAAAAAAGTGTGTGTGTGGGGGAGTGGTCCCCCAAAGCCCTTCTGTGTTCAGTACTGTATAAAACCTAATATAAACAGACACATAGTAAAACCAAGGGACTAAAGTCATACAAGAAACAAAGCTCTCCTTATTTTAAAGATTGTTTAGAATGAATAAAAAAACAGTTGTTGCAATGCATAAACAACATAAAGATTTTCCCTCTATATGAGCGATAATTTACTAAAATTAGGTAAATATTCCAATGTACTTTAAAGTGGGTGTCAAATTCACATGCTATGCTTTCCCTTCCAGAGATGGAAAAGGAAAGCATTATGTTGTCAACACTGCTGTGAATGAGCTTGCAAAATCTGCTGTTCTTGAAAACAAACACTATATTGCTGATCATTATTACTCTTTGCTTATGATCTGGATGAAAGACTATCCCCTTATATATCTTCCTGTTCATCTCCTTGACCCAATCAAATTTTTATGTGGGACCCAAAAGAGGTCAAAACAATGATAATTTGACCAGTGACACCCAGCATCTTTATCCCATGCCTGGATCTAGTCAAACCCCACATTTGGACCCATACTAGAAACAGTATCAAAACCCCCTCTCCCTGCCAAATATAACCTTATTTTACACACCTTTTAAATATGACACTACACAAAGTGTTGCCAGAAAGTGAATTCCATATTTCCTTCAAAAAAAGAAAAAAAAAAAAAAAAAAAGAAAGAAAGAAAAAAAAAGAAAAACAACACACATGTGCACCACTTCTACCATGAGCAGGAAAAATGGAGTCCTTAGAAGGAAACCCTTATTATGCTTTCATGCATTCCTGTGATTCATTGTATCTATTATCTGGTTAACATGCTTCAACACTTACAGAAATGTCTTCGGCGACGGGGGGGGGGGGGGGGGGAGGGGAAGGTTTCACTTTTCTATATTATCTTTCTGCACAGGAGTATTTAATTTCAATGACAGTTCATTTACAGAAGCTATAGCAGAACTATAGAACAGTTAAACATTTATGAAATTTATACATACAAATTAGTTAAAAACTGCATTATAATCAAAAGAGCCTATGATTTCTCCAGAAAAACAAAGTAAAACTCAAATCCTGCATTATGTTAAAACAAAGAAACAAAGGTTCAGAAAGGCTTAGGTAACATTTTCTGTACCAAACCAGAACATTTTGACCCACTTATGAAAGAAGTAGAGGAATTAAGCTAGGAATTATGCATTTCCCAGAGAGGTAGATTCTTGAAATGAAGGCTGATGATTAATAACCAGCTTTTACTGTCATCAAGTTGGTAGGCACAAAATCTAGTAGTGTAGTAACCAAACTCAGATTTTTTCCTAAAAAAAGGTTTTTTATACTTGATTTTGTATTAGCATAGCTAACTGATAAGTTCAAATACTTCCCACCTTTCTACCCCAATAGGCAGGACTGTTTGTACAGTAACACAGAAGGTACAGTGATATTTACAAGAGCAGCAACACAGATGCAACGGCAGGTGGCTACGAGCATTTTAAATGCATCTGCTTCAAAATCCCATATTTGTGCATTTTCATATTAACAAGAGGTGTCACGAAATATGCGATTGTGCAGCCTACAGAGATGACTGTCTCTTCAGTACCAAGACTCAATGAATACTCAATGAATCCTCAAGAATGTTCCTGTATAACAGTGATATTTGCAACACCACTATCACAACACTTAGATTAAGATTTCTCATAGTTAAAATAATAATAATAAATAATAATAATAAAAATAAAGCAAAGTGAAACTGATCAAAGAAAAGCAGCTTTTCTTTCTCTGAAAAAGCCTCATATTTCCTACATTCAGTGAAAAAAATATTTGTATCAACTCCTTCCTCCTATTTTCACTAAATCATGGAAACACTGGTGGGAAGTGACCTCTGAAGGTCATCCAATTTAACCTCCGACTCCAAGCAAGGTTACTGCCTGCACTAGATTGGGATAACTGTGCCTTCATCCAGCAATCTTGAAAACCTCCAAGGACAGAGGTTCTGCAGCCTCTCTGGGTGACCTGTCCCTGCTGCATCACCCTCCATGTGTCCAAATTTTTCCTCATGTCCAATCTGAACCTTCCAAGCCATAACTAGTGTCCATTTCTTTGTTGTACTACCTGTCACTATTAAAAACAGTTTGGTTCTGCCATCTTCAAGTGCCTGTCAGCTGCTATTATGATCACCCCTTAGCTTCCTCTTCACCAGACTATACCTAGCTCCCTCAACCTCTCCTTGCCCATCACAGGCTTTAGTGCCCTGATGATCTTGGTAGCCCTCTACTGGGCCCTTTCCATTTTTTCAGCATCCCTCAAACTGGGAAGCCCCAAACTGGACATAACAGCTCAAGTTTGGACCCAACCGTGCCATGCAGAAGAAAATTTCCCTTGATCTACTTTCTATATTACTCCTAACAGCCCAGTATGTAGTTTACCTTACAAGAGTGAAAAGTTTCCTTTATTTATATAAATTTTGTTAAATAGCAGTGAAATATGGTACAACACAGAATTGACAACTACTTGAAGTTCCGCATAGGTAGCTGTTTCCAAATTAAAGGCGGAATATCCCTTGTTCTTCCTTCAAATCTAATCTACATGTGGTATAGTATCAAAAAAAACCAAAACAAACCCAAACCTCATCACACACAGACTTACAGTATTTTTGTACTCAAGAGATTTGAGCTCAACAGTAAAATTATACTTTTGTTTAAACCCTTTAAAAGCTGGGGGGTAGGGACAGATCTTGCACAGTTAGGCTGTCTTACACACAGATCCTTCTGCGAAAAAATAGCTTGTGACTCACCATAGCCTTCCAATATCAAAAGGTTAAGATACTTGGCTATGTATCTTTACTCAGAATTAAATCAAAGCCTTTCAAATGAACTAGCTTAACAAAGTAATTTAACAAATGCAAGTCCAAATACAAATAAATAAAAACCAATTCTTTCAAGCAACAAGGACAAATTACGCAATGAAAAAAGCAGGACAAGAGCAAGGTCACAGTTATAAGAAAAATCACTCAAAATCTGAAAGTATGTCAAGGAAAAGAGCTGGGTGCCCTCTAGAATAAAAATAATCTGATGCTAATTTGTATTTTTTTTTCAAAAAAACCCCCAAAAACACATTTTGGAATTGTTGTCCTATGATGTACGATGCATAGCAATATGAGTTTCCATTCAATTATCTTGTCCCTGTCAGTACTAGAAGTGGTCAAAGAATTCAGAAGACTTCTTTGTTGGTTGCAATTTTGTCCTTTGTCACAGCCAAAACATTTTGGAGAGACTAGCTTCTCTTCTTATGCTGAATAAACCCAGTTCTCTCAGCTTCTCTTCTGACATTATGTACTCTAGTCTCTAAACATTTTGATGGGCACTCTGGTGGGCTTGTTCTAGTCATTCTCTTTTCTTGTACTGTGGAAACAGTGCTCCACAGGCAGTCTCACAAATGCTGCACAGAGAGCATAATCACTTCCTTTGACCTCCTGGCTACACTCTTGCTACTAGTCCACTATGTGGTTGGCTGCCTTTTCCACAGGACCAACTTATGTAAATACATTACAAATGACTGAAAGTTTTTACCCATAATCACACTTCATACCATACAAGTACTTATGCCAAAGCACTCAAGAGACATTTTAGATCTAAACGTAATTGTGGAGGCATACTCAGCCCTTACTTCTTAGTGCTCTACATGCACGTGAAAATAATGGATGGACTTGTCATCAGCTCCCTCAGACTCAGAACTTCCTTGTGGGACTCCAATGTAGAGAGGAAGCAGGCTGGGTTTTGAGTGGGCACACAAACAATAAAAGTCTCTCTTTCCAGGTACTGAAAACCTTCATTATCTTTCCATCAATTGTCCATAATCACATTCATGCAACATTTCACTCCAAGCAGTGCCTCCCAAACTCCACAGGTTGCCTACAGAAGTGTCCTTAAGAAACACAGATTGCTCTGCTGAAACATGATTATGTCTAAAAGCCTCTGCAACAGCATAATGCTTAGTGACAATTTAGAAAGAACTGTTGGCAGCCCCTCTCAGAAGTCAAATACAGAAAATCCTTCAGGAAATGTCACAGGCTAACAGAATTATATAATAATTTGGGCACATTATACCTGGTAATTCCCCATTAACGTCCTCATAGCAGGCCAAATACAAATCTTTGTTGAGACAGTCCTGCCTGCAGACAAAGAGGCTTGGAGTCTTCCTGAAGGGCTGCTCCCTGGACATACGGAATCTAACTCAAATGTAACTTGAGTACTAGCAAGTTTTAGAGCATGGCAGACTGTGCAAGGGGAAGGCTAACTTTTCACAAGTCACCTTGTTTGGGGATCTTCCTTGTTTTACGATTTACGGGTGTCCTTTTTCCCCATCCCTGTGTCTCAAAGACAGACTGGAGGTGGAAAGTTGTAGAAAGATAACCTTAAAGACCAAAATGGTCTTGGAGAGGCCAAAACTCTGAGATAAAGAATGTTCCAAAGAGTTAATCTCAACATTCTAGCTTACACTTTAACACAATTCATAAATACGGCTCCCCCCAGGTAAGTAATCTAATATTTATTCTATGTAAGAAATGCCCTCCTGGATGCAAGTCATGGCCCCCTCAATGTGTTTAGGGAATGCCATAGCATTCATTTACACAGCTTGTGTCTCTTAATGTTACAAATAAATGCATTTAAAAAAAAAATCAAAACCTGAAGGGGGAAAAAAAAAACCACTGAAAACAAAGTGTTTATGGTCAGTTAAATCAACGATCTGCTAACTTGAATTACAAATATATCAATGTAACTCAAATGGAATGGAAAAATTAAGATTTTAATATACTCCTATTAGATCAGAAATGCAGGCACTGTGTTAAATCAACTTAAATTAGAGGTACAGGACATTGCTTTAAAACTTCTACAAAACATAAGACAGAGATGTTCTTAAAAAGCAAGCAAGCATGGAAATGGTTAAAAAAACAAAGCCAAAACCAAAAAACTATCCGCTTAGGATTTACTTAATTGTTCCCTCTTACCTTCTGTGCTTAATCCAGGACTTGAAGTGAATTTTGCTACATCGACAATCTTTACAGCAAACTGTTGCCCTGTTTCCCTGTTGATACATCGCCGTACAACACTGAATGGACCCCTGAAACACACAGATAAAAATCAGTAATAAATAATCCATTCTCTTTCCATTATTTCCAACTGAACCATGGATTCCAACATATCATTCAATTATAGTATTTATATAGAAGCGTGCATCACTCATCCTTGTTGCCCAATAAGTATAAAACATAATTTTGACTACAGACTAATGTAAAGAACACTTTATGAACTTTGTATTTTTCTAGATTAAAGAAAGCTCAAATATGTTCTCTTTTCCAGCTAGTTTAGAAAGGCTATACTCTTAGAAACCTTGTATAATACACTAGCATTATTACTGAATTTTAAATGGCTGTTATTTTGAGGCATAGTTCAAATGGGGAAAACATATAAAATTATTATAAATGAATTGCAAACTTCCTAAAGTGCTTCTAACTCTAGTGGCATCCATGGTTTGTACTCTAATGGATCACATTCTGCAGTTCTTATTTGTCTTGCTGACTTCAAAAAGAAAATTTAACAGGGATGACTTCAGAGTTTGACTGACAGCACCAGGTGGAATAAAAAGCAAAAAAAATGAAGGGGACAAGTACGTTCTTGCTTTCAGTTCTAGACTAGAGTTTAGAAATTACCATTATTTGAAACAACTGAAAGGATATTACTTTAAAGTAATGGTGAAGCAACTAAAGTTGTCGTGCCTTTTTTTTTTTTTAAACAACCTAGCTTTATTTTGAGCTAATTTGACACCAGTAGACATGAACAACTTACAAGACTTTGAAATTCCACAAAAGCCCACCATTTTTTCTCATCTTTAGTGTTTTGAGAACCCCCATAAAATTGCAGATACAGAAGATCTATTAAAACTAGTTTTGGATAGATGCCAGTATTGCATAACACTTATAAAAAGTTAGTTATTTTACAAAATTGAAATTACATTTGCCAAAACATGAGCCAATACAATGGTAATCCTAAGAAGTTCCACTTTAAAAACCTCGCTATCGAAATGCATACTTTGGGGGGGGAGGGTGTCTTTCAGTAGAAGATTTTAAGTTCCTGCTGCTTTAATTTAGAATATGGCATCTTCCATACAGTGTTAATACACACTAAAATCAGACAATTATAGCAGGTAAGGCATTCAGACATGAAAAATTACTCTAATAGGTTAGGAAAATGAAATAAGATCTTTTCAAGACTGCAATAATTGTGACAAAGTCAATCCTATTTTGTTGCTACATATTCAATGACTGACATGCTGGTAGCTAAAGAAATTCATTCTAAAGTCTTCTCAAAAAGATGTAAGGGAAAATCTGAGGGTGGAAAGAGTCTTTGCTGGGAAGTTCATCTATTGATTGAACAGTCACCTGCTGAGTGAAATAAATGTTTAAATATAGCCTAAAAGATGAATTCTTCCATCCAGGCAATGAGCTGGAAATTGGTTTATGGGTTTTTAAGCAATGAGACTACAAAGCAACCCAATTCTCAAAAATAAAAGGTTCCCTAAAAGGGAGAAAGGTCCAACTGAGGACACTTACTCACAAACCCTTATAACTTCAGCATTTACATGGATGATTCAAAGAATATAATTCATTACACTACTAAACCTGTACTCTCAAAGCTAAAATCTAATTTTTGTACTCTTTAAAGAGCATACTCCACCATTTTCTTGAAATAGGATGATTTCTGACAGAGTATGAATACCAAACCAGGCAATGAATGACAAACTAAACATTCAGATTCAAGGAAAACATTTATTAACACAATTATATATGTGTGAATTATGTCACTGCACTCAAACAGAGCTACTTATTCAAGAAAACTTAAACATGCTCCTACTGTATGATCAGACTCCCAAAGCAGATGACTATTTTCTTCCTATCTGTATTCAGAACCCATTATTACTCAGTATTTATAGTTACCATGAATGTTTTAAAAAGATATTCAGTTAAGACTTTAAATATTTAGAACTCCCCTGACATCTGTAAATAAAAGGCTCAACTAACTTAATTTGGCATCTGAGGACTATAGCTATTGACATAGAAACCCTTTCCCCTGCCTCCATATTTCAAAAAGTAACCTTTTATTAAAAATTCCCATTTTACACAGATCAGTGTCACCTTCTTATCTCAAGTCCCTGTTGACTGTTATAGCACCTGTCAAAAGCAAAACTGCTTTTAAATCATGCAAAACGTATTTAAATTATGATAATTTAAAAACATTTCAAAACCTAGACTACAGCTTCAGTATAATGTTGGCAATACTCATTTTCATCCGCATTTACCATAAATTCCTAGAAATTAAGTGCATTTAATTAAAATAGACCCAGTTTTCCTTTGTTCTCATTAGTTTTCTTGCACGAAGTCTTTCTGAAGATATTAACTAATGTTCTTAGCATAATCTGATACAGAACTGCAGATAACTAGAGTGTAGAGAAGCCTGACAGGAGCACCATAGCCTTACTGATTAATAGGCCCATGACTTCTGTTCATTCACGTAACTATAGCGACCCTATGAATATAAATTTTTCCTCACTGTTGACCAAGGTACTTCTAGATTTCCTAGTTTACTCAGGTCTGGGCTGGACCGCTTGCCCATCCACCTGAATACACGCACGAACCTCTAGCAGCCAAGGAGTGATAGCTGGAGAGGGCATAAAACAAAAAGGAATATTCAAACTACAGCTCCAAGAAGGATCAGATTCGAGGTCACCCTTAACCTTCTCTCTCATAACTGTGACTTATTTTTTCTCCCCAGTAGATAAAAACACTTTAGAACCCTGACTGGAGCAATCTGAATCCTGAGTATTGTTAAGTCTGGGACAAAGCTAAGAAATCCATATGTACATAAAGTTACATATGCTACGAACAATGGTACTATAATCAACAGTCTGTAATGAAAAAAAATGGAGATGATAATTCCCTAAATAAGGAAAGCTCTAAATTTCTTAAGAACTTTTTACCTTGCAAAAATGCCTTGTAAGTGATTGGATAATAATTACTTTAAGAGACTGGGAACATTCACATCACAAATGAATGTTCAAAAAATTAGCCATTTTATTCGTACAAAAACCATCATTATAGTCTTGAAACCTTGGCCATATTTAAACTTACCTATGGTATTTACAGAACCTTATCTACTTAGAATAATGAATACCAGGACTCTTAAGTAAATCAAAGCTGCTGTAAGGCACAGAAAACAAGAATTCAGCAGTGCCCACTATGCACTCATTCTATTAAAAATACACCAACTTGAAGTCTCATGTGGAAATCAGAAGAGATCTTTTAACATAACTTCAAGATGCAAGTATTTACAGGCCTCAGATATCCATATTTTTCAAAACTAGCTCTCATATTTGAGCCACGGACAGCCTCAAAACAGTACACACGTTATGACTATACACTAGATGTACACATTCAATGAGAGAAGCAGCACAACAAAAGCTCATTTCCAAATTTAGATGATTTGTTATTTCATGAATATTTAGAACATTCATGAAAGGTACCCTCACGATTGCTGGAACCTCTTACTGAAATCGATAGGGAGTATAAAATGGAGAGAATAAGAGTTACAAGGTTACTTGTTTGAAGTTTTTCACCAGGTAGGTTGTACTTCCTTGCAAAAGATAACTGTAAAACACTTCTAAGCAGATACTACTGCTTCTATGTGCCAATTAACAGCAAAGAACTTTTAAATAAATTATGGTCGTAGCTTGCTTTTTTTTTATATTTTCCTCATAGCTGTAATGAAACATAGCAATTTTACAAACAAAGTTATAAAAGCACACAGTGATACTTTGTCTTCTCAGCCAAAACCAAAATCCACGTTTTCTAACATAGTAGTTTCACACCTTATTTGGAAGTTAAGTAACAAAGTCTTTCAGGCCACCGTCAGACTCAGCACTAAATCACACTCTCTTCCTCAGAGTCAAGAAAAGGACTGAAAATTTTTGCTCTCTCAGGTGATACGAGTGGCTATCCAACAGTTGTGTCTGCTGCTGGGGAAGCATGTATCCTCACTAAATGACAATTTCTCTGCCTGCTACTCCTGCAGCTCAAATTATACAGATCTAAATTAGAGTGGTAATGCCAAAAGGGTAAGAAGCAACTGTAGCGCTGGATACAGACATCAAAACTGTTATAGGTACATCAGACAAATTTGTTCATCTACTAAAGCAAAGGAACTGGGTCGATTAAGTTGCATAATAAAACTTCATCCTATAAGAGTCATAGGAATTAAGAACTATTGCAAAATTACAACGCAACATGTTTTATATTTCATTTCTCTCTCTGCTGCTTTTAAAGAGACACACCTGCTGAGATGCACAATCCCTTGGGGTTTACGACCTATCCTCCCTCCCCTACCTCTAACTTTCAAAATCTTTCACCGCAGTTAACATGCACAGAACAGACTACACTTGTTCAAAGTCTGAGAATCATTAAAATATGCTAGTAAGGACTGACTAATTTCTTTCACTGATATTTTGTCAACATTGGCAGCAGCACATTTCACCACCTGCAATACTTGGATTCCTACCTGCAATATATATCAAACAGCAAAACATTTCAACTTTCTTAAACTGAAGTTGGGATGCATATTGCTTCTTGCCATCACAGATGGAAATCAAAACATTACAGAATGCTGGAATTTAGTGTAGCAATGCATTATTAAGCAGATTATTGATTATATGTAGGCAATGAGAAAGCTGAAGAGATGCCTCATAACCAGATCTTTTCACGCTTCTTAAGTCTGGAGTTAGCAGGGCACATCCTGATGTAACCTTAACTCTAACGAAACTATCTTCTGGGAATTAGCTTTGATGTCTAGCACTGAACAGTTACTTTTATATCAACTTAGCAAGAATGTGAAGAAAATCAATCATTAATTATTCTCTTCTGCAGCAAGTATAACACTGGAATTAGAAAAAAAATCGCAGAAATCTTAGACAATCAAAGCCTTTTTACCCTTTCTTTCACTTTAAATTCTCTCATTCAGTGTATGCCATTAGGACTTGAAGGATAAAGTTCATAGGGCGACATTCTGCAAACTTTTTTTCTGGTGGGTGTGGGGGTGGGGGTGAAATCTTGCTGACTTGTCTGTCTGTTTCACCTCCTTTCCTCCAATCCATTTTGGTGCCTAAGTGTGAGGACAGGTTGTAATTAAAACACAACTTGTTCATTCCTAACGAGCACAAATACTTGCAGCTAGTAACTACAACTTGTTCCTTTCTCATGTCCTGAAGGAACCAAGTTGTGACTTGTGGCAATGGAGTTCCAACTGACTTCTGCTATAAAGACACCTTCTGAATCCCTGTGGTTCAGAATCCCAAAACTTTGAAATTTTAAGTCATTTAAATATCAGACCACCAATACTTCCAGGAATTTGCTCAACATCTCTCCCAAATGAATCATGATTTTTCAGGAACTGAATACAAAACAGTACATTTTGGCTCTCAAATTCAGTTTTATTAACTTTAAAAAAAAGAAAGAAAAAAGAAAAAAAGAGTTAGACAAGTTGAACAATTTTGTCAGCAAATCCAAAAATAGCAAGCAAAATCTCTTCAAATGAATAAAATTTCCCTTCAAAGATGAGCTTTCATTTAGAGGGAAAAGGCCTTAGATTCCTTTTCTTTATTTTAATAAAGCCTAACTATTAAGATCTTGAAACATGAAAGAAAGGCCTTAAAGCTAAATTTGTACTTCACTAAGCATTTAAAAGGGAAGATCAGTGTTTTCTAAAAGAGATTATGTCAGCTTGTTGCATTAAGATAGTATAAATATGTAGAGATAAAGTCATGTAAACCACAACCATTTGGAAAACCAAATATATTTGGAATTTTTCTCTCTTCTCATTTGAAGGGCTATGTACTTTCTTAGCTGAGCCACAGACAAGATTGCTTTGTATTTATTCAGGCTACTGTAGAGTTCAGTGGAACTCCAGTCAGAAATACTGACTTCTGATATGGATCAAAAACCCAGTCATGGTCTTCCTTCTGACCTACTACCCTTCTGGCAGTGTTCCTCTTGTCACAGTGACATTTGAGCCCACTTTTTCAGCCCTCCTTGAATCCTTATCTGAGGGAGGAAATAAAAATGAAAATTAAAAACAATACCACACAACTATGTTCAAGGCTAAAAAGTTGGCAGAACTACCAAAGAATGAGAGAGAGCAGACGGCATGAACCTCCAGAACATTTTTTGTTTGTTTCTTTTTTAAACACACCATTTTTTCCCTCCATGAGAAACTACAGAAAGAGTAGCTACTTCTATGCTTGTGGAAGGGAAATACACCCCAAGAAAACCTGGGGGAATGCTTAGAATTTATGTGACATACCGAAAACCACTTACATACAATTGTAAGATTTCCTTGTAAAGCTCAGAAGCTTGTTTACATGTTTTTGTCACTATAATTATAGGCAAAACACCGGCAGAAAGAGCTCTCTTCTGCTGCCATGTCTCTTCTACCCCCAGCCTGCAAGGAGGATAAATTATCCTTAACAGATCTGTAAGCAGTATCACTAGGAATAATACAATTGTTGCCTGTTTGCTTTTTTTTTTCTATTAGGCAAGAAGGCAAGAATTTATTTAACATTTCAGTCATTTTACATTGTGATATATCACTTATCTACAAGAATATATATAAAATATCCCAGGCATGCACATTATGCACTAAGTACATACTAATATGTTAAAAAAAAATAAATCTTCAATGCATCTATATTATGTAAACTAATCTTATTTTACACTGACTGGCTGGAACAGTGAGGAAATGGGAAAGGAAGGTGGACATTAAGGTAAAATACTCACTAGAATCTGTGTTTCATCACAAGACAAAATTTCAGCACCAGACACAAGCAACATTCTTAGTGTGCAGGCAATTCAGAAAATATTTTCACGTTCACATATACTACAGCACCCTTCATCTTCAGAACTCCATAATTATCAGTTAATGCTGACAATATCCTTGCAAGTCATTCATTCTTTACACAGAATCACAGAATAATTTAGGCTGGAGGGGACCTCTGAAAGAACATGCTTCATAAATTTTGTCATAACATCTACTTGTTGTCAAAAACAATACAACAACATTACTATTTTCTTTTTATTTTTTAAACAAAACAGCAGAAACACTGCCTCACTCCCTGGAAATAATAATTTATAAATAATTATCTACCTCAGCAAACAGACAAGGAAATTTTGTTTTCAATCATCACTCTACTAATCAGCTTCATGGTCCTAAAAGAGTTGGTCTGAAAGCTGCAGCTATAGCAGGAATAATAAAAGTAACTGCACTGTGTTAAGTGCTATACACTTTTCAGAACAATATTAGGCAGTAACTGCTGAGAAGCATTCAGAGGCATGCTTCTACAAGTCACATGACACAGAAAATTCGAAGTTTTTTAGAGCAAGGTTACAGTACATCATTTCAAATTCATGTCTGAAACATACTGAAGTATGACGACTCTTTTAAATGGAAGCAATAGTTATTGACACAGAATAGCTCTTGCAATAGCCTGTCATCACATCTTCCTGTATGTCCTATTTTTAAAGACATTAAAGGTCATTAGCAAGAGAAGGGTTAAGACCTCAAATTCAAGCAACTCCTAAATTGCCTTCCTAAGTCATACTACAGGTTCATTTAATACAAGACATTACAGAACAAATTCAAGTTGTTAGCTCCGAGGATACCACCTTTAGCTCATTTCTCCCTTGATAATCTATTTCCAGAGACTCACTAGTAATTTCCTTTTGCTGCAAGATAGGACAGTGGACACTACTTGCACTTTCCTAAATGAGTGTGTTAAGATGTTATGCTAACAGCTCAATCTTTAAGACAGTGACCAATTATGTGTCCCACTGATGGCTTACTTAGAGAAAAGAACAAACTAAAAACTGTTTTAAAGCATGCATGTACTAAACACATGTATGAGGCATTCTCTTAACTGAGATACGAGTAATTTTATGAGTCTCAGAATGATGCCATTTAAATGATGTCAAAAAAGAATGAAAATACATTTGTTAAGCTGAGATGATAAATCTTGTCCTCGCATTGTGAAGAACTGAAGAAACTGATGACAAATGAGATTCTCCTCCCTTTTTATGATTCACCTTAAGGTAAATGAGAATCTACTTCACACACAGGAAGTGATTTAGGGCAGGTGGGGACTTGAACTCAAAACACAGTCTACTTCTTGAACAGCAGTGGGGAGAAAACGAAGAGAGATTTATTCACTGGAAGTACTCCAGTAAAAAGATGGAGCCAAAATCTGTGGGCAAAACCTTATTTTTGTGCTTTAATATTCTGTAATGGTTCACAGAATAATAAAAAATACCAGCAGATAAGTCAAGAGCATCAGTTCAAAAGTATTCAAAAAACCCTGATCTTTTGCCCCTTTCTCATGTGAAGAAGGATCTAGTGCACAAGACAAGGAAGCAGTGAAGGAGATTCAGAAAAAAACTTTTATAAAGCTAAATTAGATTAAAAAAAAACAACAACAGAGCAATGAGAAGAAAAACAGTACGAAAAAGATAAACATTAAAAAGAGCACTTTAATCACATTAACAAAACAGCATATGTTAAAAATATTAAATGTGGCTTCAAAAGAATAGAGAAAGGTTATAGTGCATCTTCAGTCTCATCAGCTAAAGACAATGATCATCACTTTTCTTCTTTCCCATTCAGAGAACTGCTTTACCCCATCCCGTTACTAGGCCTTTTTCCATCCCAGGTTGTGGGTTCGCAAGCATTTCTTTAACAGCAGTACTGGCCTAACCAGCAACCCCTCTAGCTATTCTGTTGTCCCAGAACAGCTTTGGTGTGGTGAACCAGACCAAAGAAGAAACAAAAACCATCTGTCTCTCCCACACAAACCACTTTTTCTTTTTGGTGTTATTTTTCATACAGATCAGCTGCTTGATTTGGTTTAAAGCATGGCTTCACAGAGAGCTGGGTCACCACAAAGTCAGAAACACGAACAAATGGCTAGGACACAGGGGATGCTTAAGCAGCACTGCTACTAAAAGTGAATCCAGTTTTCAGACCATAGTGATTTTTCTTACACTCCTACAGCCACCTGTACCCATACAGCATATGTGTAGTCACACAATGAACCAAAGGAACCGATCTGAGAAAGTCTTATTTGAATACACTTACAACTGGCTCCACTGTCCAAATCCTGTTCACCTCACAGCTACAAGTGCTTCTGCCAACACATAGCAAGATGAGGGAGATGAGCAAGAAGAATGGGACTATTTCCCACTGCTGTCAAAAATTCCTTCATGAAATTACACCCTCAGGCAAACTTGTATGCATTAACTGCTCCCTACCACCAAAAGGAAAGGGACTTATCTTCCCTCGCACTCCTACACTGTGTTTCTACACACTCCTGTATGCCAGTCGAGGCACTTATTAATGGTTTTATTTTAATTTCCATCTTAAGTTTATTAATGGCCTTTTTATACCTTTAGGCCCTTCTAACAACACTGAGCTTACATACTACTTCCTCTTCTCTGTTTCCCATCCATTGATTTTGCGAAGTCTAACAAGACACATATTTTAAGACAGGCCTCTCATTTCAGTATCTCTTCCCTGCATCTGTTACAGTTTTAATTTTTCTTAACAGGAGCAACCAGAACTGTGAGTGGGAATGATACTTTCTTTTCTGCTGGAAATACCATGCATGGTATATCCTGTACTTGCCTCTTCCACAACTGTATCATATGAACATCTACTATAGCTAGATTCTTCTCATCAGTTGATTCTAATTAATTGGTCCTAGCTTATCAAATTGTTATTAGTTTTTCATTCTCAAGTAAAAGATCCTCTATTTGGAAATTCATTGTTTCCACTACTATAGTCCTCATTCTTTTCTTTCTGCATGAAGTCCAGATCCTTCTCTGCAGCAATCATCCTCAAATGTTCCATCAGAAAGCATAACTTAATAATCAGTACAATTCAATTCAGTGTTTTTTCTTTTAAAATAACTTGACACACAACCAACTCCAAAAAGATCTACGACAAACCTTCCCTATCTCACTATTTCTCTATTAATGCGCCCATTTTCTTTTTGTCTTTAGTCCACTACTTACCACCCTTGCAATTTCTTCATTTTCCCCAGCCTCGCTAAGTATCTTCTGTACAGTACATATAAACAGACTTACTGAAACCCACGTAAGAAAGATCTGCCACATTTTCTTTATGAAAAATTAGTCTACAAAAGTTAGAGCTCTCAAGTTAGTCTGGCATGATTTATTTTGATTAACAGGTGAATTTTATTCCACTACCCAATTATCTTTACACCTACGTATTTTTCTTCCCCCCCCCAAGCGTTTTTAGCATCAACAAAACCAATATCTGAATCTAAACAGAATTCCTTCTGATGATCGGTTCAATCAAAACTGTTTCCTATATAGCTCAGCGTACTTAAATTTTGCTTGAAAATCTTAATTCAGTTTAATTGTCACTTAAAAATGGAAGTCTTAAAGGTGATTCTGTGTGAATACCTATTCATAAGACCCTTTGGAACCAATGGAAAGTTACTTAGGTCAGTGAGAGAGAGAGTTTCCAAATAAGAAAGTTTTCTGCCATGGCACTGATTAGTGAAGCACCTGTATCCCAGAAATCTTGGTCCGGACAGACAACTTTCTGTATTTTTTTCAAGCATTTGGCCTCTGAATTGCTAAATGCCTTCATGTGCTGCAATAACAAAAAGAAAAATATCCTGAAAAGAAAGTCTGTCTTGTATGTCTCAGAAGCATATAGATTAGTTTTAAATTTCATGGGTTGTCAAGATTACATATGAAGTGAAGGGAAACATAAACACTTGAGGTTTTCAGGTAAACATGTTGAAAGACTTCCAGTATTTCAGAAATCGAGTTTATGACTGAAATCGTCAGCCTTTAGGGCAATTCATAACATTTTAAATTATGGAAGGATTAATGGGATTTATTAAGAACATTCAGCTAGATGTTAGAAATAAAACTTCCTGGTCAGGATACTTACAGAAGGTTTCTGAATTCTCTCCCTGGGGAAGAAAGTCCAGTCCTGAACTCTGATCTCTTGAAATCTGATGTTTTCAGCTATGTACTAGAATGAATAATCTGACACAGAGAAGATGAGAAAATTTAGTTTTTCTCTTCCATCTGGCTCTGTCTGGTTTTCTGACTAGTAGCTCCTTGATAAAAATATTTCTATATATTTAATGCATATAAACTACTGTTCAAAGTCAGTTAGTTTCTATATATTAGTATAGATTGCATTTCAACAGCCTAGACATTTCTATGAAAACACATTAGTCTATTCCATCTGCAGTACTTCAGCCTTTCTCTAAATCTTAAACAAGTTTTGTTTTTTTTAATCTGTTTAGAGAAGTCATCTCTCTCTCTCTCTCTAATTTCAAAAAATATAGATGTCTTGAACAAAGACAATACAGCTACAAGAAAAACTTTTAAAACTAAGTAGGGCTACTCACCTTACTAAATATGGAAGGTATACTGTTATACAGTATACCAGGAAAATTAACCACTACTGTTTGTAAAAGTAACAAGTATGTTAAGAATTCAAACATGAGATACCAGCTTCCTAAAAAACAAATTTTCATGAATTTTAAACTCAGTTCTTCTCTTCATGTGCTAACTTAAAGCTAAAGGCTACTCCTGAGTCTGTTCTTGTCATTACAGGAAGACTCTACCATGCAAAATACCTCACATGAGCAACAGGACAATTAATACTGTATTAAATACAATTAGCTACAAGACAATTACTAATATATATACAGCATAATGTATCAGCATTTCAGTTTTTTTTTTTGAAAAAAGCCACAACACTATTTTTCTAATTGCCAAACATTCAGCAAAACTTTTAACAATCTTTGAGAGGAAACTAAATGTAAAGTCATTACTTAAAAAACATATTTTTTCCCCCTTTTTCCTTAGAAAAAGGAAAAGTTGCCTGGATCCACTCCCCAGCCAGCTCTGAGACACAACTGCACTAACATTTGTGCCAGTACAAATGTGAGAACTGCACAGAGATGCTGCCAGGAGAGGGCAAGTTTTTTAGTACTGCTAACCCCCCCCCCCCCCCCCACACACACACACAACCTGGAACTACAAAATCAGCAGGAAGCTGAGAATACTGACTTCATCTCTGCATGGTCATTTAAGGTCCACACATACAAAAAAAATCCTTATTCCTCCAATGACCATTTGACCTTTGGGACCTTGACAAAATATAGGAATTTGAATTCACGGGTCAGGTCAGGAACAGAGTTTATCATTTTATTAGTTTCCAGCAGCCCTTAATTTGTTTTATTCAAGGACTGGATAATGAAAGGGGGCAGATGAGCAACACCCTGGGTCCAAGGAGATGATCTGTTTGTTTAGTTATGTATTGGCAGACCAGCAAGCAAAAAATCTAAGCGTCCCTTCAGCTATGTCACTCTGAATTCAGATTAAACTAAAATTGATTTCAACTGCAGTGGACCACTGAATCAAAGTCATTCCTTAATCAGCTGTCTCAAAGCACCAAGCCACCTGCACACTGATGTCCATAACCAAAATCTGATAGAAGCACTGAAGAAAGAATTAAGAGACTGGTCAGTAGGAAACTTGCTGCTCCTGTTTGAGTACAAGACTTTCAGTAAGATCTACTAGCAGACTTAAAATATTAAAATCTTATGCTTAAACTGCCAAGCATTCCCAAGCTTAGTTTGCTTGGCTGCCACAGCAGTTGGTGGCAGCAGCTACTGTTGTCACCAGAAAGGAACCAGTTCGGTACCAACTGTAGCAATTCAGCTTCCAGAGCTGTTCCAGGCCATACACATGTGAAGGAGGAAGCACATACCCACACCAGCAACTCCCTTCTCCTTTAAAGGAGAAAGAAAAAGTAGAGAATTTAGTTCTTGCTACATTTTGAATGATGGCACGTTCTCAGAGTGATGAAAAATCCTAAGTCTTCAAACAATGAGGTTACAAATCTAAACAAAACCAGGGTTTAGAACTGCTAATTGCTTTTGGACTAAACATGTATGAACACATACTACAGAACCCTATCATAGCACCTTACATTACTACTTTATACTAGGTATTCCATTGTAAATTTAAGCCTATCCATATTTTTAGATGAATTGAGACTACACAAAACAGAGCCAGATGTTAACTGCTGAGAAACACAAGATTTAGGGAAAGAAAAAAAAGAGAAGAGAGATGGCAGTGGAGAATGGGAGAGAGGGGAAGGGGAAAAAGAAAACAAATTACCACACTTTTTTTTTCATTACGCTTCTCTAGTCAAAATAATTCTAAAAAACAAGAAACAAAAAGAGAAAAAAAGAATATATACTGCAGAGAATATATACTCAACCACAGAAAGCAACTTCCTATCGCCAGAGTTTTCAAATAACAGTACAGCCTTAGTTGTGAAGATTACCTGACATCCGATATTTCCAATGAAACAAGCAGAAACAAAAACCAAGCCAACAAAAAACGTCCAACTTTAATGAGAGCTTATGATGTTATTTATTTCCTTCAAACACCCATCCAGGAATTTTTAAGTCATACTAACTGCTGCACAGCTGGTGTTGGCAACAGAGATTTGGCTTGTAGGACCATGGGACTCTCTTTGAGGATCGAGAACTGCTTTGAAGAGATGGGATCCACCTAAGTGGAGGCAAAAGCATCTTGTGCTAACAGGCTGGCCAACCTGGTGAGGGGAGCTTTAAACCAAGAATGACAGAGGAGGGGCATGAGGACAAACTCAAGTGAGGAAGCAGTGGACCAATTTGGCAAACCAAATGAGCACAGTGATATAGACAGGACCTTGGAATCAGCGTAACAGGACTAAAAGGGACCATTTTAAGTGTATGTACGTAAGTAAGGAAGCACCTACAGGACAGCACAGGGACAGCTCTCATAACTTTTCTGGGCAATCAGTACAACTGGGTGCCTCTTCTCAAGTGCCTGTACACTAACGCATGCAGCATGGAGAACAAACAGGAGGAATTAGAGTTTTGCATGCAGTTGTAGGGCTATATTTTCACTGGCATCACAGAAATGTGGTGGGATAGCTCACACAACTGGAGTGGGAACAGGCTTTTTGGGAAGGACAGGCCAGGGCAGCAAGCTGCCCTTTACATTGGGAGCAGCTGGAATGCATGGAGCTCTGCCTAGGGAAGGACGATGAGCCAGCTGAGAGCTTATGGGTCAGGATTAGCAGGCAACCAGCATAGGTGATGTTGTGGTGAGCATCTGCTATAGACTGCCTGTTCGGGAAGTAATAGATGAGACCTTCTTCAGACAACTGGAAGAAACTTCATGTTAGTCCTTATGGGGGACTTCAACCACCCTGACGCCTGCTGGAGGGGCAACACAGCAGGGCACAAGCAATCCCAGAGGTTTCTGGAGTGCACTGATGACAGCTTCCTGACACAGGTGATCAAGGAGATGATGAGGAGAGGTGCTATGCTGGACCTCATGCTTACAAACAAGGAAGAACTGGCTGGGGATGTAGAGGCTGGGGGCAATCTTGGCTGCCATGACCCTGAAACGGTGGAGTTCAGCATCCTGCAAGGAGGCAGCAAGGCAAAAAGCAGGATCACAACTCTAGACTTAGCAGAGAAAGGATAGCAGGAAACATACTCTTTGTAACTTACTAGCACATCTGTCTAAGTGTAAAAATCAAAGAGGAGAAACAATTATGGCAAATACAGAGCAATAAAAGAAAAAAAACCCCTTATGTCAGAAAGTAGCTTTGACATCTTGCAATGTCAGAAATGAAAGGGAATTTAATCATGCTGTTTTGTATTTAGTCATCTAGATACAAAGTTGACTTGTTCAGATAAGTGTCAGAATAAGAATTCTGCTCATAGGTGAATATTTTATTTTCCAACTTATTTTAACATCTCTGCCATCCCCAGATAAACTCTCCTAAAACCTATGGTTTCATTAGAAGCTCAGAAAACCCCTGCAGATGCAAATTTTGATGATAGTTCTAAACTACTTTTTACATTAAAATGAATAATGTGTGGTAACATATGTGGAGCAGTAATTCCTGCCTACCATGAGGAATTCCTATTCCCAATTCTCTAGCAATACTACTACAGTAACATTTGAAGCACTTGTTCAAACTGTCAGCAATTTCAAGGAGATATTCAAGCTGAATCTAGCTCTTCCATTAAGTTTCAGCTGAGGTAGTTGAAATACTTTATTAATAAAACATATAGGTAGATAATGATATATGAGATAGACACACATACACTCATATATACATACATATACACATCCACACATATACACAGACTACCAATGCAATTGATATTGATATATGAATACACACACATTATCAATAAAATAGATAGATATTGATATGAGTCCACACACACTCAAACACACACCTGCAAACTGTTAAAATCTGGTATTCCAAAGCAATTTCAAATATGTTCAAGTCATATCTTTTGCAAAAAATTTTGAAATCTAGTGTCCTTCTCTGGAAGGAAAAGTAAACTGAAATTTAAGAGCATCTGAAACTACATTACTGAACTAGTATTAAGTAGTATAGGTTATCTTCTACATATAATTATGTTAGCGTTCTTATTCTGCACAGCACAAGCATGCAAGTTAATACATAGTCACAACAGAAAGTTACTAGATAGAGGAAAGTTATTTCACTCTGAGTAAAGCCTGATAAAAGCATTTTAAGTTTTCAGTTGCATCCACTCTTGCTTAAAATGCAGGTGTCTTTGAGATATATTTTCACTACATTAATAATAAAATTACATATTTTAATTATTCTAGCAACACAAAAACATCTAGCATAATGGGTTGACAATGAGGCAAAAACCCAATAATTTAAGATCTCATATTAAGTTTGGTAATGACCAGAAGCATACATACTAAAGAAACTGCTGAGATTCTACAACAATTTAATCTATTTGTAAAAGTCATAGTTGAGCAAAATTCAGTCACAGATCTTAGTTCGCTAAAAGACAGAAAAGTGTTCATGTCTATGAAGCACCTCAAGATTTAGCTTCACACAACAGCAAAAAACAATGCAACTGGATTGATTTTGATACCTTCTGTCAGCCTATTAGTGATGAAACCCCTTTCATTAGTTGTCCTTTTACTCTTTTCACCCATTAGCTAAAATGCAAGGAAAGAGGGGCAGAGGGGAAGTAAAGGATTTTCTCATTTCTTCAAGTTAAAAACTTAAATCCCAACATAATTGCAAACTCAGCGTGTTACTGAAATTTACCATGCCTCCTGGCAATTACTGCCGTGTAATTCTCAGGAATAACTGTCTTTAGAGCATGGAAGACTCCATTCCTCCTTTTTTGTTATGATTCCTGCATTTATCCCTCACAAATTAAGAGCTAAATAGCAGTATAAGAAGCCCATGCTTGTTTGGCAAAGTCTATATTCATGAATTATTACAGACACTTTTCCTTGATTGTATTTTAGCCAAGAGTAGATTTAGATTTTTTGGTCAGAATCCTATCTCCTCTGTTTCACCATCCGTCTTACCCATCCATTGACAACAATTTAGTGCCAGATCACAATCTTACAAAAGATGATACTACACAAATATTTTATTCAATATTTTTACATCATGTGTCAGATCTTTACCTAGAAATAGCATGCACTGGGTTTAAGTAAAAAATAAAAAATCCCCTATAGATAGCAGAAATGGAACAGCAGAACACATTTAGAATACAGACTATTTTCAACAGCTTACAGTTTTTTAAGTCCATAGGCAAAATTGCACAGAATTATCTGAGTCCTGGAGAGGTCTCATTTCTGAAGCTCTTTCAGTAAAGGTGAACTAGAGTTTTTGAAAATTAATCATGCTTCTGTGTTGATATGCATGCCTATTCATAAAAGTACACTGTAAATAATGCAATAATACCTGGGTATTCTTGTTCCCTCCCCCCAGGCAAACCTGTGCTCCTTCACCTCCTGATGCTTTGGAAGGGGCGTGCATGGAATGGGGAGCTATAATATTGGTAGGTGACAAACTTCTATATAGCAGAATCCCTGTAATTTTTTAAATTTCTCTAAAAACCTAAAAACTTTAAAAGCAACGGCGTAATGTGCCTAAGTTTCTAACCAAAGCATCACTTGGATCTACGGAAGCCAACTAAGACCTCTCCCCCCCACTTTTATGGAGAGAAATCAGAAGTTTACAGTGTTTCTCATTTGGAATTTAAGCACTCCTGTAATATTCACCAATGCAGAAAAAAAAATAGCTCCTGTGCTTTTCACATATGAGGTAAGAAATAAAGATATCACAAATTCACCAATGAAGAGAAAATACACATGGATGATGCTTAATTCCTCCTGTGAAAGAAGGGAAAAGGATATCATATCTGACATTGTCATGTCAACCTCACTTGCAAAAGGCAAACTGAGGCATTACTATGACTTAAAGTCATATAAAGTTTGCTTCTAAATAAAAGAATGACGCAAAAAATGGTGAAGGTGAAAGGTAAAGAGGGAGATGAACAAGGCAGAACAGAGAAAGCAATACTGTTTATCCAACCAGTAGCAATGTAAAAATTAAAGAGGATGTTAGAACTATTTTTGACTATGTACTGTTTGTGTCATGACTATAAAAGCTATCAGACCCAAATTAAATGGGCCTAAGAACAAGAAAACAAAACATATTCCTTTTCTAGGAACTTCTTTACTTTTTGCAAAAGGTGTATTAAAAGTTAGAAAAAAATACAGCTGTTTATACAGCAACAGATTACAATTTGCTCTGGCCTTCTTAATATTAGAATTTCATTGCACGCTCTCAAATTTCTTCTTCCCTGCATAGTCCTGAAGTTTGACACAGTCATGACACTACTCACCTTACAGCACCCAAAATTACCATGTGGTCTACAAAGCTCTAGACAAAGCTCCCTCAGCAATGAACTACTGTTGCGTTATTAATGCAGGCACTTCCTATTAGCAAGACCTACATTTTCAATATGTTATTTTTCCCATATATACTACTTATTTGTAACATTATAAAAAAGTTCTCCATAAAAGCTAAACACTCAAAAAAGTGAAAAAAGAGGGGGGGAAAAAAAGAGTTGCAGGTTATTCACTACTTTTCAGTTTTAAGGTGATTGCTTGCCTTACATGTAGCACCATCTTTCTTTGTATCTGATGATCAACTTATGCCACACTGAAGTGGCTAAACGTTATGACTAAGACTGAATGACTGTTAAATAGTGTTCTCAATTCAATAAGGCTCAAAAAATATTCCTATTATATCTGAACAGAAGTCTTTCAAGACTGGGTGCTCTCCCGGCAACTTTCTTTCACAAAAGCAACCAGAAAGTAGGTTATAGATTGGAAGGACTGTAGGAACAGTAACCTACTGCTAGCTGTCAGAGGCCTCTAAAGCCCTTTTTCAATTACACTCTCGCCAAACACAGACTGGACTATTGACAGTCAAACACTGGGCATACTGAATCTCTACATACATAGTAGGTTTGGCTGCCCTTTACCCTCTTCCTGCATATAAGTATTGCAAAAGGACGAGGGCCCCTCCTCAGACAAGAAAAAGTTGAGAGATTCAAGCCGACCAAAAAATGTTGAATTTCCTAGCACATCACTGTGCTCTTTCTTCATCAACTGTCTCTGAAAGCCTGCACTTTTGTTCATACCTCTAGCAAGTGGAAGGGTTAAAAACATTGATGAAGCTGCTAACATCTTTGCAGGTCCAACAATTGTTATCAGCAATAGCTCAATCAAGATTAACACTTGCAGAATAACCAGTTCCTCTCGGGAAATCTTCAATCACTTCTGTGTTGCCTCCAGCTTTGAAGAGGCAAGTACTGGCTGACCCATGAGAAGTTTATATATAAAAAACAGCTCTTATGTATGAAGAGTATTTGAAATGTAAGTTCCAGGTTCTGCAAGTGTCTGCAGCACTGATCACCTCCTTGTCTCTACAGCCATCTCTTTCACCACTGACAAGTGGCTTTTGCATGCAGTATTCAGAGTTTTAGCAAACATAGCTTAAATATTAATAAAACGATCCAGGGCCACAGCATATTTAGCCAAACAGCTATCCAGAAATTACAACAAAAGGTTATTTCTGGATATGTAATTAGCAATGCTGCAAATGTAATGCTTATGCATGATTTGGTACTATGATATTTATCAAGACTAAAAATAATCTCTATGCTAAATTGAGATGTCTGTACATGTTATAGTTCAGACTGTTTCTTCACACGTAAAACACAGACCATAAATGTTTTCATTTTATATAAAAGCATATTTCCTGCCCTCATTGCTTCAAATAATGAGCAGAATACAAACTGCTATTAAGTAGATTTAAAAAAGGTATAAACATTCTTAAACATGCCTTACAATAATTTAAATATAATTTAGGTACTATTTTGGGACAAAAATAAATAGCACTGACTAAAAAAGCTTGTTACTTAACACAAAGAACTTCAGTTTAAGATATTTTGTGCAAACAGCTTCCCATGCTAGACCAGCATGCACCTCCTTTACACACAAAGGGATTATTTTGGCCAGACTTCAATGACACTTTCTTGTGCTCTGCTGCACCTCTCTACCTTTTTCAAGAACAGGAAAGTCGTGAAGATGCCAAAAGTGACTCTAGCTGCCACTTGGACTACTGCTTGATGATTGCTTTAACCTGAACTACGTGTTACAGGTAGTCACCAAAAGAGGAGATCCTGCCCTTCCAGGCATGCACTTCTGTCAGGTTCCTTGTGTTGGCACTGGCAGTTGTGTGGCCAAAGGGGTGAGCTAAGTAAGAAAACTTACCTAGAGAAAGATAACCACAAAGAACTGGTCTCACATGAGTTAGTTCTCAGTTCTCTACTGGCCATGGGAGGGATCACCTCTTTCATTAGCAGTTGTTTCTTAAATTAACTTAAAGAAATGAAAGCATAGCTCTATGCTTGTCAGTGCTAAAGGACGCTGTTAGGGGAAATAGAAGGTCTTTGGACTTACAATAATAAAACATCTTGAAGAATGTTATTTACAAAACAGGTTTTGTGGTTTTTTTAACCAATACTCTTCTATTTTATACAAATCAAAATTACATCCCCTGCTATCACTGAGTTTACTCCAGCCAGAACCTTAATTATAACAAGAAAGATAATATCTCATTGGTATAAAAGCAATATTGTCATTCCATGACTTCTGTTCTTTCATAAGTTAATTTGCCTTTGCCTAAGATTTAGATTCAAAGAATTAACCAAGCGTTTAAAAACATTTTGAAATTAGTTGAGAAACAAACAATACAAAAGCCTGAAACAAAACCTTTCTATTGTTCTTACAAGCAGACAGAAAAATAACCAGGAAATCCTGACAGTTTAGTATGAAACTAGGTTATAAAAAGGTGCTCTCCATAACATGTTTCACTCTCAGTAAGATCACCCACATTACACTTCCATCATTATGCAAGTTCAGAGGTTATATTAAGCATAACACCTTTCTGAAATAGCCTTATAAGCCACATGCCAAGCGTGGCAAACTGAAAATAATTTTTTTAAGTGAGCAGTATTTGGTTTACAATCATTGAGAATGGAATGGTATTTAATTTTCATACCAGTCTATACTACATCCACTTTACTTTCACCTACTGTAACACACTGACAAGTAAAACCTTTTCAGAATAGAAAAAGTATTTTTGACAGTTACATATAATTAGTTATAATGAACAGACCACATTAATTGTAAATTGTTTAATTCAGACTGTTGCAATCAAAAAGCCCTGTTGCTTTTTACTACTAAAATAACTGAAGCCTGAAGTCAGTCTTCAATGTATAGTAAGAAGTAGACAACCTTCCTAAACAATCTATGAAAAGACTTTACTCTCAAGCACAAACATATATTTAAAACAATCCAGTGCTATCTTCCATAAAATTCAGACCACCTGTATTTCTGTATTTTTTATCACACTTGCTTTTTCCCTGTAAAATGTATTTGAATTTATATGCTTCATTGTACAAAGTCATACCTCAAACTGACTCAGCTAACTAAACATTAGCAATCCTGAAGGCACAGTTGACCCCCCAAATCTATTCTCCTTATTTAATTCTGACCAATTTCTAATCATCTACACAATCCATCACATTATCGTCTCAAAAAATGAAAGCAAACTGGCAAAAAGGCCAGCAACACTACAGAATGTTGTACTATACAATGCACAGTACATCACACTGCAATATTTATTCTGCCGTTACAGACAAGCCAACTACATATTAAATCTTCTCTTCACATCTGTGCTGATGCCACTCATAATCAGGTTTGTGAGGGTCTTAACACACATCACAGTGAACAGCTGGAATGTCACAAATCAAAAGCTGTTCTCTCTTGTATTGGACTGCCTACTAGATTTTCTCTTGTCCTGGTACAATTCAGTCAAGTTCACACACAAAGTAGCACAGCATAGTTTCCCTGGAGAAATTAGAGTAAGCAACTGTCTCCATCAATTTTTCTAGATGGTAAATTGCCAGATAAAAGTTACAGCATTTATGTCTGCCAAGATAAACTTCAAGATGAACAGATTACTGAATTTTATTCAAAGTGTAGCCTGACTAGCACAGGAGGCAGCAGTGAGCTGCCTCAAGACCAAGTCCTAAGAAAAGGAGATAGTCAGTTTGAACGTTCTTTGCCACTACTAAAAGCAGACAAGAACAGTTTTGAGGCTGCTTACTTAAGAGATGACCAATTTCTACATTCTCAAGTATCACTTTCATTCCCTGATGATTGTGCCAGACTGATAAACCACAAGTGCAAGACACAGCAGCTGAGCCAATAAATACCACTAAACCCACCTGTGATCCAATGGCAGTTTCCCCGACTTTGGATGGGCCATCCTATACCAGCATTTTCCAGGGCCAAATAAAGTTGTTTTAACAGTCAGATCTGGCCTTTGGCAAACCGGCATAGCCAAATAGTGTATTTAGCCTAAAAGCTGACAGTCACTTCCTTGCTTTTATCCACACTACATTGCAGAAGTTAAAAGCAGTTAGCCCACATAGCAGCATAAGGCTTGAAGCTGCCCACTGCCACACAGAGGTCTTGGAACACAGCTGCACTGCCCCCAAGCAGGCCTGCTCTACACACACACACACACACACACACACACACACACACACCAGTTTCACTTCAACAAGAAACCACACTCTGGTAATGTAAGACAATGCACAATTTGTCTTTAAATGAAGGGTAAGCTCTTTCCACTTACATGAATAAAGCATGAATAATCCAATTTTCACCTTTGCTTTTCTGATTTGAGTCATGACCAAAACATGAAGAGGTTCAAATCGGTCCAAGCTAACCAGGTCAAACCCACGTGCTTTCCTCTTTGGAAAGCAGAGATATGCTGAAGCTAATACTGGCAGAAGTTGGTTATCCATCTCCTTTCCCATCCCCTTCAAAGTAGCAATAGCTCCCCATCTTTAAATGATCATATTCACATACTTAAAGTAATACAACACTACCACACCCTACAGCCCTTATACTTTATTACTACTGCACTCAAATGCTTTAAAATGTTTCAATAAATCAATTTGTACCAAGAGTTTGATAGCCCACACACTCAAAAAGAGAGAAAAGAAGGACAACCTAAGGTACAAAGCCATTTGTCAATTCACCAGAACAGCTGAAATAGAACATTCTATAACACCCAACACCCCTGTGTCAAAAAAATCATTTCAAATTATGTAACACAGGATAAGTCTAAATTAACAAGAGGTGTGGTACAACAGGAATAGACCAGTAGAGTGGAAGTGTACTGAGGAACCGAATGTTCACACTACAAGTGTTTTCAGTGGTTTTGCTCTGAACTAGCTCTCATCTGGTCCCAAGGACTGAATACCAGTAGCTGGAGTGCATCAGGTGTCCCTTCAGAGCTCATTTTTCAGTTTTGCTTCATTCAGAAGAATTCAGTTGCACTCTGATATCACTGTCTTATATGAAACACAGCAAAACACATTAAGGTGGGATGATCAAGAGACTTAATTGAAAAGTGCACTCATGATCTGAGATAAAACACCAGGCTTACAACTGTATTGCAAATCTGCTGATTTCAAAGAATTTTTTTTCCCGTCAAAAAAATATAGCCCTCTCTGAAAATCATGTTAGAAATACTGAAAAATAAGTCACATCATACTCTTTTTTTTTTTTTTAATTGAAGTAAACCAATAATATACTGCAAACAGAAAGGGATTTACAGTGATCCAGGGAATATTTCTTGCACATGTATTCTCACAGAAAAGTGTGTGCTGACTCACACATATCAGATCAGTAAGTTCTGAAGTGTTTAAAAATAATTTGACAAGTACAGCAAATTAGAGAAGTAGTATGGCTCTAACACTTCTGATAAAGACCTATAATCATCCTCTTCTCCCAGATACCATTAAGAGCTATACTATGGTATATACAGATACAGCTTGAATATACTAAGTTATGCCACTCTGAGGCAGATGTCTGTAATATAAACAATAAAAAAGAAATAAGTATCTTTTTATTGAAATATCAGACAAGTGAAAAAAATATAATAATAATAATAATAAATCATTATAAATTTTTCCCATTGAAGAATTAGTTAAAAAAAGTGCTCCAGGAGGTCAGTATGCACTATCTCAAATGTATTCAGGCCAATTCATTTGTCTCTTGATTCATCCTTTTTTTCCAGAGAACTCACAAGGGGTACACTACAGCAGCCTAGAAAATTTAAGTGCTTTTACAGCAATCTTCCAAAGATCCTCTACAAATAGATGCATCATGGAATCTATGTATAGGAATATTGCTAAGCTCTTTACTCTTTAAACTTACTTATTCAGTTCTTATTAGTCCTCAAGAGTTTGTACCTGCTTTTCTGGACTCCAGCTTCTGTACATATACTGAATTTTTGCTATTTTATGCTTTTATATATATATATATATATATATATATAAATTCTGATTGGCTGTCTACCTCTTCCTTCTGTAATCACATCAATCGACAGTTAAGATTATTTGGAAAACCAGTAATTAAAACAGATACCTACAATTTATAAGTAGGTTAATTGTAACAGATATAGTCTGGAATGTTACATCTGTAATTATAAAAAAAAAATTATCAAAACGTTTATTTCAGTTAACAATGTTGTACATTCAGCTATAAGAAGTTAGACATTGACCTTTGAACTGTGTAGCTTATGTCTACATTGCCAAACAAGAGAGAAACAAAGACCGATTCCTGTACTCAAGGCCAAGCAACACCATCAGACTCATTTTCCGCATTGTTTATAGCTAGCCAACTCTACAGACTTGAGAGAGGCATAGGGGGTAATCCAAAACTAAGCCAGGGAGAGAGCTAACAATTGTGCAATGTGGATTTTATATTTGAGATTTTCCCCCAGCCATTTATTCAAGGTCACAGGTATATCCTGGAGTGCCCTAAAGCATACTAAGTACAGTTTGACCATCTAGAGGGCAAGATGCAAGAAAGTTCTGCAGAAATGTCTGGATTCAGTGGTTAGAATTAAAATAGACATACTAAGATAATTTCCTTTGCTTGCTCACATTCTCATTCCATTAGTGAACCATGGTACTATTTTGGTAAGTAATGTAGAAAGAAGTTTCCAAACACTACACTTTCAATGATAGCAGAATTTAACTGTACACTACAGAAATTTGTAGAAGTTTTAGCCCTAGACATCGCTAAGTTATGGAATTAATCTCCTTTTTCCCCAAGCCCTCATCAGGCTCTGTAAGAACCTGCTACCAGCAAAGCAGATGTTTCGTCTAGGAGGTAAGTTTAAAAACTTATCAGGAAAAAAGAAACAACCAAAAACCACAAACACACAAAAAAAAAACCTACCAGCATATAATTCATTCTGTTCTTCAGTTTGAAAGGTGAGACTACAACTCACACAGCAAGCTACTGCCACCAGTTCCCATAACAAAACAAATGTAGTATACGAAATAATTGATCGAATCAGATGGGATATGAAGCACAAAGCCAAAAATGTAGGAACTGAAGAGAGTATGTATAGATAATACTAGTAACATAGTAACATTGGACATTTAAAACACATTTTTGGTTTGTTAACAAGACCAGTTAGCTAAGTTTGCTAGATTTAACATATTTCTCAATTTATTCACAGAATCACAGAATCACAGAATAGTTGAGGTTGGAAGGGACCTCTGGAGATCATCTAGTCCAACCCCCCTGCTCAAGCAAGGTCACCTAGAGCACATTGCACAGGATCGTGTCCAGGCACGTTTTGAATATCTCCAGAGAAGGAGACTCCACCACCTCTCGGGGCAACCTGTTCCAGTGCGCTGTCACCCTCACAGTGAAGTTTTTCCTCATGTTCAGATGGAACTGTCTGTGTTTCAGTTTGTGCCCGTTCCTTCGCGTCCTGTCGCTGGGCACCACTGAAGAGAGTCTGGTGCCATCCTCCTGACACCCTCCCTTCAGATACTTGTACACGTTAATAAGATCTCCTCTCAGCCTTCTCTTCTCCAAGCTAAACAGGCCCAGCTCTCTCAGCCTTTCCTCATAAGAGAGATGCTCCAGTCCCCTAATCATCTTTGTAGCCCTTCGCTGGACTTGCTCCAGTAGTGCCACATCCCTCTTGTACTGGAGAGCCCAGAACTGGACGCAGTACTCCAGATGTGGCCTCACCAGGGCTGAGTAGAGGGGGAGAATCACCTCCCTCGACCTGCTGGCAGCACTCTTCCTGATGTACCCCAGGATACCACCGGCCTTCTTGGCCACAAGGGCACATTGCTGCCTCATGCTTAACTTGGTGTCCACCAGCACTCCAAGGGCCTTCTCGGCAGAGCTGCTTTCCAGCAGGTCAACCCCCAGCTTGTACTGGTGCATGGGGTTATTCCTCCCCAGGTGCAGGACTCTGCACTTGCCTTTGTTGAACTTCATGAGGTTCCTCTCCGCCCACCTCTCCAGCCTGTCCAGGTCTCTCTGAATGGCAGCACAGCCCTCTGGGGTATCCACCACTCCTCCCAGTTTTGTTATCATCAGCAAACTTGCTGAGGGTGCACTCTGTCCCTTCATCCAGGTCATTGATGAAGAAGTTGAACAAGACTGGACCCAGTACTGACCCCTGGGGGACACTGCTACAGGCCTCCAACTAGACTCTGCACCGCTGATCACAACTCTCTGAGGTCTGCCATTCAGCCAGTTCTCAATCCACCTCCCTGTCCACTCATCTAACCCACACTTCCTGAGCTTGTCTATGAGGATGTTATGGGAGTCAGTGTCAAAAGCCTGGCTGAAGTCAAGGGAGACAACATCCACTGCTCTCCCCTCATCTACCCAGCCAGTCATTCCATCAGAGAAGGCTATCAGATTGGTAAAGCAGGATTTCCCCTTGGTGAAGCCATGCTGACTCCTCCTGATCACTTTCTTGTCCTCCACATGCTTGGAGATGGCTTCCAGGATGAGCTGCTCCATCACCTTTCCAGGGATGGAGGTGAGGCTGACTGGCCTGTAGTTCCCTGGGTCCTCCTTCTTGCCCTTTTTGAAGACTGGGGTGACATTGGCTTTCTTCCAGTCCTCAGGCACCTCTCCTGTCCTCCATGACCTTTCAAAGATGATGGAGAGTGGCTTAGCAATAACATCTGCCAGCTCCCTCAGCACTCGTGGGTGCCTCCCATCGGGGCCCATGGATTTGTGGGTGTCAAGTTTGCCTAAATGATCTCTAACCCGATCCTCCTCGACCAAGGGAAAGTCTTCCTTTCTCCAGACTTTCTCTCTTGCCTCCAGGGTCTGGGGTTCCTGAGGGCCAGCCTGAGCAGTAAAGACTGAAGCAAAGAGGGCATTCAGTAACTCTGCCTTCTCTGCATCCTTCGTCACCAGGGCACCCACCCCATTCAGCAAAGGGCCCACATTTTCCCTAGTCTTCCTCTTGCTACTGATGTATTTGAAGAAGCCCTTCTTGTTGTCCTTGACATCTCTTGCCAGATTTAATTCCAAATGGGCTTTAGCCTTCCTCATCGCATCCCTGCATACTCTGACAGCGTTCCTATATTCCTCCCAAGTGGCCTGTCCCCCTTTCCACTTTCTGTATACTTCCTTCTTCTGGTTGAGTTTTGCCAGGAGCTCCTTGCTCATCCATGCAGGTCTCCTACCTCCTTTGCTTGACTTCTTACTCATAGGGATGCACCGCTCTTGAGCCTGGAGGAGGTGATGTTTGAGTATTAACCAGCTCTCTTGGACCCCCCTTCCTTCTAGGGCCCTAACCCATGGGATTCCTCCAAGTAGGTCCCTGAAGAGGCCAAAGTTTGCTCTCCTCAAGTCCAGGGTTGCGATCCTACTCAGTGCCCTGCCTCCTCCTCGCAGGATCTTCAACTCCACCATCTCATGGTCACTGCAGCCAAGGCTGCCCCCGACCTTCACATCTTCCACCAGTCCTTCTTTGTTTGTTAGTAGGAGGTCCAGCAATTATTCATAAGCACAAGTACCAACAGGGTGTAATTTTTACTAAAACTGATGCAACTCACTGTGAGAAATTTTATACTGAAAATACCAGCCTTCAGCTATCTGCAAAAAACCCTTGAGATGCACTATCTTTGCTTCTACGTATGTAAAAAGGAGGACAATACAGAATTCTATTTCAATTAGAGGAGACTCAATTTACTCAAAATCTTTTAATTGCAAGGAGAAAGCCATAATCTAAAAATGGTGAAAGCTACTAAACATCTGTGCATCTGAATGACAGCCCTATTACTACCATTACAGAAGTTAAGCAAAAATTTCTAATAGCGTAATATGCTTAGACCATAAGAGCTACAAGAAAAGTAGTGTTCGTAGGACAAAATTATATAAACAGTCCTGCTGATACAGGCTAAATAAAAACAAAAAATAAACTAAAACCACATTGGATTCCAATTTTGTCCAAAATATTTAATATTTTAGCATGAACACGCATAACTTAATAAAAAGCATAGAACAAAACTCTTTCTCCAACCAGCAAAATTCTAGACAAGCAATGGTTTTGTCTTAGAAACAGAATTAAGTAGCTCTCATTAACTACCAACATTTCATAGATAAAATGGTTAGATCAAATGATACAAAGTGGTGCACTCTCACCTTTGATTCAGTTTTAATCAAGTAATCTGACAGTGAGATGGACATGCTAAAAAAGCTACACACAGTTACAGAAGAGGAGCTGGGATGATCTGGGATGATCATAGCATGCATGGATAACACAGTGAATATCATGCTATTCTTAATGACCATGACAAAATAAAGCCTCTTACAAAGTAGTCTAATTTGAGACACATTTAAAGCTAAATCCATACAACTAAGTTCTGCACGTATTCCTTATGGTCACTATATTCACTCAACATTCTTTCATCGCTTGAACTACTGTAGAACTTCTATGAGCTTCTTCTCTGTAGAACTTCTATGCAGAACTTCCATGAGCCAGCAATGTGCCCTGGTGGCCAAGAAGGCCAATGGTATCCTGGGCTGCATCAGGAAGAGTGTTGCCAGCAGGTCGAGGGAGGTGGTCCTTCCCCTCTACTCAGCCCTGGTGAGGCCACATCTGGAGTACTGTGTCCAGTTCTGGGCTCTCCAGTACAAGAGGGATGTGGCACTACTGGAGCAAGTCCAGCGAAGGGCTACAAAGATGATTAGGGGACTGGAGCATCTCTCTTATGAGGAAAGACAGAGAGCTGGGCCTGTTCAGCCTGGAGAAGAGAAGACTGAGGGGGGATCTTATCAATGTGTACAAGTATCTGAAGGGAGGGTGTCGAGAGGATGGGACCAAACTCTTTTCAGTGGTGCCCAGCAACAGGACGCGAGGCAACAGGCACAAACTGAAACACAGACAGTTCCATCCGAATAGGAGGAAAAACTTCTTCACTGTGAGGGTGACAGCGCACTGGAACAGGTTGCCCAGAGAGTCTGTGGAGTCTCCTCTGAAGATATTCAAAACCTGCCTGGACGCGATCCTGTACAATGTGCTCTAGGTGACCCTGGTTGAGCAGGGGGGTTGGACTTAGACCATCTCCAGAGGCCCCTTCCAACCTCAACCATTCTGTGATTCTTTATGCACAGGACATAGCTATTCCTCACAAAATGTGTACTGTTTTCGGGGGGGGGGAAGGGGGACTGTTCATTCAGTGTGTGGGTTCTCCCCTCCTAGACTAACAATTAGGCCACATTTCATGCATGGTAGTATCATAATTGTTTTGACTGTGCTTCTAGAAAAAGCATTTAAAAATGCTTTTTACACTTTAAAAGTATTTTAGACTGCTAGAGAATATTAAGGATATAATCAGTTTATTATACTTTGCAGTAGTATCACAGCAATTTTTACAGCATACAATAAAGAAATTTACTTGGAAAAATGTACACAAATTCCACACGCACTTTAATGATTGTTAGATGTTTGGTACATATCTGTATTTATATCTATTTTTATTCAATAGCTTGGCTTATTCTTATATTTTTGAATAGAAAAAAATAACAGATGCATAAGGAATATAATTAATGCAGTTAAAAACAAAGTTACAAAGAAGAAAAGAAAAAAAAAATCAGAGTTAGAAAAGTTGTCATTGTGTCTAACTTACACCATTGCGCTTGCAACCAAACAGTAGTACTGTTGTCTTATATTAAAGAAACACTGCTCACTGGTGTCTGAATTGAAAATATTTCATTTCTGTTTTCACTTAAATGAAAATGCTCTGGTCATTCATTAGTAGCATCTGTTCAGGCCACAGTCTTGCATTTAGAGAAAATTAAACAAAAGAAATGAAGCCACTAGAGTTGCTGTTAAAACACTGTGCTAAAAAATACTCTGTATGCAGCATAAACACACAAGCAGTGTCCATATTAATGAGTTACCATTTCCAAAACAATAGAACCTGATTACTTATAATACCCATTTGCCTCTGCTGGTGATGTTCCAGCCATTAATATCTCTTATGTGTTATAATGCTATTTTAGGTTTTAGAATGAGCATCCGATCAAAACTTCTCTTTAAGTTACTGCAGTTAATATAGCTAAATCTTCAAACCTACTGATCTGAAAAGCAAAAAATTTCTTCACAACTGCCTTTGGTGTGCATCAGTAGACACACATGCACAGCATATGTATTTCACACACAGAGCACATTGATGATATATGGTAAAATATATCAGTTTGGGGAAATTTATTATACAAAACACCTATTCGTATTCTTATGTTTTTTAGTAAAGTTCAAGCCTCACAAAATATCTAATATGGTTCAATTTAAGGTACATGCAATTCCCATGACAATGTGAGAACGCTATGACAAATGTTAGTTTTATGCCACGACATTATAAGGCGAATCTTAAGACAAAATCATACCATAGATTTTTCAAAGGGTCAATAATGAATACACTGCAAATTGCATTTACAGTCTGAGCACATGCTACAGAGTGCAACTCTACCATGCTGTCCATGGAGATGCCAACTTAGAGCCAGTCTGAAAAATATGTATTATTTTCATTTCTCACTTATCTAATACTAAAAGAAAATTAAAGTTCTAAGTAGAGTAACAAAGTAATACATTCTCCATTTTTTAGTGAAACTCATTTCTTTGTTTCACTCTGTATTTGAAGATGCAGTACTTTCCAGGATGTAGGAAAAAAATTGTGCTTATGAAATTAAACATCTTAATGTACCAATATTAAACGTGTTTGCTATGATTATGTTACAAAACAGTTCTGTTAGAGAATAAGAAATGTTTCTACAGCATGGCTGGCATTAAGGCTATAACCATCTCCTTAAACCCCAAACAAATCAAGCACAGAGGAAATGCACACATGCACTACTAACACACCCTGCACAAAGGAACACAGATAAAAAGCACTGATTTCCCAACTTTTTACTTCCTGCCATACTACTTATTTTTCAAGTGACAAACAAAGTGAGATACCATTAGTTTTACGACTACTAGTTTTAGTAATTTTGTTTTGAAATTAAAGTTGTGCATGACTGGCTTGAAAATCAGAAACGTGCCTAATGTCCGAAGAGACTAATACTTGTAAGAAAGTGCCTACCAAAACTAATTCCCTTATTAGGTATAAAAACAAAAACAGCTTATAGACAGTATATAACTGACAGTTTTCAATACTATAGCCATTTAGCATGACAGAAATCTTGGTACTGTTAATCAAGAAGCTGCTTTGTCTTTCATGATATTCCTCACTTCATTTGTCACTGTACTACGCAGAAAACAAGACACATTGCTCTGCAAAAAATAAAAAATAAAAAAATAGTGGATAGGATATCGTTCTAATGTATACCTTCCCTTTTTTCTTTTTAGGGATAAAGCATAATAGAGAACAACTTTGATGCACCTGAATCGCTTCCATATATGCATTCGCACTCATTTTAAGCAGACTCAGAAATTAATCCAAACATACATTTTTAAAGACTTAATTATGCATCAAATGCCTAGAAGATCATTTAACACCAGAGGAACAGTGTTATGTTCTCCTAAAAAAGGGTTTTAAATTCTGTCTCACAGGAAGAAAATTTTAACACTCCCCCCTCCTCCCCATTACCTTAACATTTCTTTGAAAGTGTAACTTAAATATCTAAAATTGCACCAGGTGATATCTGGTCTCCCAATCTGCTGTAGCAATCTTGAGGACATTCTTTCCAACTACCTTATTTGTTCCCTAAATTGGGACACATGCTCAAGTACGATTAAGCTATGAAAAGAATATTTCATGTTTACTCTTCCTGAGTAGCAAGTTTGGAGCAGGTTATCTTTTATGTTTTTTTACATAAAGTTTCTATGTATGTCATTTTCAACCACTAAAGGAATTATAAATTATTTTCAGTTGTGATGTGTGAAGTGTAGTATACTCAGGGAAAGAACAGAATGCTCTTTGGATATTTGAGGATCAAATTATTCATTTAATTACAGAGGTAACACTGGCATGTTTTTAACTCTTGAAAATTTTAGAAGAGCTAAAAATCACTAAATAGATTTACCACACTTCGCTCCTTTCCCAGGACTGTAATTTTACTTTTCTTATTCATTTTCACCATTGAAAAAGGTCCATTTAAAAAGTGAACTTACTCACCAGGTGGTTCTCCCAGACATGCACAGCTGTAGCTGCAAAGCTACACAGAAGCCTGTTGAGTACCCTGATGCCAAGGACTGGCTTCAGATCTATTTATAGCAGAAACATGGTGATGGCCAGATAAATCTTATTAGCCTATTTAACAGTTATTTGAAGATTTGCTTATCTAAGATGCAATAACTTAAAAATAACTGGGTAAGGCTCAGTTTGCTAGAAACATTTTAAAGCTTAAACAACATGCCAAACACATCTTGAAGACCTTCATACCTTTAATAACTATAGTTTGTTACATTAAAAGATGCCACGAATTCAAACAAACTAAAGAATCAGAGCAAATAAGCCATTACATCACCTTCAAGTAAAAGCTTGTATATACATACCAAATGACCAAGACAAATTCAGGAATTAATACCTTTTTGCAATTAGATTTAAATAAGCTAATTTTGATCTTTGGCACTAGATCTCAGTAACAGGAGAAAGGCTTAAAATCACAGACTCATGTGGCTAAGACACAGAAGAGTAAACATTAGTGGTGCACAGTTGTCATTGCAGGTAGAAAGATGCAACACAGGAAAAAAAAAGGAAAGAATGTGCTTAAAAGACAAAAAAAGAAAATAAGCTGAACTCGGTGAATGCAATGGGGCAAAAAGGGGGACACTTGAAGAGCAAGCCAAACAAAGCAGAGAAGAAAGCTCTATCAGCATCACCCATTACCATATCACACAGAATCCCAGAACATTTGAGGTTGGAAGGGAGCTTTGAATACTCTCCAGTCCAATCCCTGCTCAACCACCTAGAGCACATTGCGCAGGACCCTGTCCAGAGGGCTTTGAATATCTCCAAGGATGGAGACTCCACAGCCTCCCTGGGTAACCTTTTCCAGTGCTCTGTCACCCTCACAAGTTTTTCCTTATAAAAAGTTTTCCTTATAAAAAGTAAAAAAGTTTTTCCTTATGTTCAGACAGAGCTTCATGTGTTTCAGTTTGTGCCCGGTTTCTCTTGTCCTGCCACTGGGCACCACTGAAAAGAGTCTTGCCCCATTCTCTTTACATCCTCCCTTCAGATATTTGTACACATTGGTAAGATCCCCCCTGAGCCTTCTCTTTTCCAGGCTGAAGAGTCCCAGCTCTCTCAGCCTTTCCTCATATGAGAGATGCTCCAGTCCTTTCACCATCTTTGTAGCCCTTTACTATATCACTACAGAACAACACTGTTCTGATGTAAATCAAAGTCTTAAGAAACCACCTCCTCACAGGAAAAAAATTGACTCACAATTAAAAAAAATACAGCAGAAGTGACAACTATTCATGAACTGCAACAGCTGGGCACATTTTATGTTAGAGGAAAAAAAAAATTAACAATAAACCATGTTTATTATGCTCCACTTAAAAAAAACAAAACAAAAAACCCCAAACAGTATGTCTTAATATGACATGCCAGAGGTTTAACACTTCTGTTTGAATTTGCTTATCATCTGAGGGGAGAAAAGACTGGAGGAAAAAAAGAACAGAGTTAGATTGCATCCAGGTGTTTCATGTACTGACTTCCTTTCCTTTTTCTCTAGGAAGTCTAAAAGGAAAACATACCTGAAACATTCATTTTTCTGCAACAGATGCATTGAAAGACTACCTTTGAAAAATATCCCATTTCGTGCTTCTGTTTGCAAGGCAAAATGAGAAGAGACTGTGAACCTACTAAAACTGTAACACTAATTAGGCTAATACATAACTCCATGCAAACCTTGCCCATGCTGACAGCACCTACTGTAACAAATCTAATTGAAATTTGGTGTTCAGAGAGGAGGGAAAATTAGGACCCTCTCCCAGCTGTGTCACTATTGCCTTATGCCTTTTTGAAGAATTATTTCAGTTATGTTAATAGCTTTACAGAGTTGAACACAATAGCACCACACTGTGGGAGAAAGAATCTTTGTACATCCAGAGGGAACAAGGCAATGATGAACAACTGAAACATCATAAGTACTTTTTCCAAATGTCCCCGCCCCCTCCCCCCACTCCGCCTGCTCTTTTTCCTAAGTTTTAGAAGAAAATGAGGTCTGGGATGCTGTCTGATAATTTTCAGTACTGAACAGAAAACAAATTCTATTTAGGATGACACATTTAAAGGTATAATACAGCCAGATTTTCAACATACTTCTGATCAGAGTAAACCCAAGCACATAGAGCTGTGCATCCCATTCCTAGAAATTTTACAAACTGGAAGATATTACAAGAACAGGTTTTCATAGGGCGTTCCACTCTCAGATACAATAACAGGAGCTGTTGCATATAAACCTGTGTCGGATCAAATTAAAAACCAAAGCCTTCAGCCTGCTGCTGAAGAAACTTGCTACAGAGCTTCTGCAGAAAAGAAGATGCACCATTTATTTCTCTAAATCATGTTTCACAGAAAAGATGGAGATGGGCCAATTGTGAGTGGTGACAAAAGGTCCTTGAAGAAAGCTGACAAATCTGTTATCTAACTGAATTTCAAATATTTGGCCCAAGAGGAAAGGCTGAGGAAAATGAGCTTGTGTAGCCTGGAGAAGGAAAAGCTTTGGGGGTTATCTAACAGCAGCCTTTCAACACCTAAGAAAAGGTGATTAAGAAGATGGAGCCAAGCTCTTTACTGCAGTATACAGTAAGAAAATGAGCCACTTTGGTCATGAATTGAAACAGGGGAGGTTCCATCTGGACAGAAGGAAAACCTTTTACCCTAGGAAGATAATTAAACATGGGAACAGGTTGCCCAGGTTTTCAAGACTTAACCGGACAAAGCCCAGAGCAACCTGGTCCGAATTCAGTTTGACCCTGCTGTGAGCAGGAGGTTAGACTGCAGACCTTCCGATGACCCTATAACCTGAAACATTCTATGAAATCCATTTTACCTTACATTTGCAGTGGCATAACAGCACACACGTGGTGCTCATACACTGCATAACTCATTCATTCCCAATAACTCCTTCACATATCTGAGTCTTCAGGGTTTTTTGTTTGTTTTGAAAAAGGAACAATGCAGCACAGGTCTTATTTATCCATCCTACTGCCTGTAAACTGATGGGTCACCATGCAGGAAAGAAAACTGCCACAGCGAAAAAAGATTAAAGGGATATTCTGCACTTCTCACCCATAAATCTTCAGACATTCAAACAAGCCAGCAGCAAAATAGTTTGTACTGCATTAAGTCTATATAATACACTAAGCATCTCTAGTCTTGTTAGTCTGCAGCAGACAGTCGACAGCCACCTGCTTCCTTCCAGCAACATAAAAGACAGAAAACATCCTTGGGAAGGAGAGACAGAGCACCGTTTCTAATTGTTGACTGAATATAAACAACTGTCTGATTGACAGAGTGAAAACACCATCCTCTGACTACACAACCATACACTGGAACGCTCTTTTTCAATGACAGATAAGGCCATCACACAATTCTAAAGAGATACAGAAAGCTGAAAGTCATTACATTACCTTGCATATTTAAAGAAAGAAATGTAAAAAATTATGATGCTTAACTCCTGCTAAGCCAATATATAAAATGACATGAGCAATGGTCTGAATTGTTTACTGTATTTATACAGAAGGTTATTTACTAAAAAAACAACACACAAACAGCAGTTAAGGAGAAGATAATTTCCAGGTTTATAGTTGCAAACTGAATTTTTTTTTTTTTTTTAATATAAAAGCCTCCTTCCAAGAACACTCAAGCAAGTGCTTTTTCCCTTTTAATATGCTATCAACAGCAGCTCTGCAAGCCGAATTCTATGTGTTGGTAACTTTGTACAATCCTACCATTGCTCAAGGAGACTGCAAAGATACTATAGAGAAGATCCTTGGGTTTTACTCCATTGCCAGTTTAATACTATATGCTCTATGAAGCCCACTTAAGTCTAGATGGCTGATTTAAAAACCCACTCTGCTTACAGTATTCACACTGGACATTACAGGAAACATGGCAAGATTCACACTTGCATTTCCTACCTAATTTTTAAGTTTGCAACACCAACATTTTTCTTCTTTTTAAATGACATATGTGCAACATGTGGAAACATTAGTGAAGATCAAAAGAAAGCCAATAGAAGTAGCAGTATGTAGCTAAAAGATATCTACAAGACTGAGAATCATAATGTTAATACTTAATATTGAGCACTCTGCTTCAGAAAACCTTAAGTCAAACAAAATGTCTGCAGCAACCCCAGGATTAAAACAAACAAACAAACAATCACAAGATAGTCTTCTATTTTCTGTGCAAGATATTTGAAAATATTAGGTCTACCACACCAGGAGCTAGTCACCAAATTCTTTCTATAAAATTTATTTAAGCCGGATTGAAAATTTATTATAATTTTTTAAAATTTCTAATCTAAAAATGATAATTCCACCTTTCAAATAAGTTTGTGCTGTAATTAACCACAGCATAAACCAAAATACTGAGAATTAAAATCCTAGTACAACAGAAAACTATGAAGATGTCTAGTTTTATTCACAAAGCACTACAACTATTGATTTTTGTTCTCAGGCCAGGTGCATAAGTATTTATGATCAGTAGATAAAACTATTAATAATGCCATTTAGTAGTAAAAATCTGCATAACTTTACTATATTGTTACGGAGTTTGTATTTAAAATAAAAAGTCTAACTTTTAATAAATTGTGAATTTATATGTATTCACAGGATAGCTTCAGTAAGAGGAGGATGTGTGTATGCAGAATCTGAGACTCTAAGCAGGTATAAAGCTATCAAATCTGGCTACAACCAACTATTGTTTCCTCTCCCAGAGTTTAAGCATGCTGTCATCCCTCACCTTGGCCAGTGTTCACTAACTTGCTTTTACTCAGAATGAGAAAGGTTAGCAAAGACACATCTGAAGCATTTAAATTAACCCAGTTCGTTTAAAATGAAAGGAGCCAGGCCAAAAGGACTGGGGGGCAAGGGCGAGGAACAGCAAGAATGAAGAAGCAGAGGGAATAATTTAATCAGTTAAAACACAGGATTAAGAAACAGGAAGAATGTAACTTGAGACAGCTAACAAAAGTTAATAGTTACCATCCACAGATGTCCTCTATGATTCAGCCCAGTACAGCTTTTGAACTCAACTTTTTTTTTATAGTTTACTTTCACAGACTGATTTCTGCTTTGTTTGCACATGTAGCTAAACTGCTCATCAATCAAACAATGAACTGTTGCAATTACTTACTGTTGCTGTACTGAAAAGCAACAGAATATTGGGGGAAGAATTAACGGCAATAACCGTCAAATGTCACCCCCCCATCAATCTTTACACCCTTCTGTCCATTCCACTTAACTAAAACAGTCTCTTTCATGCCTCATAATCACTTCACTAATCCTAATCTTCCCTTTCAAGATGCTCATCCCACTTCCATTCTCCTCCCCCTCAGACATTCCCACTACTAGCTGCTTCTTTTCCACAACTTTTAGCTCAGCTGGGATGTCTTCCCACAGTTTCTCAAATATTTTTCATAAACCTATTAGGTGACTTCCACTTGCTGTTCCCCTTCCCTGCTCAATCCATTTTCTCTGTCCTTGCAGGCTGACAGTCAGAGTCTCATTGGGCTGATTATCCAATTTGATTTCTCAGCTATAATTCCATATTCCTTCCTTCCTTCCTATTGGCCTGTTCATCCGTTCCCCTCCCTCTTCCTCTCACATTCATTCTCAGTTGGAATCTTTCACTTAAGAGCTTCCAACTCCAACTTCTGCTCTCCTCTTCCTTATCCTGCTCCAACTGCAAACACACTCCTGAACAGAACTGGGCTGGAACATGCTCCACTCAAAAACCAAGCTGCTAAAATCCATTTGGCCAGGATTTGAATGATTCTCCCTCCCTTGCAGAAACAAAAAAAGCACATCCCTGGAAGAATTACACATTTACTTTAAATTAGCATTTAGTTTTTAACCAAAATATATAAGTTTTCAAGCCTATTGAAGGAGTACACCAATTCTAAAACTTGAAGTCCACCAGTTACCAAACATACACTGAACAAATCAGTTAGATATTTTAAAATTGCTATGAGAATTTTAAGATTCTTATTTTTCTGATGTATCAATATTATACGTGCTAGTTGAAGTTTTTTCATACATTTCCCATAAAATGTTGTAATGTGTAACTCAATGAGAAAATGAGTATTACCAGTTCTATGTGCAACATTCTATTCTGTTCCATGTCACATGCACACAACAATGAATATGTTACAAAGCTACAGCTCATTTCTTCAAACATTTTAGCTATAAAGAATAAGTAGCAAAGATTTTTTTCATTTATTTTTAGCTGAATAAATTACACCTACACTGCTTGTACTTCAAAAGTAATATTTTCAAATGTATTCTAGGTGAATGGAATGTTGTGAGACACTTAAGTCCCCTTCTGAAACATAATTTTCATTTTCTTTAAGATGGAGAAACTTGAAAAAAAGACAGCATATTCAGCCTCCACTCCAAATGAGAATTCTGTTCGACTTGCATGATGAATTTAGGAAATCCAGGAGGAAACATCAGTATAGTCATGGGTGAACTTTTTGACTGTGAACACCATAAATTTAAGGGAGAAGGATCATTTAAGTCATCAACAACCAAAAACTCAAAGTTCTCAATAGATGGTATACATCTGCAGCTGACCTGCTCGTACAGAGCAGATACTACAGAAATCTTATTCCGTTCCTTTTCTAAAAAGATAACTAACATGGAAATGTTCAAAAGAGAATATTCTTAAAATACAAAATGAAGATCAACTTAATGGCATAAAATAAACAGGAAACAGTTTGACATTTAACATGAAATCACTAAGAAGTACACTGACTTCTAATGAAATTCAAAAAATAGCTCTATGTCATATGAAGAGACTATATGCCCCAAGAACAACTGCGGACAGGTTTGCAGCTTCAAATCTTAGACATTCAATTTGCTCTTTGGCTCTACCAGCAAGCCTCAGTTTATTGTTTACAGTAAAATAACTTGCACTAAACCATTTTTGCTAGATATGCTGCATCAGAAGGTGGTTGAACTCAAAGTGAGTTTGTGTAGTGTTCAAAATAGACCAGAAACTCAAATGTCTTCTCTCAATATGCTAAATAATGGGCTACCAAAATAATATGCTTAATAATAATTTTGACTCTTAAGTGCAGTAAATTTTCAAATCATCATGATACTAACTTATGGTGGTCTATTGTCATTAGAGTCACGTGTGTAAACTACAAGTTGGAGGAAGTTTTGAAACTTGATTACTACTTGCAATATACAGTCACACTGAAGTTATGCATTTTGTATAGTAATTAAATAGCATTATTTCTGTTTCCTTCAAAAGAGAAGGGACAAAGGGAAAGAACAAGAAGCTTAAGTACAAGTACACATAGCAACACACATTATTTACTATATTTACAGTACACATACAAGCTACAGCAAACTCTTAAAAATAAAATCTAACCAGCAAAGGGAAATTTGTTCTCTCTGGTCTTCCCATGCACTGCCCAGATGCTTTTTGTGGGGCGGGGGGAGTTAGCATTTGAGTGTTTTTACTGAAGCCAAGTTTAAAAAAAAAAAAAAAAACACACCCATCTATCACAACAATAAAAATATGCTGATCCTTTCTTCTTCCTGTTCATAAAGCTAAGCTTTATCAAAAAGTTTTCAATAAAAATACTTACTCTTTAGAACTGGCTGTTGGCCAAAACATAGTTACTAGCATGCAAATGAAGTAATGTATGTACTGACAAAATTGTATGCATGACTTATTACAGAGTCTTATCAACCCCTCCATAAAACCAAGCCCCCCCAAAATACAGTTGTCGCTGTATATACATACTGTTGTTTCAAGCTCATTTCTATTTTTTCATACAGTTATGGCCATATCTCTTCTGCTTGAATTCCACCAGGTTTCATAATTGTTAACAACTGGTTCTAATATTAAAGTTATTAAGTAGACCCTATAAACACAAAGGCCCCACAAATACTTTTGTCATTTCCCTTTTCCCAGCAGTTTCCTTTCCCCCCTCACCAATAAGAGTAATTCTGCTTTTCTTTACATTTTAAATTGTCTTGTATTCTCTAGAATGTATCTGCTTGCACTCTTTCCCTACAGTCTTCATTTCTTTGTATTTACCAACATGTATTCTCCTCACAAAAACTTTATGTATAGCATCCAGAATAGCATTCTATGAAGTTGATTATAGTTATAAGAACTTTTAAGAAGTTCATGTCATTTAAAAATCTACATCAATTCTATATCCTCCTTTACCAAAGATTTCTTCTGAAGTTGTTAAAGCTGTCTTCAAGCCCATTAATGAAATTTTAAAATTTTACCTTCTACTACTTTTATTATGATGATATATGTTATACCTTTTTATACATGCTAGAAAGTGTTTTATATTATTGCATATAAGACAGTTCATTTGTAAAACAGATTTAGTCAATCAGGCTCTTACTCTTCCAGAAAAGAGAGGGGAAACAGTCATGAGCTGAACTGTACACAACCTGCCAGAAGGAGCAGCTCATACCTTTCTGGATATACTGAAATCCCAGATTCCTGCAACACCTCTCCTGCTAAGACTTGAGTCTTACAGCAGCACTGAACAAGATGCATAAACAGTATTAGAAGCTGACTCTCTACAGTGCAGTTCCCTTCACAGGCAAGAATACAGCTATAAGTCCTCACTTCTTTTAGCCCTGTAACATTATATCATTGAGCACAGAGTCACCCAGCTGAAACAGCAGGACTGCAGAGCCCCACATCTCAGTCTGGCTTCTAACCTAGTATCCAGGGCACGTAGTCAAATCCAGGTCTCCAACAACCTGGGCCAGTGCACTAACCAACCACTGGACAAAAGAAAGTCACCTCCTATTTCCTCTCTCTGCCCCTACATTTTTGGTCAAAACTAACCATGTCTGATGAGTTCTGCACTGACTTCAATATACTCTAAAATGGCTGGACATGACTTGAGAATACTCAAGGGTTGAGGCAGACTTTATACAGTCTCCCCTTCACTGCTGCAACATAACAGAGCTCAAACTGACCCCAAGCATATAACTGACCAGACCAGGGCACCTGAACATATGTTTCTGGACTATGCTTAGGCACACTGGTAATTTTTTGCTCCAAAACAGAGGTATTAATTATTTTCAGCATCATGTGAAATTAAGATTACGCATGAAGTTTAAAAAATGAATCGCTGACTAAAACTGAGGCACTGCAAGGCTAGAGAAAGTAGAATTTGGGCAGAAGTCACTGGTCTGAATGTAGCCCCAAATCAATTTCACTTAAAACACAGATGCAAATTTTTTCTGGAGTTTTATTCAAGCAATGACCAGAACTGACAACTCACCCAGATTGCTACAGAAACAGAGTCTCTTAAAATGTGTATAATACTGAATATCTGTATTTATTTTTAGAAAAGAACATTTGTTCATCTCTGTACAGGAAGTACATCTGAGGATGGCATGATATAAAGCTCAATTGTATAGAATATCTACATTATTCTAATAGCAAGCCACGAATATACCACAACTATGTTCTTCACAAGGTAAAAGCTAAACAATCTGTTTACATGCATGTGTACAGGCTTCAAACTATTTCAAAATATTTTTGGTAGTATCTTTCGGTACACAGGAAATGAATACAGTAAAAATATGAAAGATCTACAAGCTCTAAGAAGAGACCAAAATATATTTTGCTAGGTATTTGCTGGTTTTATAAATGTATGGAATACAAATTTTAAACAAATTGGGGGGGGGGGGATCAGTAGTAAGAAAATGAAAGCACAATCAGTGTATTGTCTTTATCACTTTGCTTTTAAATTTACAAGACCTCAAGATGATAATTCTACTTTATCAGTATTTTTGGCATTTTCAAATTTACAAAATAAATTTTTTTAATGCACATCTTCATCCCCAGAAAGTGCACTTTTACTGGTTATCAGGACAAAAAACCCATTGATGACCTCAATGTCATTAAACTGCAGTTTGTCACAATATAAAAGCTCAAACTTAAAATTTGCTTTTATATCTTTTACCCACAAGAGATGTAAGTATCTCAAAAAAAAAAAGTCTGCATTGAGGGTGTGTGGCAAAAAAAAATAAAAAAATCCTTTTTTCATCTTAAAGCAGCAGTGGCAAATCACTGATTAAGACAAAGCTCAGCAGCTCAGTGTGAGTGATGCCTACAAAAAAACCCCAAAGTTAAATACTTGGATTGGACAGAACAAGATGAGAGCATTTCATCAGTTAGTGTTCTCTGAATATAGACGATTTTTCCTGATTTATTGTGTCTGACAGTCTTCAGTCTTTGAGATCTTCAGGTAAGTCTGAGGGGAAAAAGAAGAGTCCCAGAAATGGACTTAAAAAAAGAAGTTCCCACAAAACTTAACATTCAATAATGAAATTGGAAAGCATTAACACTTATCAAGAAATTGCATTTTGAGCAAGAAAGGTTCGCAGATACTACAACAGTGCATCTACCTGCCCAAAGTTTGGGTGCAGACAAGACTCAGTCTTGGCAATCATTCACTGGCAAAAGAAAAATCAAAGCATGCATCCTGACTGGCAGTGAGAGCCTTCTGCAGATATGCTAAAGGATAATAAATCTGACACTGCCTTCTGCAGAGATGCAACTTCAGTACAGCCACAGCAAGTGGAAAAAAACTTCCAAGGTACTGCATGAACTTTCACAGCTGGGATAAGGTTGAATGCTGAAAGAAAGGATTTAGTGTCAGATAGTTTGTATAAAACTTCCTTTCCTTCAACAGGCTAAAAATTATGCTTTGCACATGCTTTAAAACAAACAACTATGAGCAAAAACCAGTTTATCTACTTATAAAACTCTCTGGTATGCTCAAGGCCATATTTCAGAAGTTAACATACTTATCAAAATAAGGACCTTGCAGCAGCTAAGTAAAGTTTTCTTCAGTTGCTTTGTCCAAGCATTCATTTCAACTATCCTTCCCTGCAAAAAACAAGTCTCCTTATATATCTCTATTTGAACATCCAACGATATGTTAGTGAGAACCAGGTAGAAACATGGTCACTGTAATTCTCTGCATTCCATCAAGAAGCAGAAAAGACCTAGAACCAGGACTTTAGCCAGCCCCTACCAATGAAGCTACCGGAAATTTCATTTCCTGACTCTCAACACAAAGAAATCAGTTCTACAAATTGACATAAAAACCTCTCCCTCATTTTTAAGTTGAGCTGCAATTAAAGAAAAAAGCAATCCTCTACATAGTTCTGCGATTCAAATCTTGGTTCTCTTCTCCCCTCTGGGAAGAGAGTGTGCATGCAGAATAGACACTGTTTCCTCTCCAGCTAGAGTATTCTTCCTCAGAATAGAAGGTGATAGCCACAGTTATTATGTAAATCTTACTCAACACCAGCTGCTATGGCCAAAACCAGATCCTATTATCCATGAAACGAGCAGTGCTCTAAGATGCCTATAAATCATCATGTCTAGCTGATGGATGGAGTAGTTGAAGCGTGTGTCCAGGGTTGTAGCATATTTCTCTCTTTTTTTTTTTTTAAATGGTTGATGCACACTTTCTAAATTGATTTTCTAATTCGAATTTGATTGCTCACTTCCTACCGTAAGAGCAAGGACTCCCTTCATGGGGCTAGAACACTACCCACGTGTACAGTCTTGTCTTTTCCGCAAGAATGTGACCAGAATAAAGCTTTACAACCATTACTTTGTTAATCAGAGTCTAGTCACAGCATGTCTTCAAAAACATTTTGGGAAAGACTACGTCAAGCTAAAATAAGTTATTTAAAAATATATATATATTTGAAACTGCTACTGATCTTTTGGTCCTCTTGGTCTCTCCTCTTCTTCCTGGAATTTTTTGGAACATTCAAGGAAGGTGCTGACCTGGTTCTAAAAATTAATAAATTAATTTCTTCGCATGGGACCCTCAGGGGACATATAAATCTGTTTACTATATGACACTCCTCTGTGACAAACTAGATTCCAAATAGCATATATTCCACGCATCACTAAGATAGCCTCAGTGGAAAGGAGGCAAGGTCAAAAGGCACCTTCCATACTAATGTTTTCTACCTCCAAAGCATGGCACATGACAACCACACATAATCCACTGAGATGTAGAAAACAGTTTTCTGGGAGGTACAAAATGGTTATCATTTGTGCTTTCCTTCTGAAGACAAAGACATGTAATCTTCTTCCTGATAAATTGTCCTTCTGACTTAACTGTTTTCATGAAAATACATGGCTATTCACAACCATTTGCTTTCCAGTGCTCCCTGATTCCTATCCAGCTAAAAATGAAGGCTGTAAAAGAAACTGCTCTATACTTGCAAAGCTGGCCAAAATCCACGAAGGGAATGATTCAATGAGAAACTTGCAGAAGATGGACACATACTCTCTTTAATCATGATTCTTCCAGTCTAGTTCAGGCCCCCAAAAGAGCAAGAACATGAACCGGAACAGCAAATATGTGGGAGGTGGATCACACCTGAAGAAACAATCTCCTCATCACATCCTAGGACAAGACACACTGAGCCAAGGCTTAGCATTTGCTTCCAGGTCAGGTCTCATAACTACACAGAACAGCAACAAGGTGTTGTTGACACAGAGCTAACTATAACAGTAAGCAGAACTTAGTTCCAAAAATGCTTTAGCACCAGATAATCCTAACTGTAGAAGAATGCCAATTAATATTTTAAATGTATTGCTTGACAGGTTTTAAAAACCTTCACTATATACATTTTAATAAGAAGTGTAAAAAGCTTTGGAAGCGATCATTTACACATAAATGCTTTTCTATACAAGATGAAGATCAAATTGATCTGCAACATTAATATTTTGAACATTTTCCACTAGAGTTGCTGTAAACTTCCTCACAAGGAAATAATTTCCATCATACAGAATTACCTATGTAAATCTAAGATTTTCATATATTACAAGAACAATATAAATGGCTTATCAAGACCAATATGGACTGTAACTTAAATAAGTTGTTACAACTGTAAAGTTTTAAAGTTAACATCTTCTACTGTTAGACACACCCCTTCTCAAGAATAAAGTTGAGAAATCATTTAATGCCACTTTAACTGATGAAGAAGCATGCACCATTCAATTGTAATGAGCAAGTCACTCCCAAGACAATATTGAAAAGCTGGGCATGAATTCTTCAGTCCACTCTGAATAGCACCAAACATTCAAAAATACACTTACAGTTTTGGATAATGGATCATTCCAAGTCATATCAGCATATTTACATTGCTCATTACTAGTTTGCTAACACTGAACTACACTCTTTCCCAACCTATTTATTGGAAAAGATGAAGCAACAGATTGAGCTGGAAAAACAAGCTATGAATTAGGAACACACACTTTATTGAGAAACAGGACTAGAGAGAATATAGAAAACAGCTGAAACAACTAAAAATAATAATTGAAATCTAGGGAAAAAAAGAAAAAAGAAAAAAGGGACACTGTCAAATTAAATCAATACTGACCACATTCTCATTCCTCTTCTATGCGTTAGGTATGCCAGGGTCAAAAATTTGCTCAAGCAAGATACTGACCATAACAATTTGGCTCATGTCCATTAAAGCAAACAAAAAAAAGCAGGTCTTTGCATGTTTCTTAGGGTCTTTACTTCAAAAAACAACCCCACTTATTTAGCATTTGGTCAAATGTGAATTTGGACTTAGCATATTTCTGTGCATCTGAGCTCCAAAAAAAATGCTGATCAAAAGATGCTTGTATGTCATTAAAAAGCAGCATACTCTTTGAAGGTTTATAAAGAACTTAGAGCATTCTCAAGTAGTACATAAGCTGATAGTATGGAAATTCACATTTAGGATCACTAGATGTGAAGGAGAATGGGGGGGGGGGGGGAGAAGAAGAATTTTACCACCAACCCATGTACCTGTGAATAAAGCAAACAAGTACAGTGTTGATACCATCTCTCATTTACTAACACAGTAGTATCACACTATTTTGAATCAGCTTACTGGCATGAACTTTTCCAGAGAACACATACAATCCTGCAGAAATATTACAGTTTCAGACTTTGGAGATAGGACTACTTCTTTTTCCTTGGAGCCTTATGTTTGAACAAGGGCACTAGGCATGCAAGTTTTCACTTACTGAGATTTCAAGAATGATCCTGTAAAGCAGCAGCAGCAACAGCAACTTAACAAAAGTAGCAGTGAGAAAAAAAAGCAGCAATTTTTTCCACAGAATAGTTTGTGTTGGAAGGCACTTCTGGAGATCATCTGGTCCAACCCCCCTGCTCAAGCAGGGTCAGCTACAGCAGCTTGCCCAGGACCATGTCCTGTCAGGTTCTGAGCATCTCCAACACCTCTCTGGAAAACCTGTTCCAGTGGTTCAACCACCCTCACACTAAAGAAGTGTTTTCTAATGATCAGATGGAATTTCCGGGGTTTCAATTTGTGCCTATTGCATCTCAGCCTTCTTTGAGACTCCCTAAGAAGTCACAGGGATTAGATAAAGTAGAAAAATGTAGAAAATGTAGAAAAAACCTTCCTGCTAGTGACAGGATATATAAGAAAGATTTGATCATGTTTGTACTTAATAAATACTTACAAAAGATACTCGTGTGCTTAAGAACCCTTACATAACAGCAAAGAGAACGGCATGCATATTCATAAACTTAGACATGCTGCTGGAAAGATGAGTGCCTTGAAAACAGTCCATAAAACTAATTTCAATTTGAAATATAAAGTTGCTTTTAATTCACCTCCAGGCACCTTTTCTTGTCTATAAAGTAGATTATTAAAAGACAAATAGGCGGCTATTGGGTTTTGTTTTTCTATGATCTGCTTTTTATTTATTTGTTCTCAGCTGCCAGAGAATGACAATATGTAGCAATTACCAAAGAATTACATTCAGCAAACTACTTGCATGGGATAAAATGAGCTTGAACAGAGCAGAAAGGGACAGGCTGCTCCTGCAGAAGGGGCAGGGAGCAACACAACATAGATGTTAGACTACTCTGTGAAAAGTAGTTTGAAGGATTATATTTCTGATATGCACATCTTACTCATATATACCCCTTACTAGCCTATCATACTACTTACAGGCTGTAAAGGGCAAATATTAAAGAAAAGATACAGAGAACAGTTGTTACAAGTGAACAATGATTCAACTCACTAAAAAAAGATGAAAACACCATTACAGACTATCCTCAACTCTTTAATTTGAACTTTTGAAGTGTCCTAATGCCATCCGGCTTTCTTAGCAGAAGACTCACTTCCTCAGTGTGATTGTATGTACATACTAAGCTAGTAATTCCACTAGAAGAGTACAGTAAGAATCTTTAATTTTTTGACATTTGTACCAAAAGTTTATGACGGTTATACTTTTACCATATGAAGGATCAATTAAGAAACCACTTCAAGAATTCACAATTGCTAAATACTGAGTTTATATTTGATACTTCTGGAGCTTTCAGGTTCACAGAAATGAGAAGCTTGTATTACCAGAAAATAATAATAATTATGAGTTCATATTTTCTCATGATATTATCTTTTATTTATGACATTCCTATATTGCAAACTATTGAGCATCCCTCAAATCGAAAGCTGTTCAGTTTATTGGCCTAGACACAGGCAACTTTTGTCATTACATTTTATAAAACAAGCTTAGCATTTTTAAGAAATAATAGCAGAATATACATGTTCCCACATTTCACAAGTTTGAACAAATTTTTCATAAGACCATGATTTGCAAGTGTCAGAAAGTGACTCAGAGAATATATCTCTGTTAAAACCAAACCAAAAGATTTCTGAATCATTTTTTCCTAATTTAACTCCATTTGCTTTACAACAGCCATCTTTTCCCATTTTTAAAAAAAGATTTCCATAACTCAGTAATTATACTATGCACAGGTAGAAAAGATTAACAGGTACTTATGAGACAGAGTGACAAAGCAATAATAGACATCTACCTTTCCCCAAACTAATCCTGTAGAAAAGCATGGTTATTCAAACAAGAAGGTCAAGATCTTATTCCTCCCTTGCGAGAAAAAGATCAGATGAACTTCCTTCTTCCACACATGCTCATAGGGACACAATCAGTACATGGAGAACTACCTCTCTTCCTTGAATTCTAGGCAGAAGCAGTGCCTTTAGTTTTTCCATGATGCAGAGGCAAAGCAAAGAAAAAAGCTCTTTCCAGTACACCTTTACAATGTATGAAAAAAGTGAAAGAAAAGATCAACCTAAGAAGAACGTGTTAGATACCCAAACTGTTGTCTGAACTTTTAGGAGACAGTAACAGAAGAGTTCACTGTACTACTGCTCCCTTTAAGGACAACAATCCAGGTCTCAGAACTATTGTCTCAGCTGTCCACAGATTCAGGGAGGTAACTGTAATAATGACATTCTTCAAGGGTTTTGCTTCTTGCAACCATGAGAACAAAACATTTTGTTAGTTTTGATTTGAGAGACTTTTTAAATCAGAGCTAGTTTTGCAGTACAATTCTGCAGCACACTAGTTTCCACGGGGGAAAAATTCTGATAGGTGGACATCCTACAGTCTGTCAGGAGACCAGCGGATTTGAAGGAAACTAAACAAGATCTCAGTGTACGCCAGCAACATGCATTCTGAAGCAATGTACAAAAAGTGATGATATAAAAAAGAAATGGAAGGCCAAGTGTGGGGGGGTAAGCCTGAAAGACGCTTTGACAGAGCTACTGAGGAGCTTTATAATAGAAAAGAAATATTGAAAGAATGAAAACTGGCAGAGAGACCCTTATTTATATTCATAATTATGAAGACTACAAAAACATTAAGGTATATTGAGATTCAAACTGGAAGTAAAATGTTGATATTAAAGAGACTAGGAAAAAATATATTTAAAAAAATATTTAAATAAAATATTTAAAAATATTTAAAAATAATTTCATTAACCATTCATTAACCAATCAGAGAAGGCAGAGTCAGATCTAGTATAATCTTGTCTTCCCTTCCAAATACTCTGAAGACACTCAGAGGAGTAGGAAGGAGGAAGTCTAACAAACAGTGGTATAAGCTAGTATATTTATCTGCAAAAATAAAATATTTCTGAAGTGTCTTTTAAAATTATAGAAAATAGAAAAGATTAGAAACTCAAGGCATGGTATCAGAGTAAGAACAGTAACATAAGCATGACTCATAAATTTTTAACAAGTACAATGAAAGCAAAAAGTTCTAAAAGTTGGCTTAACAGCTACAGATGAATCTGAAGACAAGACAAGAAAGAATACAAGATATTTCTCTTCAGAGAAACTCCTTTGTGCTTTCTAAAGAAAATGAACACAGGACACAGCTATCTTCTTCACTGATACAGGCTTTACAATACAAACTCTTCTAACAGCAATCAGTCACAAAACCCAGCCAAAACTTGTCTTTGTCTTAAGAGTACAGATGAAAATGAAGAACCAAATAACAGCTCAAGACGAATTTCTTCAAGAAACTAGAGATGGCAGCAAAGTCTCAAGCTATCAATTGAACAGCAAGAGAAAGTCAAATGAAAACTAAAAGTTCTAAATAATTCTTATATCCTTGTTCAAAACACTAAAACCTTTCAGGTTACTTTTTTCCTTTTATAGACAATGACAAAAAATAGGAAAACCCATTAGAAAGAACAGCTATAAACCACAGCAAGCATTTTTTAAATGCAATGACTTCACAGAGTAATTTTTAGCACATATCAGAAACAAAACATTTTACAATGGCTTTCAGTGAAATATGCATGTTTAAATCTATCATGTGTCAATATAAGCAGAAGTCACCACTGACTTCTCAATGTTCCAGCAGTATATCTGAACCACTTTTCAGGGAGGTATTAGTTTCATGTTTTTCCTCAGCATTGCAACTGTACATGTACTGAAAAAGCTCCAGTAGGCTCATTACCAGAAAGGCAATTATGAACTCAGCCTTCTGCAACACTTTAATTTTTTAAAAAGTACCTCAGTAATATAGGAACCTAAGTCATATTCTCAAAAGCAACAAACATTCAGTGTAAGAATCACAGAAGTTTCACAAAGTGATCACCATCACCCCCCTCTCTGCCGATTGCATCCCTGCAGATACTCTAAACCTCTACACTTCTCAGTTTGCCATTTAACTGTAAAACATAAGTAACTGGACATACTGAAAAGCACTCTACATTAACAGCAATGAATAGCTCAGTATCTTACGACTAAGCCAGTCTAGGAGAATATCCAGACCAACAGTTCTGCTTATTTTGCCTGGGTACCAACTGGACCCCATTCTCAGATGAAACCTATTGGTTTGTGCCTAGTGCCGCAGCAGCTGCTACTCACTCATCTCTGCATAGAATATTCACTTAGAAATAGAGGTGTCCATGTCCAAGTCCTCCCCCTAACCAACAGCTCCTGAAGTAGCACTCACCTGGCTGTGGGAAACAAAGGTGTTCAGCACTCCCAGCTGATTTATTATGGGATCACTGAGAATGGAAAAAGAGCATCCATGATAACCATACTCACTAACAAAAAAATAAAAACAAAACAAAAAAACCACTTCTCCCTCCCCCCGAATTCTGGTCCCTCTTCTGAGGGTTTTAAATATTTCATACATATGATGCAAGGAACCTACTTCTCCAGCCAACAGTATATTTGAAAATATTCTTAACCAGCAGAGCAGACAGTTCCTATTTCTTAAAACTTTAAACAACTAAAACTAAGAAGCTGAAACAGAAGGTATGTCTGCACAAGCTAAAGTAGTATCCTGGTTCAATAACAGCTAGAAGTATTGAATACTTTCCAGCTGGAAGTGTCTGCAACTGATAAAAAAAAGTGAAACACTTGAGATCTAAGATTAGAGAACGAGCCCCTGATACTTTTAAGCACCCTGTTTATTTCTGCTGTTAAAGACAGTTGAAGTTTAAGGACTGAACATCTGAGAAATCCAGCCAACAGGTAATCATCTTTTCCATAGAGGAAAAAAGTCTGAATCTAATAGATGCAAATGAACATAACGATTCTGTTTGACCTTCAGTTTTGAAAGCTCCTTTTGCTGCTTTGATCTCAGTCATGCTGAAGGTCTGGAATGAAGATGTTTGCATGAACACAAGCAAGGAAGAGATTTTGTCTGGCACAGGGACTGTAAAGGGAAAATGTTTTCTGTAAGCAAAGCCAGTTTTTTTTCAATCCAAACTTAATTTAGATATACTAACACAGAGGGCTCCCTCAAAAAAGCATGTATTTTAATCCAAAGAAGTTTTTGATCATTACAAAATATTTTAAATTCAAGCTTATAACAAAAAAAAAAATCTGAAAAAGGGAGCTCAGGAAAAAATTTTGAAAATATTCTTAACTACGCTATCAGTACTTTTGCACACAATCACAGCAGAACTAGAAGTAACAGATTTAGATATGGTTTCTTTAAAAGTAGATTCATTTATGAACACTAAGCATGCTTGAGGTTCAGTCTTGCAGGCTATGCCTGCAACTGCTAATATTTATGTCCTGAAGGACCCCACAAAATTTATGCACGCTTGAAAAACATCTATAAAGCTGACCACGTTATAAGCTAAGGTGCTTCAAAGCTTTTTTTTTTTTTTTGATTCAAATATTCAAAGAATAAAAATACGAGATTTGCAGCTGCCTTCATAACTTTATTTTGAATCTACTGGGCATTCGGTGTGTATCCTGAATGAGATCAGGTCCTGACATAAAATCAGTGCTTGATTTTAATTATGGAGAATGTTTACATGTACAGAGAGATGGGACAAACAAATTAAGAACATAAAGCAACTGAATGTGATAAAATTTTTTTAGGGGAGAAGTTGCAAATTAAGGAACAGTTTAAAAATATCTATTTTTCCACTCTTTTTCCTTTCCTTGCCGTTTTCTAGATTGTTGCAGTTAGAGATTTTGGGCTGTCTTCACGCTTATTATGTGAAAAAGCTAAACATGCTTTAAAAAAAAAAAAAAAAAACACCAAGAAAACATTTCATGATATGGCCTAACCTAATACTTCATTGTTGCCAGAGGTGGGCAGGATCCTTGCACACCCAGCTCTTTTCTCCCCCACTCCTAAGCCTTCTACCTTGAGCTAGCTCTGACTGCAGAGTACACCAACTCAGGCCAGCAAAAACAGCAAAAAATTAAGTATTCACTTTTTGGATGGGTTAGCGCACCTGGCTTATACAGATCAGATGAACGCTAAGGCTGACACAAAGGAAGGGTGGCTCATGCAGCAGGGAACAGAAGCACAGAAAAAGAGCAAGACCTTCTTCTTTGAGCAGCTTAATTCAGCTCACATCACAAAAATCACACTTTTATGTACTCCTACAGTGCAGGATACCAGTGCACAAAGAAGAAAAAGAGGCTACTACCACCATGTTTATAGAATCTACAGACCAGCTACAACTTGGTACAGCTCTCCCTCAGGAATCATGAAATACCTGAAGAGGCTACCACAGCCAGTGCTAGGACGTGGGAAAATTTATGGAGATGCTAGATTTCACCTCAACTCCTGCCCCTGTTAGCTGATCTGTACAGCTAGACCTGTGCTGACCACAGCCAGATATTTGCTCTCAACCTGTTTGAATCCTGCAGGACCAAATAGGTTGGGTTCCAGGTCAAGCCTGGCAAACCTAAAGAGCTCCACAGAAAGTCTGCTCTGTTCCCTATCATTCAGTACTTTAAGGGGGAAAAGTTACTGTATTGATACAGAAAGGATCCTATAGCTGGAAGACATTATTTCCTAAATTTCTTCTCATCTTCCAAAGCTACCCTCACCCCCACCTTCTGTATCATCTCTCCCTAAAAAGTAAGTGGGAAGAGGGGAGGAAGGAAGGGAGAAAAAAAATACCTCCATTGCTTCTTAACCATCCTTCCCATTTATAGGTGAATAGATCCCTCTAATCTGAGTGTAAATCATTGCCCTCCTGCTGTTCAGAATTGTTCCCCACTGTTCAAAATGGGGAACATCTGGAGCCAATAAAAGGAGAAAAGTGGGCAGCTGGCAGCTCAGTTTGCAGCAGCAGCTGCAGGATTTCCCTGGAGGAGGATGGAAAGTAAAGTAGTAGGTGACCCTTCCTGCTGGCTTCTCAAAGCTAGAACATCAGGAATGCAGCCAAAGGTTCTGCTTATGGACCCTCTCACCAAAACAAAATTGGCCGAATAAAGAAGATAGAGAAACATGCTTGAAGATCTTGGTAGGACAAAAGAACTGCACATATGAGAAGTGAAATCTCCCTTTAGAAAAGGCACTATGAATTTTTTTTTTTCTTTTTTTGCTGGAAAGAGCAAGACAGTACTCCATCAGAATGGCAGAGAAACTGAGGTGAAGCTTCAGGGTGACAAAAAGCAGTGAACTGGAAAACAGTAAAGGGATTTTTTTTTTTTTTTTTTTTTTTTTTTGAAGACCACATCCACTATGTGAAATAAAAGCAGCATGTTCAGGTTGTAATGTTTCAGTACGACAGCTCTATAGTTATAACTATTGGGAAAGCCCATAAGGAATCTTGAAGGCTCAACAGAAAAATAGATAGTGTACCCACATAAAGAGGCATCTGAGTAAAGACAGATCCCACATACAGTTCTGAGCATCTTAAAGGAAAAAAAAGAGGCCACTGTACTTGAGAAGGCTCAGCATCACTATAGCCAAAACATGTTTCCTTACTTATAGAACTCTTTGGCTCAAAAACTTTCAAATCTGAACCACCTTCCAAACTGTTAACCATGTCAACTACAGCAGAGATGACACTGAGATAAAACCAGTTTTTCAGCTTAGCTGAAAATGCTTCCTAAACAACTAAACTGAAACAGAATACCTTTTAAACCAGAATAAATATCCACATAGGACTTAAGCCCTAGCTTTTACTTTTAAAAAAAATTGTTCATAGACAAGCTCTCTATAGCTCTCTTAATCCAAATACCCTTAGAAATTTACTCAGTATTAAATGCCAAAAGTGACCACTTACTGCTTAAATGCCAAAAAAAGAAATCAGAGCACCTGTGAACAGTTAGACATGCCATTGGGTAGCCAAAAAAACAGATAAAGTAGCCAAGTTAAAACTTATTTAACCAAATGCTATTTAGAAACCTCTGGGGGAAGGAAAACATATAGAACCCAAGGGGCATACAATGAATAGACTTGGACTGTTTGCAACCAAAGTAACATTTAAGAGCACAGGAAAGATGTCTAAATGGAATTCTGTCAAAGCAGCAGCATTTTCTGTAGCCTAAATGTTTCCTTCCTCCTGAATATCAGAGTTGTTGTACTAACAGGAGAAATGCTAGTGTTTTAGCATTACTTTATCATGCACTGTGCTAGACAACCAAACCAAAGAAACATTACCATTTCTCTTCCAGTATTACATAACTACAGGAAATGTGCAGTTTTACTTTGTGAGTTTTTTGGGTTTGGTTTTCCTTTAGACAGTTATACTCTTTCAGTGGGATGAATTACCAAAATAACTATGCTAGTATAATCCAGTAAAGATAAAACTAAAAAATTAACTCTTACATCAACATACCTTATTTTCAAAGAAAGGGGAAAGAATACTTTAAGTGTGTAACAACTATGCATAAGTTATAATTGTCTTCACATGGTGAATACTGTTTTAACCATTGGTTTCTGAAAAGGCTAAGTCAATATAAAAATTCTGACAAGTCTAAGCCTGGAAAGAAAACACAGTCTCAGTGTACCTTCAATATTGCAATAAAAGACAGGAGGAACTAGCAACTTTCTACCTACCCCATCTTACTCTATTCCAGCAAAAGGTGTGAAAGTAAGCAAAGCTGTTTTAATCAAGGAAAGGTCACCTTTATCTCTTGAGACTACATTAGCAATAATGGTATTCAAGTGACAGAGGTGATCCTCCCAAAGGTTGCAACTGCTTTGTTCTTTTTCTTTCACACCTTTTCTCTGAATCTTGGTATTAAATTCTGACTGTTAGGAGTCTGAAATATAGCGAATCTTTGTTCAAGACAAGATATAGTCATCGGTCCTTGTACTCCTAAATTTATCCTGTATTAAGACTTGACTGGATAACAATACTAGCATTGTGTTAATCCATCTCATTCCCACAGAGTGCCTGACTTACCATGGACCTAGGGAGGACAAGAAAGCATTTCTTGCATTACCAAATGAAATCCGTGTCAAAGACAACATTTGAACTTGTTAATCTAATAGCAGAATTAAAACAGATGCTGTGCTCATTTAAAAAACACCACTTTAGTATTCATAAAAGGGGCTCAGCTTCGGAAACAGTAAGAGTTGGCACCTTGTCCTGGGTTACTTCAGTGCATATTAATAGGGTTGCAATGCAAAAGCCCCAAAACGCAGTCTCCTCACTTCTCTCTGTGGGACTATCACAAGACAGTTTCACTCCACCACTCAAAATTAATCAAATCCTGGATCTTATTTTGACCTAGTTATCAATACTAAGAATACTGAGCTCTAAACACAGTCAACAAAAGTTCGCTTATTATATCCTTAACAGCAAAGCCTGAATAACCAGAACCAGCAATGTCATAGGAAAGAAAAAGAACAGACCTGTTTTAACCAAGAGAGACACACCCTTATCCATTTGGTATCCCTTTGCCACTGAGCCTCCACTAACTGACTATCTCTGCCCAGTAGACTGAGACTACCATCTCCATTTTCCTCCACCAGTTTCTGTATTTTCAGTATCCAGGTCACTCATTTGATAACAATTTATTCCCTGTATTTAAGGAAACCATAAACAAAATTCTTTCTCAACAGCTATATGCAGTCCCAGGCAAACCATTCAGATGACACATGCTCAAAGCCACCAGTCTACAAATGATGCTCAAATCTACCTCTTCTTCACCACTTAAAGCCTCAGCAAGGTTTAGTGAATGGACAGGGTCAGACCATGGAAGGGGAAGAATTATCTGAAGATATACCCAAGCAAAGCAGACATGATGTTGATTAACAGAAAGAAAAAGCTTAAGAACTCACAGAGTTGGTAAGGAACATTAATAACTGGATAATTCCTTTGGATTCAAATTCTTTATGTTTTCAAAAAGCAACATTACTAAGATCAAGTTGTTAGCTTGAAGACTCTATACTATGGCCTCAGATAGTCACACTTTAATAACCTTTTAATTGTACTACACTAATGCATATCTGGCTATGAAACCAGTGCAGCTTCAGAAACCCCAAACTGCTACAGAAAGCTGCAGTATGCATTTCCCCATCAATACAAGCTACTGTAAGCATTTCTATAGAGCTTTTCCACTTAAATTGGAATGAAATTCAAGACTTCCATCACCTTCAAAATAGCCAGTGGTCTGGCTTCAGGATAACTAACAAACTGCCTAAGACTCTAGGAAGAGTATGATAGCAGTCAATAGTTTTAATCCTCAAGCATAATGAAACTTACTATAGTTAAAGATCGCCCAACAGATTATTTATGAGGACCTGCGAGAAACTTGAAAAAAGAAATCCTTTGGGAACCAATGACTGTAAAACACAGGCAAAACCACTACCATCTAGAGCTGCAAAAATAAGATGAAAAATCACTACCATCTAGAGCCCCCCAAAATAAGATGAATGTTTCATACCTTCTTATCTCACAATGAACATACCATTACAGTTAAAAAGACAACACATACACAAAACAACCATGACATGATACCACACTCCACTTTCTAGGGGAAGAAGGTGGAAAACAAATATCGCATGAACGTAAGTCTCTTGCTGTTCAGATACTAAAGCCATGGTATAAGAACCTACAGGTAACGGGAGACTAAATTCTTAAGAAAAGTACTTTTGAAAGTTTCTAAAGGCAAAAAGGCCCATTCCGATCATAATTCCTTTCTCATTACACTTGGATTCCAGCCAACCCAAACTTTTTCATTATCTTTTACATATAGAAGAATTACAAGTTACAAGTTATATAGAGGCCTATCATAGCCAGCAGAGAGTTGATAAAGAAAAGGCATCTTTTCAGAGAAACAACTAGAAAACCAATCTAATCTAGGAGAAACATTTCCTTCTCCTGCTGTCAAAACATCTAGTAGTAAGAAAGTATCAAGCTCCAAATATTCCAATTCTTATTCAGCTGTTTTTATTTTAGAAAAGCAAAGATGTGGATGAGAAAAGGGCTTAAAAACTAGTAACACTGTTGTAACTGAAACACCAGAAACTCTGTGTTTCTGTTTCTGGGAAGGGAAGCATTCCTTTTACCAATGGACATCTCCCAAGAAATGCCATAATTCACTCTGAATATGGCAGAAGTTTAGTAAAAGAACTAACTAAAATACAGTTCAGTTTACAGATAAGTTGAAGTGAAGGCTCTCTCTTCCCATGCTTTGGTTGGCCTTATCTCGGTATCTTTTTACATGTTTATCTGATACATGCAAAGAAATGAAACAGGTTTCTTGGGGTTCTTTTTGCTGGGCGTATTAGCCAACTGGTACACTGTCTTAAGGGATGATATTCAAAACGCGCCTGGATGCAATCCTGTGCAATGTGCTCTAGGTGACCCTGCTTGAGCAGGGGGGTTGGACTAGATGATCTCCAGAGGTCCCTTCCAACCTCAGCGATTCTGTGATTCTGTGAAGGGATCAGTCTAACTTTTGAAACGACTAGGGATGAGAATTTTGGTCAAGCATATATATTTTTTCATATTGTATGTTAAAAATATTACTCATCCCTGGAAAAAGCAGAATTAATAAGAAACTTTTTTTAATTAACTGCATAATTCAGCATAAAATATATATTTTCAACACTAACCACTTTCAATTCCAAAGTCAACATTTTTTAGATGGCACATTTAACGTGACTACAGGTCTCTAAAAAGCGATCTTTGCAAATACCATATTAGGGTTAATACTGCTCAATTATCCTTCATTATCATGACATCTATACAAGGGATTATAAAAAGCCCAGTGTATCAGACAGGGGACTAAGCAGCAGAGTGCTTGTTGACATAATACATAGGTCTGTCTTTCTCCTAATATTACCTTATCCTTCATTAAAATGAAGCATTGTGAAGAGAAACAATTATCAGAGAGCACTTGCATCCTAAAGCCTAGCCCCAATTACTGAAGGCAACAAAGTTTCATACTATTTTAATAAAAGGATCAAACTCAGCAATTCTTCAGAACAAGGTAGCTTTTTGTCCTACAACTTCTCATAGAAAGCTGCTCCAGAATCTTGGTAGTAAATTGGTTTAAATTCTTCTAATTTGCAGCCTAAAATTACTCAGGACTAGTTTGTACACATTTGCTTATCTGCTCTTACCCTCAAGGGCTGCCTTCTATTGAGTGTTTAAACACAAAAATATATTTGCAAAGCTCTTGCAATGTTCCTCAGTTCGCATTTTCCTGTATCAAATCAAGTTCCTTCAAAGTCCCCCCTTAAAAAGCCTCTATTTCCCAGTCATTGCAGCCCTCTTGTTTGCATCATGAGGATGTATGCAAGAATGCAGCAGTTTATCAAAACAACACTAGAAAAAGCTGAACAAGTGGAAAGCAGGGTGCTGATTAACATGTTGTATTTTGCAAGTAGTATAATTCTACTCTAGTTACAGTTGGGGAGAACTTTATAGGCAGAGATAGGTCAATATTACAGTTAAAACCTGTATCATGGTACCTTAGCTAAATAGATATTCTAGCAACAAGACACTTCAAATAATCTGATGTTAGTTTCCTGAAGCAAGACACATGACTATGACCTCATGTTTGAGCTAAATATTCATTACAACCTGTTCATCTGTTCATCTTAAACACTTACTTTAACATAGAAAATAATTGGGAATATGTTTTGTTAGTACACTAGTATTTTAAACAGTAGTAAGAAATTCAACAGCTATATTAGACAAATCACTTTCCATATCCCCCAAAAGTTCCCTTCCCTCTCCCTCCTTTCCAAACAGTGAGTGCATACTGCAGCTGTTTCACATTTTCATCTGGTTTGTCAAAATTATACCCATAAATTATTTGCATCAGTTTTACAGGAGATTCAAAACTTCAGCAGTGTTCTAGAAGAAAAGCACATGTGGGAGACAACAATATTCTCATTCGCCAGCAGAGAAAATGGAGGCAATGATGATGAACAGTATCACCGAAAGCATCAAAATATTTCTATATGGTTTTGTTATCACAATTCTTAAAGTTATCAGCACATTTCTTGGACAAGGAATCCATGAGCTCTCTTCTCCCTTCCCTATTCATTCCCTCACTGGAACATAAATCTAAAGCATCTCCATCTCAAGGTAACAGCTTAGGATGGAATTACAACAATCCTCTTCATGTCTGACTTTACTGAGATACTAGCCTCCAGACTCTAATGCAAAAAATCCCCTATCCACTCCCCGCCCAAAGACCTCACTTCCTTCCCCCTGCCCTCACACTTCTGCACTGCTGGGAAGCTAGAGAAGACAGCAAGAACACTTCCAACCTCTAGACACTTTAGCTCCTCTTACAAGATGAAGAGGCCAAGCAGAGAGAATCATCCCATCACTGAGGAAGGAGGGATAAAAAACAAACAAAAATCCTCAGCGTGCAGTGCAGAAAAGGACTACTCTGAACCCAGTCATGTTGCAAAGAACATCCTGAAAATTTCAATAGTATGAACACCTATCATCATGTTATTTTTTCGTACTAAAAATTCCAAAAATTCCACTACTACTGTGCACAACAATTCCACACATGTATGATCCAGCAATGGAAAAAAAAAGTACAAAAATTTGCATAACTAAAGAGTTTTAAGTGACTGTTAGCACATAGACAAATGATTTTAATTTCAACCAATACCCATTTTAACACAGAACTTTTATGAATTTTATCACATAATATTTACAATTTAAGAATTTGGATAGAGGCATACCACTATAAAAAACTATTCTGAAAGCAATCTGCAATTCTACTGTTAGAAAGATCAGACAGTCTTTATGGTAATCCTCCAGAGCTAACGCAGGTCAACATGAATCTTAAGAGGTGCATAAGTCAAAAGCAGGTAACAGGAAATAAACAGAACAAGGACTAGAAACAAAACTATCCCTACCATAAAAGCCAATTTTCAGTCTTCTAGATTCAATACCAACTATATCTATTCTAAATTAAAGACAGACATTCTTTTTGGCATAAAGAAAACTACTGCTATATGTACATGGAGCTGCTACAATAAACTTAGGACAGTTTTCACATCAGATGAATATCCAAGGTGTTTTAACTTTATACCCACTAAATTTTATGAATTACTAAATGCATTCTGATTAAAAATTCTAATCAAAAATAACAAAATACACCTAACTATTATAAACTGTGAATCTAAGGCACTGTATGATCAACATTATGAAAGGGTTAAATATTTTCGTTTGTGTACTTCTCAATCAATACACAGGGAGAGACTCTTCAAAGGTTATCCTCAAGCAAGTCTGAAAAAATGGCACGCCTGCGTCTTATATCACAGCCTGTTATCCCAAGATTCATTAAGACATTTTTTTAAGGGTAATACAGAAACTTCCCAATTTACTCTTGCTTGAAAGGTGTTTGTGTCAGCCAAGCCTGAAGAAAGGCACTAACCTAGAACGCAATAGATCTAGTATAGTAAAAATACATGACTAATGTTAGCATCACAAAGAATACCACTTAAGTATAAAAAAGTTTAACAAGAAATTGAGTTTATTATTCCAATTTTTATCTCTGTATAGCTTTCAGAAACGGAAAGGTATACTGCAAATATAGGCAAATTAAGATTGCCTTAAAGTTCTTCTAGAGGAAACATGAATTAAAGTTTCCCTCTGTTCCTCCTGGCCCCTCTTTTCTCCTGTACCCATTCAAAAAGAAAAATGCATGCTTAGAGAACTTAAACACCTGAAATGCCATGTAATAAGCAGTTTATCATTCTGTCATTTCAGTCAATTCATTCACATACTACTATACTGTAATTGTTACACACTCCAGCACAACAAAAGCTATTGTCACTGTGTTTATATAAAATAAGTCCATCAATTGGATCAGTTTACTGTATTTAAAACTATTAATCTAAAGTTTAAAATAAGCCTCAGCAAATTGGACCACATAGTTTCCTAGCAGACACTATCTCACAGAGATGACTTATTTTTTAAAGCCAACAGAACAGGAATTGAGGTATTTCTCTTATAAGCTTGACTATAATATGACTGAATATTCATCCTAAAATCTCTTCCCCACACCCTTTATGAAAATACCTTTCTATCTACTTAAAATGACAGTAGTAACTACCTATTTAGGAAAGATAAATTACACATGGTTAAATATTTCATGCGTCTGAAACGCAAATCAGGGCCAGATATGCTATTTGCAAGAACTGAATTACTGTATCAATCAATAATAAATCACAGAAACATGCAGACATTTAGTTGACGTTTCACTGAAAGATGTTTAGCAAGATGCATATGTAGCAATTCAAAGCAGATTTACAGTAGCTTTCCTCAGGTTGCTTAAAGATGAGCAAAGTGCTACGTGAAATCATGCACTAAATAAAGACTTTGCATCCATGGTCCCTAGGAAGTCACCTACATAGTGTTGTAAAAAAACAAGAATACTGCTTATACAACTGTATATGATACTATATATTTATTTTAAATGTTTTTAGAGGACTCATGACATCTCTGCAGAAGAACCTAAGCAATCACAATGAGCTATCAACCCTTCACACCATAACTGCTGTTATTTTTGGTGATCCACCCTGTTTTTGCCACAGTGCTCTTGGCATCATTATGCTACTCTGATTTAATATTTGTTAGATCAATTTACATCACAATGTTATCTGTACTACCTAAATTTCATGGGAAACTTCTGTAGCTAATATCTAACTCACAGCTTTTCTGCTCTCTTCAAAATTCTCTGATCATAAAACAAAAAGCCCTTTGAAATGTGCAGACATTTGGACCCCTGTGAATGATCCATTCTCTAAAAGAATATACAGTCACCTTAAACATAATCACTATACCTTCTTTCTAACACTAATCAGGCACAAAAAAAATACAGTATGTGAACTGCAGTGTTTAGCATAAAACCACTTGTGAAATAAGTGTGCCAAAAATTATTTTCAAAACATGTTTAATAACAGTTTTGTTTCTCTGCTACAGAAGCTCCCCATCAATCACTAGCATTAAGTTAGAGCAATCATTTGTAGTTTATGCCAGCAAACAAGGCCGTTGCAGCTCAGTATTTTGGAAAGTTGGTTGTGTTAACAGAAAGGTAATGCATTGTTAAATGACAGAACCAGGTGCTGAAACTTTTGCAGACAAAGTAACCTGCTAAGTCCATAACCAGCATTTTAGTATAATTCTGTGAAAAGATTAATTCCAGAATATTTTTTTAGCCCTAACTTGGAAAGTAGGTAGCTCTTGATATATCAACCAAAAAGCATACTGGTGAAGAGCGGACAAGAAAACATAGGCAGAAAAATTCTTTGTTTAAATTCAAAACAATTATTCGTATAAAATTCATTGTCAGGAAGAAAAAACTGCAGACACCCAAGAACGGAATCACTATTAAGGTTTCCACAGCAATCTCAGCTTTTGAATCAGAAACATACAGAAAATTAGGAAGTCACAATATTGCTACACCTCTCATGTCCAATTTGCAACACAAGCACAACTACAGAAGATATACAAAAGATGACTAATAAACACAGAACAGATTTCAAAACCAGGCAGTCACAACAAATGGCGGGGGAGGGGAAATGGACTTCAGCTTTCATTCTTGCTCGCCCTCTGATTTTTGGGATTCTCTTCATTTTCTTGGTGCAATTATTCAAAGACTGATGCTTGGACTGTCATTTTCATTCACCGATCAAAGTGGTGACCCAAAACGAGCAGCTGGCCAATGCTAGCAACTACCTCAACTCCTACGTTTGACATAAGCCTTGAACACCGGTTTAATAGCAGTTGCGTAATAAGACTCAAAAGGCCAAGTTCTCTTACTGTCCAGTACATCTTTATTTCCACATGGATGAGGGTGGAGAGAAAGATCTGCAAGGAAACTGAGCAGTACCTGAGTGTCACTAGTACTGCCACTAACAACCTGGTTATTATGCAGCAAAGAAAAGAAAAAAACGCAACACCTGGCGCACAAATATTCAGACGCCCAGTGGATAGGTGGATCCATAGCTGATACCTTTCCTTTCCCTTCCCCAATAGGCGATCATTGATGGGTGTGCCAGGAATGGGATATAGGGGGGAGGAGAAGAAAAGGGGTGGGAAGTGGTTGCTGCAGCCAGGCTGAGTGATGGTTAGGTGGTTAATCATGGTGGCTGAGGAATCATCGGGTCACTTCTCCCCCTTCCGCCTCCCATGTAATAAAGGTGGGCAGCGGGGAGAACGCACTTGTCATGTCACCACCACGAGCACAAGGGGGGACGCAGACCCCCACCGCCCGCACGGACTCACTGGCGGCGACTCAGGTGGGTGCCGAGCAGAGCATCCCTCTTCCCCCGAGTCCCGCGGGAGGGGCCGGGCACGGGGCTACCGCGGCCCCCGCCGCCTCCGCCCCCGCTCTGCTCGGTCGCGCACACGCTCACCCTGCCCGTTTCCCACTCCCCGCGGGACTCACTTGCCGATCACCTCGCAGAGCTCGTACACATCCTCGAACAGCACGTCGTCGTCGGCCATGGTCCGGGCGGGGGGGGATCAGCCCGAGAGGCGGCGGCGGCCCCGGGGAAGGGGGGAGGGAGGGAGGCCGGGAGGGCGGGCCGCGGGCACGATCCCCGCCGCGCGGCGCGCTCCCCTGCCGGTCAGCGCCAACCGCCACCACCACGGTAAATCCCAACGGCTACAACCGCTCCCGCCGCCGCCACCTTCCTCGGGCGCCGCCGCCCGCCCGGTGGCTCCCACGGCCGCGCCGGGACTCCCGACGCCTCCTCCTGCGGGCCGCGGCCGCCGCTCCCCGCGCGTGTCACACACTCCGCGACCCCACCTTCCTCCTCCTCTTCCTCCCCCCACCCCCCTCCCACCCCCTCCCTCCCCCTCTCAGCCGACTACTCCCCAGCGGCGGCGGGCGAGCAGGCAGCTCTGGCTAGCGGGGCGGCGCGAGGTCCATGGACGGGATCGGCACCGCACAGCGAGAAGGAAAGCGGAGCCGGCGGCAGGCGGCAGCGCCGTCTCGCTCCCTCGCCGAGCGGGCGGGCGGCCGCGCGCTCCCGGCCGGGCGGGCGGGGGGGCGCGCGCCCGCAGGGAGGGAGAGAGAGAGGGAGGATAATAGTGGGAGGGGGAGGGGCGGGGAGTTGCCGGCGCGGCGGTTGATTACGCTCCCAGGCGCGAGGCGGAGAAGCAGCAGCAACGGCGGCGCCCGCGATAGGCGCTTGCTTTACTGGAGGACAGGCGGGCGGGCGGGCGCGCGCTCCCAACCGCCGTCACGCAAAGCCGCCGCGGCGCGCGCGCGCGAGCGCATCCCCCCACCAGCAGGCCGAGCGGGCGCGGCACGCACGCACGCACGCACTCACGCACGCACGCGGGGGGCTGCGCTCGTTTCCGCTCACTTTTCTTTCCACCCTCCCCCCCCCCGCCAAAAGCGCGCGCGGGGCCACGCCTACTAGCCGTTGGGGGGCGGCCCGGTGTGCGCAGGCGCAGGTTTGGATGACGTCATACCGCGGGGAGGGGGGGCGCGGCGCGGCCGTCAGTGCCCGCGGCTCTGGTACGTTGAGGGCGCGGCGAGCGTCACCGCCGGGGGGCGGGGGGAGCGGCGGCGAGCCGGGCCGGGCCGGGCTCAGGTATTAACCTTTCTTATCTCTTAAGCCGCTCTCTCCCCCGTCGTCAGTGCGAGGGGAGGGGCTGCCGCCGCCGCCAGCTCGCGGCGAGCCAACGGCTCGCGCGGGGCCGGTGGCGGAAGGTGCCGCACTCGGAGCCGGCGGCCCCGGCGCTGCGGGGCGGGCACCTCAGCCACCGCTCCGCGCCCAGCCGCCGGAGGCAGGCAAGGCCCAGGAGCTGGCGGGCGCTACATGTGCAGGCAGGTGCGGGAGGAGAGGAGCCTTTCCCCACTCGCCGTGGGTTATTAATGTTGTTATTTATGAAAAAGGGGAGGCGTTTCAGCTGCACGCGTGTTCTGTAATGACAGGCGTCCCTTTTGGTTTTCACGAACTTGGCTGTAGAAATAAAGAACGCTTATGCAAAGCGTCATTTCTGGAGCTTTGTCCAGGTGCAGTCTTTTTTTTTCCTACCAGTCTATTAGTTTCAGGAGGATGTAGGTATTTTCTGTAGCATAATTTGATTCCTCTTCATTACTAGGAAAACAGCCACCTTCTTACTGTCCCTCAAAGTAGTGAATTAAAAGAACTTTTTAAAGACTGCTCCTAGATGTACTTTTCCCTTTGGGCAAATATGTGGTGGCTGTCTTTTTTTTCTTTTTCCTCCGAATAGACATTTAAAAAGAATATCTAAGACATTTAGTTAATTTTAAAACATACTTACCTGATACATTCTGTTACATCACTTTTGACATGTTAAACAAGAAATTCTGTACAAAAGATAGACTAAGTTGTTTAGATGTGCTTTTCCAATGTTTGAATTAGATGGCTTGCAGAAGAAAGCAAAGCTCTTTCGAAGGAATTAGCCAGGAACTGTTTTGCAGTTTATGAAATATTTATTTTTGTCAAAGTACTTTAGCACACATGCAACTCTTTAAAACTCATTAGCGCAAAGGAAAATTATACAATTGTTTCCCCCACATGGGAAAAAACCTGTCAAAGCAGAATTATCTGATGAGATGTTTTAAAGGTTAGCTTTAAAATGCAGAGCTGAGGACATTTCGCTGAGAACACCTTTTTCCTTTCTCCAGACAAATTCAAAATAAAAATCAAGAGAATCTATGGAAATAATAACAGCTATCTCCTGCACAGTGGTAGCATCTAAGGTGAAAGGCATTCCCATGAGGCTATGCTCTAAGCCATACAAACCTTTATAAAAAATATTAAACACCATCTGCTATTTGGAATGCAAACAGAAAGCCAATAGTTGGATTGTCTGCTCCCTGAATTTCACACTGCTAAACATGTGGGTAAGCATTTTTCCATTTTCTGAAGCCAGAGGAACCATGTAGTAGTACCTCATAGGCCTCACAGTATTAAACTTAAGAAGTTGCAGAACATGGATGAATATTCATTTATATTTTGAACAGAAATTGTCATCTGATTATCCACAGAGTCACTGGAAGCTAACAAAAATAACTTGTACAAAAACACACAAAGAAGAAAAATGCATATTGAAATAGCAGATCCATTCCATAGCTGAGGCAAATGCTTTTCCCATTCTAGCAGCACCACTTCACAGAGGTCTCGCCTTCCTTTGAATACCAAACACTAAGAGGTACACCAGGCTACATCACCTGAGTTTGACAGACAAAACCAAAAATGAAGAGTACCAAGCATAATACTTACGTGGGGAGTTTCAGGGAAAATTGTTAGAACAAACCCTTTAAGAACCTTGGAGGGCAGCTGCCTCTGATGTGGGATGGCAGAGCACATAAACATTATTTCCTAATGGTTCAGGGTCTCAGCGCAGAGAAAGTCAGAGTCATTGTCCTGGGAAGGTAGTTTCTTGGAGGACACAATGCAAATGGACTTTCCCTAAGATAGGTGATTCATTCCCTAGAATCTAGCCTGTTTGAAAGGTCCTACTACCTTTGAGGAAGAAGAGTGGTGGCTTCTTTTTTACCTAATGGCCTAATCATTTCTTTGTGGAACAAAATTAAGACACTCTTATTAGAGTGGTTGTAGGATTCATTGCTTGGGCTGTCAAGAAGCAAGACAAATGTATCAAAGCCTACAAATGTATCAGATCTCCTCATTCAACAGGGAAGACCAAAGCAGGTGCTACTTTTTGCCTTGGGTGGAGAGAAAGAATTTGTCTGAACCAGGCTCTAGGATTTGTATGCAGATCTGTATTATCAAAAGTTGCTACAAAAAGAGCAAAACCAGCAAGGCTATCATTAAGTCAGAAATTACTGTGACTAATGAGAACTATGCTATAACTAATCTTAGATTCAGATTGAATGGGCTTAAGAAAATAAGAGCATTAGTTTGCCAACTTTGTAAGCAGCCAATTCTCAATAGTAAGTATGATCATCCAGGCAATATATATGCAGGTATGTTTGTGATCATGATTTCACCCCCAGGTTTGAAAGTAGTCATTCCCTTGCCCTTTCACAGACAGGCATTAATAATTTTCACCCAAATATCCAATATATCTCCTTGATAGATTTCAACAGCCACAAAAGACCTGGGTTTAATTTAAAAGTTTAAGGCTGAATTCTGAAATATGCATATCTAAAATCTCATTAAAAAGTATATAACAAAATACTGTTTGAAATACAAGCAGAAAAAAACTTACACTTGAAACCTGGAATGATTTGCTTAAAAGGATGATAAAAACAGTTCAGAGCATCAACCGTTCAGGGCTGGGAGAGGGAGGTATTGACTTCTTCATAAGGAACATAGAAAAATAAGAACACTGACTATTGAAAGAAAAGATATACTTTACTATCCCTAATTGCCTTCCCCGATCCACTGCACACATTTGAGCTGCTTGTCAGTCAGATTTTGAACTGCCAGTTTACAGTGTTGTATTTTTAGGCAAACCACTATTGTTTAATTCAAGATTTTATTTTAAAGTCATAAGAAATAGTTAAGTGTGGGTTTTGGCACTAGAAAATCTATTTCTTAAAACTTCATGGGGTTTCCAAATTTTCTCTGACTGTGGCCTTCTTAAGGTGTGCCTGTATGGCCTGTACACTACTGGTGAGCCACAAAGCAAAGATAAGTTGTTCAAAGGTTGTTTATAGAACCATAATTATCAGTAACATTTGAACAGCCTTCATCGTGTTTTCATTTAAAAGTGTGATGTAAAAGGTACATGGTGATTAATGAGAAATTCTAAGGATTGAATGGCCTGTAATCCAAATAATGTAGGAAGCACCAAATTCTGTGCCTCAGATTCTAAGCATAACAGTGCTCCTGGTACTTCGATCTGTAACCTGTATTTGATCCACTCTCATTATGAGGTTTGAGAATGATATTGACACTAAAGATGAGTAAGAACTGTTAGTGGTACATAATACCTAATTTTAGAGGCCTACCGAATTTCTGACAAACTTTACCATATTGTTTATGAGTGCAAATTCTATGAGCTGACAAATAATTCATAATTTGGGCAATAGATATGTGTTTAGGTTGCAATAAAAAGAGGCGATATTTGGATCACAACGTATACATTTTCAAACCTTGTCAAAAATATCTGTATCAAGAAGACCCTAAAAAGCCATCAACCCACCCTGAATAAGTCTGGATAACTCCTGACAAAAGTATATAATTAAGTCAACTTGGAAATATAATGTGTGGCAGAGCAGTCTGCAACTGCAGAACACAGAGGTAATACATTGAACAAGCAGTTCCACACCAGAAATAAGGAGGCCTGGTTTCCCATGAATGTGTATCTTACAGGTGAATGATGTTTATGTCTAGGAAAATATATCTCCAACTGCATTTTTTCCTTAGTGGAGCTTTTTAAGTTCCTCTGCAGTGTGCATTCTCCATTGTTTAATGAAAGGTGAACTTCCACTGCCATCCTTCCTCAGTGAGGACAGTAATAAGGTTTCTCTCTTCTCTGCAGCCCCCTATATTCAAAAGACAGTTGAAGCTTATCTCTGGGATTTGTACCTTGTCTCCATCAAATCCCATTGAAATTGGCCCACAGGTTCAAAAGTTCTTGGGAAAAGAGAGATACAGACATGTACGTATATGTAAACATGGCAAAGCATAAGTGTCTTTTCCTCACGCAACCATCTAAGAACTGTCTTTTTTTCTTTTGGACACGGAATTCTTTTTCAGTGACCTTCAAACAGGGTGACTTCATCACCTTCACCAAACATGCAGCTCATACTAAATGAGCTACCCAGATAGAGAGTGCTAAGTCAAGTAATCAGCCAGATCTTGGCCTAGGAAGTGGAAGGCAAAAAGTCATGTTCCTCATCTGTGATTAGACCATAGTCATAATAAACTATTAATGACCGTAACACTCCTGAAGACAGTAAACCAAAACTGAGTGAATCTGCCTTGCTTGAACTCCCCATGTCTTTCTGCAGCTTCGATTCAGATTTTTATAAAAGATGTTGATGGTGTTTGGTTGTTGTGATCTGATACACCAAAGCAGCTTACAGTCACCCTTCAAAATCAATTTCCAAAGGTGAAACCTTCTATATAGGAATAGCTGGCAACATAGACAGGAAAACTTAAAAATTACATAAGACCTCATTTAATAGAGTTTCTTTGTTAGCTATTCATTACCATTCCATTTTTTCCCTGTGTACTGTGTAGCTGTGAACAATCTTGATTCAATTACTGGAGAGTTTAAGGACACACACTTATTTGTCCTCTCCTCAGTTGCAGCTTTTCCTCATTGACAGGTATGGATTAAATAATACGAATTGTAGTGGAAATCTCCCTATGATCCTTTAATTGATTTTTTTTTTTTAATTAAAAAGCTCTTACAAGATGTACAGGGGATAAAAACAGGTAATAAAAACAAGCCAAAATTCAGGCCATCTCTTCAATATTATCCTAAACATAGATTTGCTACCATACACTACAGTCATGCACCTATACACAGAAAAATAATTTAAAATCACATCATAAGGACAACCTCCAAATGCCACATACAACATTGAAATAAAAAAATAAATATTTATCTCCCATATCTTCCTTTTCTTCTCTCTTGCATTTGTCACTCCCTCAACATCTTTTGCAGAACCTATTAAGCTCTTTTGGGTAGACAGGTGCCACCCCAGTAGCTAGGAACTTCAGAAGGACCTTGCAAAACAATGTATGGGAAAAAGAGACAGAGGAGCTTTGATGTAGATAAATGGAAGGGAATACTGCATCTAGAGCAAAACTAAATCCACACCATCTGTGCATGATGCTGAACTTGGAACAGACAGCTACAGCTCTGGAAAGAGCACTCAGAGTCACCCCTGACAGTTCGCTGAAGCCATTGCCTCAGGTGCAGTGGCAGCGAAAAAAGCCAATAAAATGTTGGGTGTCATCAGGAGAGGCATGAAAACAAGCAAGAGTGTGTCATTTGCCTCTGTATAAAACTCTGGTGCACCCACAGCTGGAGGACTGGAACAGTTCAGGACTCCCCATGTCCAGAAAGACAACAGAGTTTGAAAAGTAACAGAGAAGGGCAATGAAAATGTCCTGGGGATGGACCACCTACCTCAACAGAAGAAGTCAAAAGGTTGGAACTTACCAGTTTGCAGAAGAGACTGCTGAAGGGGAATACAATTGAGGTTTACAAAATCATGAAGGTGGTAGATAAGGTGAATGCAGAACTGTTATTTGCCAAATCCTGCAATACTAGAAGCAAGGGGCACTCACTAAAACTAGTAGGAGGGTGGTTTAAAACAGATACATGAAAGTACTTTTTTTTTTTTTTTAATATACGTACACATTGGGTAGTGAACTTTTGGGAACATGCTGCCACAGCAGGCTGTAGAGACCAACAGTATCAACAAGTTCAAAAAGGGATTAGGCCAATTCAGGAATGACATATCATTACAAACAAATACTGGAAGGAATAGGCAGGGATGTGCCCTGGAACATCTCTAATACGACAAATGAAGATGCTGGAGAAGTAGAAGGGGAACTGACTGCAGATAGTGGCTAGGCTTTCATGGTCTTTCTAAATAGTATCTCCTACTGCCACTGCTCTGTTTTCATTTTTAAAGGTGTAAATACAGTCCTCCACTACAAAGTATGCAGTCAACTTCTCCACATTCAGGGAAATCACAAGAGCCAGCGCACCTGGAACATGAACGATTAGCCTTACCTCAGGAAGAACATGTTACTGAGCTTACTGTCTACTCCATCGGGTAAGTAGGGCTGGGTGGACCTATTAAGGCATTTCTTATATTCTCAGCCTTTTGATTCTATCCTATGTTTCATTTTTCACTCCCATCTTTGTCCTTTATTTTGTCCTTATTCTGCCACCATTTTTTTTTTCAAACCCTATTTATTAGGCTTGAGATGCCTGTTTCTTCTTACTGAATTTCCCACCTCACTATTTCTACTGATGTGCAGTAATGCAGCCCAACAGATCACAAGTCTTACAGTTGGAGACTTCTAAGACATGGTTGTGGCTTTACCACTTATCCTATAGCCTCAGGGTAAGTCAAGCTTACCACATTTTATAACTTCAGAAGGGAATACTGATCTTGTAAATAATTATTTGCCAGGTGCTTCATCTTCTTCTTTGTTGACCAGCTTTTTTCCTTTCCTCCTAATTTTCTCAGCCTCTGTTCTTTTTATATGATGTAAAGCTTCACAGAAGAGACAAAACTCTGCTCTGCCTCACTACTTATATCTGTATTTATTTCCTGCTTATTTCTCCCTCTTTCTTATGATTTCTCTTTCTGAAATGTCATACTGTACCCAAACTTAAAGTTTTTTTATCCTTCAAGAACAAAACCACCTGCAATGGAAGGAATTAGTACTGACTTCCTTATTTGGACCTTCTCAAAGTTACCGTTGAGTTACAATTCTTAGATTGTTTGGAGCAGATCTTTGAAATTCAGCAGAGAAAAAGTTCTGGAGGGCAAAGATGTATGCTTTCTATGTCCTGTGAAATTCTGTTCAGCTTAGATGGAGGGAGAAACTGATAGAGCGATATCCTTTCTTCCTATGGCTTATGTTGGCAGCAAAATTCTGGCAGCCTGACCAAATAACCAAACGACCATTCTCATCCGAAGTAAAACCTACTGCAAACAATATTGTGCTGGGAACCTAAAATAGACAAGCTGTAGCTAAAAAGCTGTAATGAAAGTTTAGGGACAGCACAGAGAGAAAAAAAAAACACACTAAGTTCGTTCTGTAATACCTCACTCTAAGTGTGGTGCATGGAATCTCTTTGATCTCTTCCTTTGCAGGCTCAGGAGCTCACTTATTTCAGAGAAATTTGAGCTATACTCCCCTGGTCATCACCTGTGTGCTACATGTGGTTCGAATCTCATTAGAGATTTTTAAGAGTAGGTTGTGGCCTTGTCATTTAGGAGAAAAGAATACTTCCACAAAGGCAAAATGTTTTTTCTTTGGGAAAAGCTATTTGTGTGCTATATGCAAGGCTGTTTTCAGGATTGCTGCCCTATTTGTGCTAACTGTAGGAAGGTCAATAGAGACTGTAAGCAAAGATGGGAAGAAGTGGAAGGATGTTTTTCATGTTAAGACAGGAGAATGCCATACTGTCAACAAATTGTTGTTTACTTTATAGTAAACTGTTGTCACTGGTGATGCTTTGCTCATTGTTTATACATGAGGCCAATACACTCAGTTTCAGGTTCCTTTGGTCATCAGTGCTCATCTGGAAACATGACTTTGCCCTTAGTTTTCTCAGACCTCCAGGTGTACAACAATATCAAACACATCTCTCTGCCCCTTCACCAGTGGAGGATCCATATGTTATCATAGGAACGGAGGAAAAACAAAGATCATAGACATATGTTAACATATTTTAAAGAACTGCAGTTACAATAAATACCTATTCATACTTCAGTGTATGTTTTATGGGTGATGACTCCTAATCAGCTCTGTCTGATGCAGTTGATGTCCTTAGCATAAGTAGCACAACAGCATCTGGCAGAACTGAATTCTAAAAAATTGTATTTTTATTATCAACTATGGAGGTCAAGTCTGTAGTAGTAATTATGTTATCTGGTAGGAAAAGAGCCAAAAGGAACACTTTTTGATGAATTCTAAGAAATTTCTGCTCCAGTCACTCAAGCGCTGGGCTGCACTGGATGTATGGGCTTCTTCAGAAGGAACGGATGAAAATTAGGTCTCTGATGATGAAAGAAGGGAGATATATTTTAATACGTCTGGTTTTCCCCAACCTATGGCACAGAAGTCTGTCTTGCCTGTCATTCAGAGTCTGAACTGGTTGCTTAGGGTGCAATGTTTTTAGGCTAATTCAAGCCATCATTGTTGCTGACCCAAAACTGCTGCAAGGGGCAGCAGTTCAAGAACTGAGAAGCAATTCTGAGGCTAGTGCAGAGCAGGAAAACACACTGGTGTCCTCACCATGCTGTAACTATTTGTCAGTCAGATCCCACAGACTCCCTTGATTTTGGAGTTCTCTTTGAAGAGGAATTACAAATGTCATGTTGTCTATTATGTGCTCTACACCCACAGGTTTTGGGTGTGCCTGTGCGAAGACATTACTGCCTTGCTTAGAGGACAGCTCTTAGACGGAAGGTTTGAGTTCAGTCATAATAACTGATTCTTTCAGATAAGAACAACAAAAAAAAAGTGTGTTTTCTTGTTCCAGAAGAAGCCAGATGCTATCTAAAAAACCTCAAACTTAACATTGATATCTAATAATTAACTGCTAAATGCTTATTTACAGTAATTGACAAAACAATGGGTAAATCATACCATGAGTGGAAAAGCCCTGACTCATAGTCACAGGCCTCATGGTGGTTGTGTTGCCCCTCCTTTTGTGCCTTTGGTTGAAAGTAAGAAGATAATCACAGAGCAGATGTGGCCCAAAGTATCTGGCCAGAAACATATCAACTCAAGAATGTGAAGAGCACACAAACCAGCAATGTAATATACATAAGTAAACACTCTATTACTGCCTCTGCTATAGCTACAGACAGGGCTCATGAGTCAAGTAGACCAAGATTTTGGCAAGCGATGATTAACTCATTTTTTCTCATCTTTGGAGTTTCTAATTTGGATCACCTCATGACACCTATGATATACAGGTCTACACCTGAGCTAGTTATCCTGTATTTCCTTGATAGCCAGTGGTCAGAAACAGGCATTTCTGGGGCACAATTCATGTCATTCCAACATGGACATGTTAAACAGGGCAAGGAGAATTGCACTCTTAAAGTTTCAGTTTCCCTCCATAGAGTGAAAAAGACACTTAGGATAACTAGCTTAAAAGTAGACTTCTGTACTGTTGATGTCTAGCAATATGCATCCTGCCTCAAATGCTACCTATAGGATATGGATGTTTGACACTTCTGGAACCAAAGTTGAATGGTCAGCTGGACTGAGAACAGGAGGTTTTACATACTCACTCTGGATTTGCTGAGATGCAGTGAGTAGCTCCAGAAAATTTCCAAGTTTTCCCTTCCAGAATATAAGGAGAATTCACCTTTGATCTTTCAGGGTGCATACTTCAATTTTTTCCATTAATATGATAATGAATGCCCTAAAAGAAAAGGAGAAAATAAATAGCTTTCTTTGAAAAAAGTAATAGGAAAAGTGAAAATCCCTCCCATATGCTGAGCGTGAAACAAAGCCCAAGGGACTGGGTTGTTCTGCGACCAGCAGGCACCAAGGAGTTTGATAGAGATCTGCCTTTCTCAGAGTGTGAATTCTTAAAAAGAGCATTGCATTTTGCAAGCTTCTATTTAACGACTAGTTAAAGCCAGAACCTCTTAAAGACATGGTTCCCAACAGCTTCCTTCTGCATCCTGAAATTAAACATTAACATAATAAGAAAGTTCAGGTACTAACTTAATCTAACTTAATGAACAAATGCATGTTCAATTAGTCTCTGAGGTACTCTGCACTGATTCATGGAATTGGAAATCTCTCCCAGAGTGTCAATACTCTCGCTGTCAGATGGCAGAAAATCTGTTAGTTCTAGTTGTGCCATGTCCGGAAACTAATTCATCTCAACCTACTGCAGCTGTTGGCTGTCAGATTTTCTCAGGTAAAATGTCTGGGTTGCTACTCTTCCTTTGGAAAAGGTGCCACTTATTTCTCTGCATATGTCCACCCAGTGTGTCAACTTCATCTGACCACAGGGTATTTCTTGTGACATTATTGCCATCCACAGTCATTGCTTTTCATTGTAGATATTCTCACAGTTCTTTTTGCAAAATGGTGACAGCTCCCAGCACCCTGGATCATGTTTTCCTTTTACCTTCCCTCCTCCCATCTATTTTCCCATACATCTGCTGGTTGCCATGACTTTGACATGAGTTTCTAATAGGGCAAGCTTTCTTGTTTTCAGTTTTCTGTTGAAAAAATGTCAGCAGGTGACAAGTCATGTTACATCGGTACCACTCTGTTATTTAACAGTGCTAAGTATGGATCAGAATTGACATCCATTTCTGTATACTCCTTAACATATTTTTTGCCAGCCTTGAGAGTCTGGAGATGATGGAGGTTTTAGTTATGTGACTAAACCCATATTTCAGAGCAAACCAGTTAAAAACAAACCTGATAAATGTCAGACAGTACTTTATCAGGTATACCAGGCCTACCTAGCACATCAAATCAAATTTGGGATGTCATCTTTCTAAGCTGTTATGTCTTCTAGCAGCACCATCTTAGGAAAATGAGAATAGTCTGTAAAAATGTAGCTAGGAGTAAGGGAATGCTGACTGTATATTTTCCTTTTCCAGACAGGACATACTAATTTGTTTCTCCTTTGCATTGGGAACAAATAATTCCTGTGCCATGTGACAAGTCTTACCACTTCCTTAATGTCACTGTTCATTTAAGATCAGGATGAAACTCTAGTCCTTCTCTTAGTTTTTTTAATCCCTAAATGAGTTTACTCTGTCCATTTTATCATTTTCAGTAATATCTTAAGAATGATTGCTGTAGTTTCTTTATGCATCCATTTGGTGCCAAGAGCTTCCCCCAACTTTAGACTGGTTATCAGTAGTTTATCAGTAAGGGCAGTATAATGTGCTGGCCACAGTATAT